>NC_067398.1:659030811-659383311 GCF_016432865.1 Antechinus flavipes | reverse complement strand
GCTCCTGAGAACCAACAATAGTACTATAGAAAAAGAATTCAGTTGGTTAATCAGAATCTTCAATCATCTATTTGGTTGATATTGGGTCACCTCACCTCTTTGGGTCTCAGCTGCCTCATTTATAATGAGGAGCTTGGACTTCATGATCATTGATTCCATGATATCTAAGTACAAAGCTCATGAGAAAACATACTTCCCAGTAATTCCCTCCACTGGAGTTGCTGCTGCTGATATAGTTTCCATACTGCTATGGAACATCTGTACAGGATCCTTTTCCAAGTTGTCCTCCCTAACCTAAAACCCAGAAGGGACCAAAGAACAAAATTTTAAAAACTCCTTTACCTTTCAGGCCGGGAATCAGTGAAATGATGTCTTTCCCCGCTGCCTGATTTTTCCTTTTTAATTTCACAGTCTTTGCGATCAGGTTTCTTTCCAGCAGGTTCATTTTTGGCCTAAAATTAATTTGTCCAGAAATGATGAACAGGGAAGACCTTTCATTTATATAATATGTAGTAGTACATAACTACCACCACTTACTTTTTCTACTGAGATCATTCTTCCATGTAATTCTGTTCGGTGAAGATGGTTAATACACTTTGTGGCTTCATCAGATGTAGACATTGTAACAAAACCATAACACCGTGCCCCTGGACTCCGGGCATTAGTTACCACTTTGGCTCCAACAACCTTAGGAAATAATTTTATTTTATTTTATAATTTTTGGTACAAAAATAACCTGACAAATTATTCAAACCAACAATAAGCCAATATCCAAAAGTTGTTGTCATTATTATACTTGTCACTGCTATAGGAATTACGCCTTTAAACCTATTAAGTTCCTTACAATCAATAAACTGAATGACAGGTGGAGATTAAGAGTCTCTGTTCATGTCCTTCATATGGGAAAAACCAAGCTTCTAATCAAGTAATTAGTGTCACATAAAGACACTAATCTTTTAGTGTCACTAAAGACATTTTGGTGACTCAGTCAGAATCCCTTCCAATCTGTCCATTTTCTTTCATCTATTTCAATGTTCCTATGGAATCACATACAACTGTTCATCCCTGCTTCCCCCCAACCTATTCATTACTTATATCATAAGCTAAGCTATAAAGGCCCTCAAATTTATATAAGGGTCTCTTAGAGACCCTTAAAAATGAGACAAAACGCACAAAAAACACAGCAATACTAGAACATGATAGCATATCGACAAATCTCTAGTTACAAGCCAGGGAAGTAGCTTTGCCAACAATTTCAAGTATGCCATTAGACAAGTCCTTATACTTTTCTTGGCAACAGTTTCCTCATTTGCAAAATGAAAGGTTTGGCCCAAATGATCTAGTTTCTTTTACTTTTAACATTTTAGGACTGAGACTATTGCTATTTCCCCTACCAGATGCTTCAAATTATATAAAGATAGGAAGGAGTACCCAATTAGTGTTCAGGGAGCTATACTGCCAGGCATGTGAACTTAATTCCCACTTAAAATCCAAAACTTGTTTTACGTGGATGTTGCTCTCTTTGCTTATGACAAGTTAGAACCAAATGAAAACAAGCAGCTACTATTTTAAAAACCTCAAGAACTAATCCTCTTATTGATTGGAACTAGACCTATGATTTATTAATATAGGGAACTCTTAAATGTAGAAACTACATTTACCAATACAAGTTGCCTAGGACACCTGTAAAGTTCAGCACTATGAAGCCAGGGGAAGAGTTTTCAGTTGTCTTCCTAGTTCAAAGATCAGCTCTGTGGTCACTACATTACACTGCTTTCTCAATAAAGTACTTACATTTAGCAACAGAAAACTACTGTTGGCAGATTTATACATATAATGTATTACGTATAATTATAATGTATAACGAATTATAAATCGGACCCAATTCTTTTAAAATTGGCTAAGGAAACAACTTGAAGAACCCAGTTAAAAAAAAATCTTAGCAAGTAGCAATGTTTATAGTCTTTACTGTCTTGATGAGTAGGATTATGGTAGGATTATAGCTTCTTCCTTACCTGAGGCAAAATTCTTTTTCTGCATGCTATAGAAAGGAATATAAAATGTGGTATAATAGAAGAATTATATTGTAAGGAGATTTTGATCTATATGCTTTTAACTATCCTGGGAGGTAGATGGTGTTATTACTTCATTTTACAGAAAAAAACTAAGGCAAACAGAGATGAAATGACTTGCCAAAGACTACACAGTTTGGAAGAATATGAAATTACATTTGAACTTAGTCTTCTTGACTCCAAGTCCAATATTCTATCTACTGCACCTTTAATTATATGTACACCATCAGGCTGTCCCCCATACCAGAATGCCTTCTTCACCACACATAACTACTAAAATTTATATAATGTTTTAAGATTTGAAAAACACTTTGTGTGTTATTATCCAGATTATTATTACATTTTATATTGACCTCCTATTATTCCCATTTTATAGAAGAGGAAACTAAAACTTGGATTAAATAACACACCAAGAATCATATAGCTAGTAAATTCTTGTCAGGATTTGAATTCTGGTCTCGTAACTCCAAATCCAGTATTCTACCTATTTTAGCAATTGCTCCTCTACTTCTCAGAATTCTTAATAACCTTCAAAGCTAAGCTCAAGTGCTACCTCCTACCTAAGACCTTTTCTGGTGCCCTCCTCCTTATCCTCAAATGACTTAATATATGTTTTGTGTTGATCTTTATCCATAATATTTTTTTCCCAAAAGAGGTTTCTTCAAGTTAAGAACTCTTAAAATCTTTGTTGCAAGGAGACATTTGACCTTGCTCTAGGAATCAATTTCCTTTATCTATAAAATAAGGGAGTAAAAAATGAGATACCGTCTAAGGTCCTTTGTAGCCCTAATTCTCACACAAATTTACAAAAGCAGCACCATGGAGACCCTGGTACACCAAATCATTTTTAAATGATGAGAAACACAGAGCACAGTTCAACAACCCATCTACTTATAAATGTTCCAACTAGATCCCTTGAATACACACAAAATAAATAGGATCCATCTGCACAAGAATTTCTATTCTTGCAATCAAGAATTCAGCAATTCAATGATTGATTAGCTTTGATAGGCTAAGACCTACTCATATAAAGTCCACTAACATCTCAGTGTTTGTGATGGGACTCTTCTGAAGAGGATACATAATCTTCATGGGAAAATACTTGGAATTTATTAAAAATATCATGTACTGCCCATAATGCAGTTTTCATCAAGTAACAAAGGTTTACATGTTAACTCAATGACGGAAAAGTCAACTGGAGAGAACCAGTACAAAAGCAATCACAATGGAAGTTCTTTGCAATTTTGCTCAATGTAAAACCACACCACAAAAGTGATCAAAAGGCTAATAGAAGTTGACTAATGGCTTGCCTCTCAGGAGAGGTTAACTACAGGTGTAGATGGAAGCAGAACATTTTCAGATAATCCAATAGTTATTTTGCTTGACTTTTTGTTTTAAGCCAAACTTCTACTTAGGGATAGGAAGAGAGTCATTCCCTGGGAAGGGATTGTGAAGTGAACCAAAAATCTGTTCAGTGTTCTAGGAAATATCTTTGCTATCTCAGATTAAAATTTTTCACTTTAAATCTAGCTATAACTAGGGGTACAACAGGCAGTGTAGGACCTTACCTTTCCATATTTGCTGAAAAGGTTCTTCAAGTCTGTGGCTCTGGTAGTTGAAGAAAGTCCACTAACCCACAAATTCCGACCAGAACTGCTACTAACACGACCTAAAAAAAAAAAAAGAAAGAAAAAAAGAAAAAAGAAAGATACTACCACTTTAGCAGAAACAGTTTTTAGGGGAAAAAAAGATAAACTATTTAAACATAATTTCAAGTCTCCAAATTCAAGTTCCTTAGTAATTTCCAATTTTTTTCGAGAATATCAAATTTAAAAAATCTTCGTGGTAGCAATAAGTTACTTTGGCCATAAATATCACAAGAACATAAAACATCATTAAAACATCAAACTCCAATAACAAGATACAAGTGAAGGTCCTAAACAAATAGTTTCTATTACTCAAATAATCTATGATTGGAAATTTAACTTTATCAAAATTTTTGCTGTTGAGTTAGCCAGTTAGGAAAAAAAAAAAAATGACCATGATGCTATATAACATGATCTTTTATCATTTCACTGGGAGATGACAAGCCACATTCAAAAACTAATTCTATTTCCCAAATATTCAAAAGCTAACTATATTCATAATAAAACTGGATAGTGCCTTACAGTCCTACCAAAAGCATCAATGGAAAACTGATATTCAAAAGCTAATCTCAAAATAGTCTATGTCTTAGAATCATATCTTTAAAAAGTTCAGAGGAATAATACAAATTTAAGGAATAACTCTCTGCCTCCAAGAGAGGAAAATATATAATCAATTTATCTATCCCATAAGGAAAACCATACCTTTGTCATCCTTTAAGGTTGGCTTTATATCTGTGTCGTCCTCAACAGAGCTAGAGACAAAAGTTAATGTTACTCAAGCAGGAAAAAGCATTAGGAAAACTAACTCAAAAAAAAAAAAAAAAAAGTATGGCATGTGCTATAACTTAATACCTACCAGAAAATTAGGTCTGAAATAAAAATTTAAAAGACAGCTTTGCAAACTTGTACTGGAAATCTGACAAAAAGTAGTAAGTCAGATTCCTAAAGTCAATTCTCTTTAGCTGAAGATAACAATTAGGAACAATTTAAAAACACAACCATGTTAGGTTGGGAAAAGGAAAGAAATCAAATCACCCATTAAAAAATACACAAAGGGAAATAAAACAATCTTTAGAAGTAAACTACAATTTCATCAGTCTGGCTGGCCAATTGAAGAAAACAGCTTATGTGTGTCATTAAATGACCAATGAAAAAAAGATAGCATCTGGTCTAAAACTGAGAAAAAACAAACCTCATTTTCTGATCACCGCCCTCATTGGTAGAGGACTCTTTAGTAGCAGGTGAATCTTCATTATAAGCTTCATCTTCACTTTTCTTAACGTCTTCTTTGCTTTCTTTGGTTTCGGGGCTTGACACTTTCTCTGGTGTTTCCTGGGCTTCCTCGCTAGAAGCTTCTGCATTTTCTGATGCTTTGCTACTCTGATCATTTAGGTTCTCTACCACTACAGTGTCAGAGTCCATATTCTCTTCATCTACTTTCTGCTCGCTTTTCTCCCTTTTCACTAGATCTAAGTGCTTTTCTGCCTTCTTGGCAATTGCTTGTGTTGACTCGTTGTCCAAATCTAATGCATCCTCCTCTGGATGAGCGGTGACAAAATTGTCCTCTTCCTCTGCAAGCTTTTTGCTTGGCCCCACGTTACTTGCATCCTGTGAAAATGGCTGCTCCAGGTCGGAACCTTCTTCTTTTAGTGGGTCAGACTTACAAGTTTCCCCCAAAATGTCGAGTATTTTCTCATTTTCTATGGATTTAACAGGAATAGAATGGCACAAGGTTTAATTACCAGGGAAATAAAGCAATCACAAATGCGGAACTGGCACGGCTGCCACACTAACACGAAGAGAACTGCTAGCTACACAGAGATTGGAAAACCCTGATGTACACAAACTTATACTGTTTAAAACTACCTACATTCCAACAGTCTAGTATATTAAGCCTCAAAAACTATAGGGAAGATAAAAGGACCCCACAGATTTAACCCCCAAAACCCTTCTGGCTGTATCTTGGGATTCTTCTTTATGTTGTTGTTCATGTCTCGCTCTTCAAACTTAGCTTCCAAAGTCCAAGGTCTTTAACTGAAAGTCACCATTCACTGACAGCTCAATTTCCAAATTTCTTTTGAATTCTTTTTAACAGAACAGTCCAACACGAAAACCAGAAACTCTTCCAACGATGCAGGAGTATTATTTGAAGTCCAGAAAGGGAACAATACGTTTGGAATTCTCGTGTAGAAACTGTCTTTCCTCTTCTGGAATCCAGTTACTTCTTATGTTTTTAACTTCCCTTAAAACAGTTTTACACTGCCTGAACTGCTTTAATCAAAATTACCAAATAAATATACTGAACAATATCACAAGATCTGTTTCATGTGTAGAAGCACAAAGAATGACTCAAGTAAATTATTTCAAGATCAGTTCAAAGAATGTGATTAAGAGATGTAAATAACCATTTCATCTTAACAAATATTTTACCTCAACTAACCAGAACACAACTTCCACAGATCTGGTGATATGACTGGGTTTCCAATCTCTGATCCTTGTATGATCCGGATTGTCCACCATTAAAATAACATACAACAGTCATACTTCTTTTTAAAAAAAAATAATAATAAGCTTAGGGAAAAAAAAAGATTAGTGGGGAAATTGCCAAGCCATAACTATCATGTTTCTGTTTAACAGTACCTGGCTCCAAGGGTGGTTCTTCAGTATCCTATGAAGAAAAACAAAGCAAAGCACCATAACCAATCATTTTCCACAGTAGGCAAACATGTCACCTAACAATTTATGGGACAATGTCCCTAGAAAACAAATCATTTCACTTAAAAAATAATTTCAAATTAGCTTTTAAGCCATTTTAAATTTGTCAATTCTGTATTCCTTGATAAAATTTAACTATTCATAAGAACCAATTGCTACAGAACTATGATGTCCCATGTTTTCTGAGTACACACTTCAATTAGCAAAATATTGTAAAGCAGATACCCACAATATCCAAAGACAACACACAAACAGTGATTGTCCCACCTAAAACAAAAAATTGAGACTATGGGTAGGGGAGGAAAGATGAAACTTCCCAAGGGAAAAACTGCAGGGTAATGAGACAGGAAGGGGGAGAATTTCTCTAATAGTATCTGTCCAGGTACTGCTATGGATGCTTTAGTATCCTTAGATTTTTAACTGACTTAAAGGGTTAAAGGGAGAGGAGAGTTGAGTGCTTTAAAAAGTAGGAAGAGAGCAGAATGTTAGAGAAGAAAGATTTTTAGGTATGGATTGTATGGAAACCCTATGATTGGTTATTATAAGAAGAATTATATTTGAACCAACTTCCCACCCTCCAATGAGCTGTCTATTTGGGGTCATGTCTCAATCCTCGTTTTTGAGACAAAAGACATAGATTATTAAAGCCTCTCTTTCTGAACTCACTCAATTTTGTCTCTATGCAGATCTGCTTTTGCCCAGTTCAGGCAGAAAACTATTAGTCTGTGAAGCTGCCAAAGAAATCATTTGGAACAATGGATGTAAATCAAATCATTCATTTAAAAATTATCTTAAACTGTACAGAATTATCAGTAAAATACAAGTTTCTATCAATGCAAAACTATAATCTTGGACAAAAGAAGGCTATGCCAAATGGTGCTCAAACTCAGGCAGATTCTATCAGGCTGGAAAATGTTCCAGTATAAGCCTGATGGTAGATTTTATATACTTTGTCTGAGGACTAGCTAAATTACAAGATGCTCAGCATCAAAAAGCTGGCTACTAAGTGATTACTGCTTCTACTCATACCAATCAATGAAGACTATCCATGCCTTAGTGGATCTGTAACCATGGAAGGTATACCCTATACTGATGAAACAAATTTAAAAAAAAAAATCTTGCATATTTCTGTAATTATTTGTATGATTTTCAGTTTGAGGTTTTTACATCTGACTAATTCCACACATTTTTCACTTGACCTAGTTTAACAAATTGTACAATAGAATTTAATTTCCTAATGCACCATTACCAATTTTATCAGCTTTCACTTGTATTAAAAATACTATATTTGAAACTGAGAATTGAGTCCTACAATCTACCATTTAGGATTTGAGTGACCTTAGGCAAAAGTCATTAAACTTTTCTGGACTTTAGTATCTTTATATCTAAAAAAAGGGAATTAGATTTTCTAAGATCCCTCTAACTCCAAAGCTTTTGATTAATATTTTGGCCCTGAATTGACCTCCCCCCACTCCATACATTCACTACAGTTGTTCCTATAATAATAGTATGCTGATCTGGTCTGAGGTCATTCTCCTTTTCCTATAACTACCCAATCTCAACTTATCATGAAGTGATACGGTCCTGCAACAATGTGGTAGCAATGAGAAGAGAAAGGGATAGGTACAAGAAACATTTTTGAAGCTAAATGGTATACATATGTACACACACACACACACACACACACACACACCCCAGAACAAGAAGGCCGGGATTAAAAATTCTGTTTCTGTTACTTATCCTACATGTGTAGTCTTAGGTTACAATTAATTTTTCTGGGCTTCAGTTACCTAATCTCTAAAATGAAGGGGATAGATTAGATAATCTGAGGTCCTTTCCAGTTCTAAATCTAGATACTAAGATCCTAAAAACTAAGATAATTTACCTGTATTATAGTGAAGTCTGATGATGAAGCATCCAAACTATTTCCAATTCTTTCTCCAGTCACCTGAAAAAGTAAACAAAAGATTACCTCACAGAGACAAAAAAAATCATACCTTTGCCATCAGATGTCAGAATAAAACAATATTCTAAGTGGAAAATGCCTACCAGTCTGATCATTTTCTAGCCATCATATTTAACCCATTTAGGCCATGTTTCAGTAGATTTAAGTCAAAGCACAAAAGAAAAATTACATTACTTTCTACTTCTGTTTCTTTCTATTTTAAGATTGCAAATTAAAATGTAACAGCTATTAGAAACTTTTAAGACTAAGGACTTAATGCACTAAATATATCTTTTGAGGTTTCTTCTACTTCTAAATCTAAGATTATCTAAGTCTAGGGAAAATTGTTAAGAAAAATTCCAACAATTTCAGTTTGCAGTGGGGGACAGGAGAGAAGAGAAAAAGGAAAAGAGACTTGAGATATTATTTTATCAACGTGAAAGCTCTACAGCATTGGAAGACTAAACGATCTTCTCATGGTCACACAACTAATCTCTGTTATATAACAGTTCTCTTTTCTAAGCTTTCTGAAATGTTTACTGAAGTTACAAGGAAAGAAAATAGATGCTGTAAACAGAAATACTCATACAAGTCTGCAAAGAAGAAACAACAAAGACCTATTATACAATTCCAATTGTGCTCATTTATTCCCAGCTGAAAGAATGCTAAGAATTACACTTTTTTCCCCAACTCTGAAGTGTTTAAGTTCAGTCCTGTAATTCAAATTCACTATGAATCTTACAAAAATGTCAATTCTAGTACAAAATGTCCACACCAAGACAACCAGATGGTCCTATGGCTGCCAAAAAAAAAAAAAAAAAAAAAGATTCTTGTTGAAGTGATAACTGATTAGTCCTCTGACAATTTTTACCATGATGCAGATAATGTATTAAGTACCTGAAAGAATTAAACCCATCTCCCTGCCAGTAATGCAACATTTGATAAAAGATCAAAAACTTATAATAGAAACTAAATTTAAGCTATCCTATATAACTGATAAGTTCTACATAAGTGTTAAATGGACATAATTAGTCTCATATCCCACAAATTTTTAGACCCCAAATTAAGGCTTTATTGACAATAACAGTATCTATTTGATTTAAAATACTTCGATTCCACATGTGTAGGAGATGCTACAGCAATGCTTGTATTTTTTGAATTTTAAAAATGTTTTGGTACATTTCTGAGATGTTTCCAAGTTACCTACAGTATGTTCTGTAAGCTGATCTGGAAGTTGTTTCAATTCTGCATCAGCATTTTCTTTACTATCAGACAAGGAGTCAAGAATATTATCAGCACTGTAGTCTTCACCACAGTCAGCAGCACTGCCATTATCTATTTCAGTCTCATCTAACACACTAATATCCATCATGTCTATATCCTGCAAGTTATCCAAACTTGTTTCATTGTCCTCCTGCAAAAACAAAAAAAGTATATATAATAGCTACTTGGACTGAAATGGAGCACTAGTATATTGCACTACCAAAATGAATCCACTTACCTGTCCATCTCCAGAATCTTCCTCTAGTCCATTATCTTCAGCACCCTCTTCCTCTGGCTTACGCCCTAACAACAGTATAATTGTGAAATATCATACATTCTTATAGAAATTCTCTTCTTATATCTAATTCATCTTTGTAAAAACTCAAGAGACTTAACTGCTCAACTTCTTCCAGTATAATTCAAACTAAGTTAGTATGAATTTCATGAACTATCCAATTTCTTTTTGCTGTGCTGTAGTAGTTTAACATTAATTATCACTAGAAAATCAGCTAAACGGCTTGCAATCTCAAGCTATATGAGGGGGGTTTTAAAAAAACAAAAAACAGCTCTACCCTTTAATCAGATCATAAAATACTTGCTGATACCTGCTATATCATAAAATATGGATCTTGAAATCTCAAATTCACTATAACACTTTAGGCATCAAATTTACTACATCTATGAAAAGTACAACTAACATTTAAAGACAGTCTTCACCTAATCATTCACTCACAAAAGGGCAGATTCCAGGAGTAAGGCAGAATCATTGGCAGAGGAAGGAAAGGGAAGGAGAGAAGGTATGGAAGAAGGGAGAAGAGAAGGGCAGGATTAGACACACACTAAATGTACCAACAAAAATATGACCAAAATCAATAATTATATAAACATAAGCAATTTTCCTCCAAAATTTTCACTAAGGTACTGTACAGCTGCCTTTGTTATTTAAAGGAAAAGTAGAACACTAATGAAGGGGGAGGGAAGGAAGGGAGTATGCAGGGCAAAAAGATTTAAAAAAAAAAAAAAAAAAGGAAGAGATTTCTTCCTGCTCTCCAAATATGAGAAGAAACTGAGTTACAATTGCAATACTTTAAAGAAAGGCAGTTGATTCAATTGTTGGCAAGGGTATAATTATGTCTTCGAGAAGACATCATGCTAAATTTTAAAAGAATTGGTTCTAATCAAAAACACATTTAAGATATCCAGAACCATCACACCATAATGCTTCAAAAATAATTTTTATTTTTCTAAGAATATTGTGAACTTTTTAAGAAATAATTTAAACTCTAAGAAGTTTTGAGTCATTCAAAATTTTAATTTTGAGCCACCTCTAGGCAGTAATTTGAAAAACTTAGCTAAGCTTTGTTGTATTCCAAATTCTTACTTTAAATGCTCATATATTTGACTTGAATGTTGAATTTTAGTCAACTGCATGAGAAATCACAAATCATATTGAAAAGGCTAAAAATTTCTCATATCTACTTTCAGAGCTGCACAGTAACAAAATTTCTGATGAAGTAGATTAACTGACCACAAGCATTATTTATATTTCCCATGGGCAAATAAAATTAGCATTCTGAAACCAATCAGTATTCCCTATTTCATTATAAATGAAATAAAGATATGGATTTTTAATAGTGTCAATGAATCATAACAAGCATTTGTTAAGATGTTTATGACACTGCCCTTAAGGAGAAGCAAGATAGAAGCATATACAAAATATAATAGTGTTTGAGGGAAAATAAGGAAAGACTTCCTGTAAAAGGTGATGCATAAGCTAAATTCTGAAAAAAATTATAGATTTTAAGAAGTAATGCACTTCAGAAATGAGAGACGATCATTCTAAAGATGAGTCTTGTGTGAGAAACACTAAGATAAAGACCGACCCTAGTTTGTGAAGCAGAATGATATACAATGTTGGAAAGATAGGTTGGAATTAGATTAGGGCTGTAAATACCAAACAGGCCTTTATATTCCTTCTGAATTTACTAAGTAGTGAGGAGATGCAGTCAGAAATATGCTTTAGGAAAATCACTTTGACAACTATTAAAATAGATTAGAGACCAACTGAGCCATTGAACTAAGATGAGTATTTGTATGAAAAGGGGAGGGGAGGGAAAAGGAGAGAAGAATGGAAGGAAAGGAAGAGCCATTTATTAGCACATATATGTGCCAGGCACTGTGCTAAGTGCTTTACAAATATCTCTTTTGATCTTTACAACCACCCCGGGGGGTAAGTGCAATTATTATCCCCATTTTACAGATGAGAAAACTAGGCAGACAGAAATCATAACTTATCCAGGATCACACAGCTAGGAAGTTCCTGAGACTAAATTTGAACTCAGGCCTTCCTGACTCCAAACCTAGTGATCCACTGAGGGCATATAGGAGAGAAGTATGGAGTTAATCATGAAATTATTGATTATGAGAACAAGGGTATACAAGACTAAACCTGGACGACTAGAAGAATCATGGTACCCACAAATAAAATATAAACATTAGAAAGTTTTAGAGGGAAAAATAAGTTGCTTTAGACATGCTTAGTTTGAAATGCCTATGAAGATATTTAAATTTATTATGACTAAATTTTTTTTAAATCACTGCTAATTTTAGACCTTATAAACTATTAGAATTTTAGTTTTTTTAGAAAATATATCCAAATTTACAAGAATTTTAATTCACTTTAAGAGTTCAACTTCCAAAGACAGCTGTAGAGTTATAAAAAAACAAATAAATAAAACTCATCTAGGTTAAAATTTGGGATAGTGCCAGCAATAATTTTCTATTCTGACTTTCTAAGCAATGTCCTCCACTGCTTGTAGTAGAGTCACACTTTATTAACAATAGCTGCTTTTTGAAATTTCTTCTCAAGAAAATGAACAACTCAGTGCTTCTACTGTTTTGCATATAGAAATCTTTAGTCTTTCTAAATTTTATCAAATTGGTAGTTAAAAGCACACACTAAAGTCCTGTCTTATTTTTAAATTCCTTAGTGCAAAACATGTATACAAACAAAAGGAATCTTTTATTTTCAGAATGATGTCATCATAATTTTTTATACCATAATTTAGGTGAATGGGCTAATAGTGTTCAGTTGACTGCCCTGGATATGACCTCTCAACAGCAGCGCCACCTCAACTGCAAGCAGTGACTCAAAGGAAAAGATGGATTTTCCACAAAGACTACATGAATACCTAGAAGAAATGAAGCAAGAGATAAAAAAAAAAATAACAAAAGGAAATAAAAGCTCAGGAGCAAAAAATAAGGAGAATAAATAGTTCAGAAGATAGTGGTAAATCTTACCCAAGAAACAGAATCCCTGAAAACTAGAATAGACCAAACAGAAATCAATGACTCTGTGAGACAGCAAAAAATATTAGAACAAAATCTAAAGCTTGGGGGAGATGGGAGGGAAGGGGAAGTAAGCTATCTAATATCATACACAACCAACCTGGAAAACAAGTCAAGGAGGTATTTAATCATAGGACTCCCTAAAAAACATTTTTTTAAAAGCCTCAACACCACAGTTCAAGAAATCATAAATCGAAACTGCCCAGATCTATTAGAACCAGAAACCAAAATAAATAAACAATCCAAAATTGAAAAGTCCCAGGAATATCAGACAAAATTATGAATCCCCACATCAAATAAAAAAATACTACAAGTATCCTGAAAGAAGCAATTCAAGTACCAAGAAACCAGTCAGGATCGCACAAGATCTGGTAGCCTCTACTATATATGAGAAATCTTAAGACAATTCCAAAAGAAAATGATACACTTACAAACAAAAATAACTTACCCTGTGTAAAGGCCGAACATAATCTATAAGGAGAAAAAAATGGACTATAGGGGATTTCAAGCTTTTCTGATAGAAAGACCAGAGGTAAGAAATTACTTTGAAATAAAAATACAAAAAAACCTTGCCCATACAATCTAAATTCAATTACTTTCTCAATGCCAAACCAAACCATCAAAAGATTTTACAGAATGAGGGAAAAAAACAACAAAATTCATCTGGAGGCTCAATAGATCAAGAATCTCAAATGAAATTTTTTTTTAAGTGAAAAGGGAGCCTATTAGTACCCGATTCTCAAACTTATAAAAATCAGTAATCACCAAAACAAAGTAATACTGATTTTAAAACAGATTGATCAGTAAAACACATAAGATACACAATATGCCAGAGTATTCTACCTTAATAGCCTCAGGGTAAATAAACTCAAAGACTCCTGGTACTGGTGTAAGGTCTATTTGACAAAAAATGTGAAAACTGGAAAGCAATCTAACAGAAATTAGGTTTAGACAAGTATTTTAAATCATGTATCAAAATAAGCTCACAATGGAAACACAACTTAGCTATAAAAGGTGACATTATAAACAAATTAGAAGAAGGAAAAAAATTACCTGTCAGATCTATGGTCAAAGGACAAAGAATCACTTAAGATAAAATAGACATTTTGATTACATTAAAGTTTTGTACGAACAAATTCAATGCAATTAAGATTGGAAAGGAAACAGTTAACTGGGGAGGAAAAAATCCTTGCAACAAATTTTATTCTAATAAAGGCCTCATTTATAAAATATATAAGGAAATGATTCAAATCTATATGAGTAAGACGTGTCAATTGATAATGGCCAAAAGATAATAGGCAACTCTTATGTTTCCTATTGCCATGAGAAAATGTTACATATCATTAATGATTAGAGAAATGCAAATTAAAGCCAACGACACACCATGCTCACATCAATCAAAATTAGCAAAGTGGACAAAACAGTTAACTGACAAATATTAGGGGGAAAACAGAACCACTAATATAACAGCAATGGAATAGCAAATTAGTCTAGCTATGCATGAAAGCAATTTGAAATTATGCAAATATTTATTGTGTTTTCTGATCCAATCATGCCACTATTAGATATATATCCTCTAAAGATACCAAACAAAAAGAAAAAGGAATATTATGCACAAAAATATTTATAGTAGCATTTTTTGTTGTAGGAAATAAGTGATGATACCAATCAGAATAACTAATACAATAATTGTAACATTGTAAAGACAATAACTTTGAAAGACTCAAGAACTCTATCAATGAGGATCCACAATTCTAAAAAACTGGATGACTGATGCCACCTACCTCCTAAAAAAGAGGTGAAGGATTCAGGGTGCAATAGTTCTTGAACACAGCCAATAAAGTAATGCTTTCCCTGATTATTCATATGTGTTACGAATGATGTTTTTCTTATTTTTTTTTCAGTAAATGAGGAGAATTAGAGAAAAAATAATGCTTGATAATTGAAATGCAAAATTTGCTTTGGAGAGTAGACTTTCTTAGTAGATTTTCTTCTGAAGAGTTTAGGAGGATAAAAGGTATAAGAAATACACCAATGGAGAAAGAAGGGGATGAGATTTGTATTTTCATAGTTGCTATGCATGAATAGAGCTGGAGAAAGCAGTAGAGGGAAGAGGCATCTGATGAAGCACATTCACATAAAATGAATAAAGTTGGGCTAACTATGCAAACATCATTTGGTGCAGAAATACATCAAATTCAACAGAGAAACAATTAGGAATGAGGGTAGGGAGAAATTAAGAGGGAAGATAAAAGTACCAAGAGATAACACCCACAAAAAAAAACAAACATCTAGACAGTGAAGTATGGAAGGAGAGAAGGAGTAGATTAAAAGGAAAGGAGGAATGGAGGAGGGGGACTACAATCTAAAAGGATACCCATCAATGGCAGAACAAATTATGGTATGTGAATATAATCAAAGATTGTAAAAAATGACAAAAAAGATAACTGCAGAAAATCCTGGGGATAGAATAAACTGATCAGAACAATTCATACAAGGACAACAATACTGTAAAAGAAAACAACTTTGGCCCTAGTATTGACTAGAGTTCTTGTCTTTCAATCAGTTTTCCACTGTACATATGGAGTAGTATTTTTAATCTACCTCCTAATCATCTTCCAAGCTGAGTGACTTAAAGTGTAGGAGATATATCATTTAGGAGGTTGGCTACTACATTCATCATTTGCTTAACTATGCTTATTTGTTACAAAGGTATTTTCCCCCTCCGTTTTTAATTGGTGATAAAGGAGTTGAGAAGATAGGTTGTTAGAAAGAATGTTCAAAAAAAAAAAAAAAAAAAACCAAGGAATATGGCAACTGAAACAATTTTAAAAGGCAAGGGCAGGAACAGAAAAATGTTTAGAAGGAAGCACAAAGAATAATTTTTCAAATAAGTTATTTTAGATTTTTTAAAAAGTAGTTTAGAGACTGTTTTGTATATAATCCTTTTATGTTCTTCCATGTATGTAGAAATCTTTAGTATTAAATAAAAAATATTAATATATATCAAAGGAAAAAAACAGTATCACCTGAGCTAAAAATGTTACTATGTGAAGTCATTAACAACAGTATATATTTACAAAATACCTCTGACAGAAAAATTAAAGTTGCACACAATGGACTTGAGGCTCATATCAAAAAATCACAATATGCCAGCAGGCTTTAGCCCATCAGTCATAAAGTAGATCAAAATTTGGGAAGGAAAAGGAATATGAACAGTATTTTTTGAAGATCCAAAGTCTTTGGCAAGTGTTTTTATATATTAGTTTCAATTAATTCACATAAAGTGCTAGTCACTTAACTAAAATTTGTTTCTTCCTATTAGTATAGCTTGTCCTCTGAGCTTCCTTATTTGAAATTAGGCAATAAAATTTCCACCTTCTCCAACTATCTCAAAAATATGGTCAAGATCAAATGAAATAACATAACTCAAAGTATTTAATTTTTAATTGAAATCCACATGGAAGAAAAAATTGTTATTGCTATTTATTTTCAAGAGTGTAACTATTAAAGAAAGCTGGTATTAAGTACACTGATAAGGCTAAGAGCTTGTGGGCACTTGAAAGCACCTGTGAGGCTCTCTGCCTAGTTCAACTAAATGTTACACTAAGCTCACTTTTTAAAAACATAAAATCAAAACAACATTAATGTGGGAAAAGAAATACAGAAAACAGAAAAGGTATTCTCTGCCTTCTTCAGTGCTCCAAAACGTCTATCTTGAATTTACACACATACCTTTGATATACCTCTTTGGAATTTTCTTGCTGGTAGCTTCTGATGCAATTTCAATTTCATCAGGATCGCCGCCTTCTTCCTCAATTGCCTATTAAAATATTAGTTTTATAAGAGCTTATTAGCTACATGACATTATGCATTTTATTAGCAATAAACTTTCGCTGTAATAAACATTCAGTACCTTATTCTCGCTCTACTGCTCGTTCAGCTGGGCAAGAAGCCCAGCAGTCAGCCAGGAAAACTTCACTATCATATGCCAAAATGGCTTATACCTGTTTGAGGTGATGACGTATGTTTCTCAATCAACACGGGACCTAAACCCTGGCCGTTCATTTATATGTACTGCACACAATCAGTTTGTTTTTGTTTTTTTTTAAGTTCACCAGAAACCAACAGGTTGTTTGAACTTTGTACCGAAATAAGAAAGGCAATGATCCGAGCAAAAGGTCAAAGGGCTATATTTTTGTGCAGCATAAACACTGTCCAAGACGGTTTGAGGATGGACAGTGGCCAGAGTCTCAGAACAAGTAGTACTTTCTCCCGACATCTCTCCCTCCCACCCAAAGACGAATTTTCCGGCTAATCAGCTCCCCAGGAGACCAGCTCCAGTGCAGTGCGCCCGCTCCCGAAGTTTTTCTTTTGGTCGGGTGGGGTGAGCAAGTTGACAAGGGATGCGAGCCGCGGAGCTGGGGGTTCAGCGATTAGAGCCTCAGAAGCACATCCTTACCCCAGCCTCAAATACGCGTGCGCGGTCGAGAGATCACGCACCGGTCTCATCATCTTCTCCACCCGCCCCCTTCAGACAGTGCCGGGCCCCGGATGTGCCCCGGTCCCTCACCTTCCTGAGTCGGTCCATCAGGACGCTCTTATTGCCGCCAGTGTCCAGGTTCCGCTTCTTCAGCTCGGCCCGAAGGTCGATCACTCGCAGATCGCTTAGCCGCCGGGTCCCGGTCTCCGAGGAGGCGGAGCCGAGACCCGCCGAGCCAGATCCCGAATCGCCTGCTCCTGACAGAGCCTCTGCCATCCTGGGTGCCCTGTCTTCGCTACCCACTTCACACACAGCAGTCGCTGCGGCAGTTCCGAACACAAAATGGCGCCGTTTGCGAGGAAAACGCACTAGCCTGCCTCTTTTCCGGTTACGCATGCGCGTCAACCGAATCCACTTTTCCTCCCTCCCCCCCCTCGGAAGGCGTTTGCTCATGCGTGCGGTAGGGCTGCACGCAACTACCCACGTGATACATAGACGTAGCCAGGTCCCCCGCACACACTTGTACTACGCATGTGCCCTACTAGTTGAAGGCGGGACTTTCTTTGAGTTTTGAGCGCCTGCGCACCTAAGACAGTGAAGCTTCTTCTTTCCCTTCTTCCTGGTTTCAGGAGGGTCTGGCGCATGCGCCTCAAGGAGGAGGGGGGGAGCCTCTCGAAAAGAACCACCTTCTCGGCGCGCGCGCAGTGACGCCACGGGTGGGGGAAGCTGGTGCCGCTCCCTCGCAGGCGGCGCCATTTTGTGTTCCTATCTGTGGCAGTCGCCCGAATCGTGCGAGTTGGGCAGCGGAGGTAGGACCCTTCGGGATGGCGGAGATTTTGTCAGGCGCTGGCGATTCCAGTTCTGTCACGGCAGGGCTCAGCTCCGCCTCCTCAGAGACTGGGACCCGGCGGCTCAGCGATCTGCGGGTGATTGACCTCCGGGCCGAGCTGAAGAAGCGGAATCTGGATAGCGGAGGCAACAAGAGCGTCCTGATGGACCGTCTCAAGAAGGTGGAGCTTCCTAGGGCCTAGTCGTGTGTGAGGGTCGGGAGAATGGATGGGGGAGGGGGGTTTGAGTGGCCTGGTCGCCATAGCCGCGGGCCTCGCCGCGCACGCGCGCTGGGCGCTGGGCGGGCCCTCGAGCTCCCCCGCCATAGCACCCTTCCCGCTGAGCTCCGCGCGACCCCTCCGCCCCCGCCCGGCTCGAACGCTTCAGACTCGCGCCGAGGGGCGAAGAAGTGAGTGCCGGCCGAGGCCGGGATCCTCTAGGCCGGGGCTTCTTAGTCTGGCTGGGCTCGGGAGATGAATTTTCAGGGGGTTGGCGGAACTTGGCTGTGGCGGGGGTGGCGATGAAAAGGAGAAGGAATTACTTGGATGTCAATATCAGGTTCAATGCGTAATTCCGTGTGCTATAATGCGTTTCAAAACAACCTGGGGAGGAGTCCATAGTTCTCGCCAGACCCCAAATAATTATGCTAGATCTAAGAGGATGTAGGAAATAGATACTGAAATGACTCTCCCCTTATTGAAGTTTTTATACTCGGTTTGGGACGGGGTGGCTTGGAGACTGCTGTAGTGTCTATACTTGAGTGAATTAGCTTATTACTAAACTTAGTGCTGTGGGCGGTCTGATTGCGAAAATGGGCGGGGGAGGGAGAAAAACAGTCGGGTTCCTGGAGGTGGCAGGGCTTGTGGGTGGGTTCTTAAGGAGAGGGAGGACATCCTAGGACTCGGAAACTACCTAGGGAGCCTAGATAGTGATGAAGGAGAACCGTAGAGATAATCTAGGCAGTTGAATGTTTGAGGGCAAGGGGCTGTTTTGATTTGGTCTTTGCATTCCTCGATCCTAGCAATGATAGTACTTGGTAGACATACTTAATAAAATGTTTGTTGAACTGAATCTCATTTTACAGGTGAGGAAATTGAGACCCAGAGAGGTAAAGTAGCTTCCTAAGTTCACACAGCTAGTAAGTAGACCTAAATCTTAGTCCTACCCTAGTGCCAAAATGTATATTGTGCTGCCTGGTCTCCAGAGGTTTGAGAACCCAATTTTTATGTACTTTGGACAAAGAAATCCAGTACGTCTGGAGCAGAGAATTCATAGGTGGGAATAACTACATGAGGGAAGAGTGGAGCCAGATTGTGAAGGGATTTGATGCCAGAAAGAAGAATTTGAACAATATGAGTAAATTAAAGGGTAATGAAAAGCCACTACAGATATTGTAACAAAGAAGTGTGCTGAGATCTGCCTACAGATTTTTCATGATTGTGGTAATAACACCTTCCTATGGTTTCATGAGTTTTTCCTGCATTTTCTCCTGTCTTTCAAGCCATTTAATGAAAAGAAAGCAGTTTTGAGTTTGCCACTGAATTGAATACCATAAGTGTTGAATGCCCTCTAGGTAGCAGACACTGCTAGGCACTAGGAATACAAAATCAAAACAGTTCTTGCCTTCTATAAGCTTAAATTCTATTGGGGAATACAGAACTATCTGTAGTTTTTAAATAAAATGGAGACATTTAACCTTATTTTCTGTAGATAACAGTTTACTATAGGTGAGGATTAGTGGGGTGAAACTAGGAAGGTTGATTTGAAAAAGATAAAGAAGCACTAACTTGGAGTCATCCAATTCACTCTAGATTGAAGGGGTGGGGCAACTGAAGTTGGGAGAAAAAGAAGTAGGCACAAAGACAAATTTCAAAAGTTTAAGAAGTCTAGTGCTTTTTACACATTAGACTACATCTTACAAACAAAACACGTAGATTTTTTTTGTAACTTTTTTTTCCCCTTCAAGGCATATAATCTTATTTCACTTTTGGAATTGGTACCAGAATAGGATACAGATCTTAAGCTTTTGAAGTGGAGATTAAAATTCCATATCTTGCCTCAGGCAAGACCTAGATTCTGCCCACTTTTCTGTTGTTCTTTCTGGTGTTTTATGTTTTGTGTTTTGTTGTTGTTTGGGTTGGTTTTGGTTTTGTTTTTTTAAGTTGGGCCTACTGGTCTGATTCCTTTGATTGCTTCCTTGGAGGAGGCATGGATATTTCTGACATCCCTTCCCTTCCACCCCCCTGCCCTTTAGGATAAACTGAGCACAGGAGAAAAATGATTTTTTCGATTCATTTTGGTATATGAGCACTAAGCATGAGTTAGGCCTGGGGATATGTATATAAGTCAAATGATATCTGACATCCATGTATGTAGTACTTCAAAGTTTGTAAAGTGCCATACATTCTCTCTTTTGAAGCTCAAAACAATCCTCTAAAGCAAATACTGTTGGCCTTGTTCTCATTTTGCTGATTTAAAAAAAACTTAATGTTAAGGGAAATTGAGTTGTATTTCGAGCAAAAGTCAGAGGTAGGATTTAAACTTAGATATCTCCTGACTTTTGATTTCATTACTGTTCCCACTGTAGCATACTTCATCTTCAAAACAAAAATCTCCATTATGCAATTAAATTTCTAAATTGTGACACACTTAACAAACATTACCAAATCCAGAACTAACAGGTAGTAAAATATTTTTTTCCTTCTATTAAATTTTGAATGACTTGAAACTAACCAGTTGTAAATGACCTTGCTTTCATGGTAAATAACTGTAAATCTCAGCAATTTTACACAACACACAAAATATTGAAACTGGGTTTCATTGTCATCAGTAAAATTTAGGTGACAAAATCAAGTCTCAGCTTCAGTCTAAACATTTCCCTTAATTTCCAGTTAATCACACATTGTGAGAGTTGGAAGCCATCTTGCCCAACTCAAGATTATATATTATAATACACCTTACAATGTAGTTTATCTGATTTTAATAGAAGACTAGAGGGGAAACAATGGCTTTTGTTTTGTTTCTTTCAACAAGTGGGAACAGACCTAGCCTAAGAGTCAGGGAGATTCAAATCTGAATCCAGCCTTGACATTTTTGGACCCTGTCACTCATAACTGTTTAGTGACTTGAGCAACTCTCTCCCTTGCAAAGACAGTGCTGACTGGAATTGATAGAACACATTTGCTTATCTAGAAGTTCCCTACACCACTAAGTGTAGGCCTGATCCCTTTCAACATACCCATTGTGCCACTTTTATTGGAAGAATTTGGATTGATGGTTCCTCTTCCACCTGATATGCCCAAACGACCAGAAAGGGCTTTTTTTCCCCAAAAAAGATTCTCCTCTAGGAGGCAGGATAATCCAAAAATAAAAGTTTAAAAAGTTAAAGGTCAGTTCAGCTTCTCTTCATATCTTTAAATATCTCATTTCTTTTCTAACATAGAATAGGCACTAAATGTATTTTGGATACACAATAAATTGAAGTTTAATAGTGCTTCATTGCATTTTTCATAGATATAGAGCTGAAAGAAATTTTAAGTGACATGTAATCCATGTAATCCAACTATTTTACAAGTTGAAAAAAAATCCCAAAAAATCAAGTTTCTTTAAATGATTTTGTACTGAAACGTTGACTATAAGCTAATGAAACTTTTAAGTAGTGTTTCCTTTTAAGACAATCAGGAACTGTAAAGTTGGTGTGCTATCATGTTTAGTCAATATGTCCTCTATATTTCTAATAGGCAATTGAAGATGAAGGGGGTAATCCTGATGAAATTGAAATCACTTCCGAAGGAAGCAAGAAAACAACTCCAAAGAGACCCAGCAAAGGTATTAAGTAACTCATAAATTAAACTTACTCTGAGCTTGAGAATCAAATTCAAAATGTAGTTTACTATTACTTCTTCCTTCTAATGTGTTTTACTTTTGAGAAAGAATCTTGCTTCTCTAATCAGAAAATTGATGGTAGGTCTGGAGTGAGACATTTTGAGTTTTACCACCTGCTTTAATGCATCTGGTTCCCCTAGTATCCAAGCTACTCAGAGGAGCATTAAAAACAAACAGATGTTAAGAATAATTCCCTATTGCGTTCCTATTCTTCAATAGAATGGCTCCCGTGCCCTTAGGAATTTATAACTCTTAGATTTAATTGGCTTAACAAAAACTTATTTCCCTACTACATAATATAAGTAGGGTGCTCAATATAGTAGTGAATTGGCTCTATGTAAGGACATGGACCTGTTTGAGCTACAAGGTTTTTTTTTGTTTGTTTTTTTTGAATACCAATTATACAATATGTGCTGGGGAGGAGGGGGAGAGTAGGGTTTTTAGAAACCCCTTTAGAAAGGGGTTACCTTTCCATGCCAGTGCCTACAATCTCCTCAGGAAAGGAAGTTAAATAATTGAATCTCTTTCTCAAATTTTTCTAATATACTTTGGGTCTACTTTATCCTCATCACAAATCTTTTAAATTAGTTATATACATGTTGCTTCTTAGCAAAACAAAGACAATTTTTTTTTTTAATCTTCTAATCCAATCCTTTTAGAACACTACTGGGTGCATAGTGTCCATTTGCAATCTATACCAAGAAGTTAGTTTTAGTGAACAAAGCAACTTAATTTTTCTGTCTAAATCAAGAGCACAGATTACTTTAATAAAAATCTGACCAGAACCCAGGCTAAAATTGCCAAATACCAATTTTAACTCATGAGAAACCTTAATAATTCAGTGATTTCTAATTAGCAAACTGTTGTTTCTATGTGCAAAGTTGTATTTAGAGTGCTGCTAATTTAAATGTTCCCCTACAATCTTTGTAAACTATTTAATAGTAAACCATTTTAAAATGGCATTTGCATTTTTCCATTTTAGTTTGGGAATAATCATGAATTTCATATTAATGTAACACAGTTTAATGAAGTTTTTGTTGTCATTTAAAATAAAGAGTAAATTTAGAAGTTTACATTAAATCACTGCCTTGTTTTGATATGTTTAATATAAGGAAATATAAGCCCGAGGTAATTTTTTTGTGTGGAATACTTAGTCATCAACATGGGGAAGTTGGTTCACTTCATGTAAACCAGATAGGCAGTAGAGTAGATAGGAGTAGAGATGGGAAAGTATTTGACCAGATTGTGTAGGGTGTAGGAAGTATGATAATTTGAAGGGCCTTGAAAAGCAAACTTAGAGCTGTCTTAGGCTACACTCATATACATTCATATTTATGTTCTGTTGCCTTGAAATACATAAAACCACATTTAAAAAAATTTTTAACTCCTGAAGATAGGATGTACACTTATAATTTAAACCTACAAAACCATTTTTGACACGCACATTGTTCCCATGTTATTTAAATAGATAGTGACAGTAATCATCTATTTTGAAGAAAGAACTTGAGTGAAATCACAAAGGCCACAAGATATTTTAGTCATTTATTGAGAGATCTATGATGACCACGCTAGCACCCAGAATACCTCAGAATCAGCCGGAGTCAGGCTAAGCAAAAGTCCTGAGTCTTTATTCTTGGTCCTTAGACGCAGGATTGAACAGGATGGAAGCAGAATCTCTGCAACTGCCTTCTCCCTCATCTACCGCCAAAGAGTGACTCTGGCTAATCTTACTCCATCCTCTAGTTCAGGGATCCTCAAACTATGGCCCGAGGGCCAGATGCTGCAGCTGAGGACGATTATCCCCCTCACCCAGGGCTATGAAGTTTTTTTATTTAAAGGCCCACAAAACAAAGTTTCTGTTTATACTATAGTCTGGCCCTCCAACAGTCTGAGGGCAGTGAACTGGCCCCCTATTTAAAAAGTTTGATGGTGCCTGCCCTAGACACTCCGACAATCTTCTGTATACACCAATCCAAGCATATGCCCATAGAGTATTGTCCAATCGGTAGTTAGCCTCAAGTGCTTGGCAGTCCTGACCTCAGTGCATTGACTCAATAGTAATATTACAGTAATAAATGACAAGACTCAGTTTATTTCATTGGTATATTTACATTATTGAAGGGGACTAAGTATATATTTGAATTGATCAGAAGGAATTTTTACTTTGCCTTTAAATAAGATCATCTTTGTCAAGATGAGATTAAGTTGGTAGACTGAGGCCTGGAAGGGGGGTGAGGGAGTAGGGAGTGGTATGAAAATCACAGCAGTACTGTAGGGGGAGTGTTGACACTGCAAAAATGAAACGTCTTACAGGCACTAATAGTACCTTTTTAAAAGGCACAGGTGCAACCTGAATGGGGTGAGGGAGAGAGCCACCATTTATTCCCTGTTTTAGCTAATTAAGGAAGGTCTGTCCCTTTGGAATCAGTTAAAGATTTAAGGTGCATTGTTTTTATTATAAACATAAAGCCAAGGAAATATATAAATATCAGCTAGAACATAGACTCAAGTGAAATAATTATTTGCTTACATTTCTTTTGTGAAGTCTTTAAAAAAAAGTTGGTAGTATACTAAAGCAATGAAGCTTTGTCAAATTGCCCTTCATGGAAATATTGAAAGTTCTCATTTATATGTGAATTTCATTATATTTTACTACTTATACTTACATAAATTCCAAAATCCCATTTGTAACTAATGTAGTCTTAATACTCAATACTAGTTTAACAGTAGTACTATTTCAATATGTTATGGGTTTAAATAGAATATTTAATATTGTGGAATAGCCTGTTGACCTACATTCAATTTTATAACCTTTGTAATGGAAAACTATTTTTAGAACTCTTGTGTGAGAGTGGAAAACATCCCTCTCCCTTAATTCTTAGAGTTCTACACCAAAAAAGGGAAAGTTCATTTAAAAAAAAAAAAAAAAACACTGAAACATTATCTGTACCTTATCCTATGTGATAAGTACCAGTCATTTTATTTCAGGGAATTCCAAAATTCTTTTATTTGAATGTTGGTTTTAAAAAGTTTATTTTGCTTTTGATTAACTCGGGTAATTAAGAATGAAGATTATTTGTTCTGCTAAATATTTATTATAGATGTCACATTATGAACTTATTTCAGCAGGACGAAAAACAGAAGAAGAAGGTGCTGAAGATAATGGACTGGAGGAAAACTCTGGAGATGAACAGGTATATAGATTCTGGTTGAAGGTGCAAATTAGTAGTTAAGCATTTTAATCCAAATACCTATCACATGCTTTTCCCCCCCCTTCCCCCCATTCTTCTTCTTACAGGAAGATGTTGAAACAAGTTTGGATAATTTTCGAGATATTGACATGATGGATATCAGTGTCTTAGATGAAGCCGAAATAGATAATGGGAGTGCTGTAGATTGCGGAGAGGACTACAGTGCTGATAATATTCTTGACTCCCTATCTGATAGTAAAGAAAATGCTGATGCAGAAATGAAGGAATTTCCAGATCAGCTTACAGAACATGCTGTAGGTAACTTGGAAACATCTCAAAATGTACCAAAATGGTTCTGTGGCTGCGTTATTTTGGTAATCCTAAAAACTACCACTACAATGCATCTCTTAAATGTGTGGAATCCAATTAAATGTTTTTAATAACCAATGAAATGAACACTGGTACATGATAATACGTGCAAAACATCCCAAAAGGTGTTTTGTTCAAAAGTAGCATCTTTTAGCTAATGCCTCTCTTAGTTGTGTGCTATTCTTTTGTATGCAATTAACTAGATTTTAAATTAGCACCATTTTGAATGTTAGGCCAAACTCAGGCCTGCATGCCCCCCCATAAGACTGGAATCAAAGAAAAGTTCACTATTGTGTTTTTCTCATATAGATCAATGGCAAGGGTCTATAATTCTACCTGTTTTGAGTATTACTCGGTCAAAGGTTGTTTCATTTTGGAAACAGATAAAATGGGGAATTAAATAATGGTGGGAAAGAGTATACCTTGTCTACTGGCTATTCTATTTGCATATGAGTCTGATAGTACTTGAAGTAGAATTACAAAATTTTAATGGCAAAGGGGACCATGAAATATCATCTAGTCCAACCTGATCGTTTTACAACTGAGGAGACTGATAGATAACCAGAGAATTTGAATTGTTTACTCAGTCTTCTAAGGCAATGGCAGAATAGGAATGAAGAACCAGTATTTTCTTCACTATATCACTGCCACATAAAAGTAAGACACGTTCTATTCTATTTATCTTTCACATGGAATGGAAGGCAGTCCAAAAAAAAAAAAAAAAAAGGAATGTGACATTTCCGATGGAAGTTAAACGTCTTTATATGTTAATGTATAAAGATGTAAGTTGAAAATAAGCTAATGTATTACAGTAAGTGTTGTATCCTTCAGAATTTACTTTTTGAGGTTTCTTTCAATGATGTTGCCATTGCCCAAATGGAACTCCTTTTGTGGAAATATTTTCAGAGTCTTTCATGTGCTTTGGAATAGCCTTCGTTTTGTCCAGTCTTTGCTATTTGGGTGTTGGATTTGATTTTAGGAAAAGATCCAAAATTATTCAAGCATGGTGAATAAGGTAAGTATTCTAGATAAATTTGTACTCTTTTGGGATCCAAATGAAGTGTGAACTTGAAATAATACTGATTTTCTTATATGGCTTAAAAATAAGCTTTTTAAGAAACACTAGGATTATCATTGTCATAATATTGTCTTCTAAAATGTATGCTTTGGCAAAGGTAGCACATGAATGTAAATGTTCAATGTCATATGAAATCATATATTTTGGACAAAGAATTTTGAATGGTTGTTTGAATACACTGTTTTATTATTCCTTTGATGAATGACAAAATCTTTGCTTATCTTGCAGGTGGCAGACAAGGAAAGTGTAAACAATTTAGATACTTCATCATCTGACTTCACTGTGGTACAGGTAAAATTCTAATATGTCCACTTTAACAATTTCTGTGCAGTAAGTTCAATATGTGTTGTGCAAAATATTTTCATAAGCAACATATTTATCAAACACCTGTCACATACTTCCTAAGAGTAGGAAATAAGAGACAAACAACAAATATCCCTACTTTTAGGAAATGAAATTCTGTTTGTGAAGACCACATACATTCATGGTTCTGTGACTGCTTTATTTTTGTAATCCTAAAAACTACCAAGGACCTAAAGTTATGCTTGGGGAAGTAGGAGAGATCTCAGGTAGGCAATGGCACCTGACCTAAGCCTTGAAGAAAATTAAATTGTATAAAAGAAACTAGGTGAGAAGCATAGTAGTTGCAGGTCTGTGGGACCTGGGACAAGGTCCTTGGAAGAAAGGGAAGCCAGGGATGGACATTTTCAATGGGGAGGCCCAAGTAGATTGATTGAGCTAGAATAGCAATTGTGTCAGAGCAATTAGTAATGTGAAATGAATCTCAAGGTAGCCTGTAATGGGCTGAGGCTTGATTTGATGCACTGAGGTCCCAAGCACATGAGGCTAAATAATGAGGAGGAGGAACAGGAAGAGGGGATGGGATCAAAGTCTTCTTTCTCGTTGCTGCCACTGGTGGTAGCCTGGGTTAAAAATGTCACAGTTTGGTATCTAACTAAAAGAAAAGCTTAAGCTGCTTAAAATCAAGACATTGAGACATAATACCAGCTATTGCAACAAGCGTTCTTTGTTGCTTTATACGGTGTATGAGTAGTTATTTTTTTATTGTTGTTTCGCTGAAGGCTATATTGAACCACCTTTAACTGAAAGGAAAATGTTTCTTCTGAGACTTGTTTTATTCAAATCTTTGGCATAGTTTGATTATGGAAGGAGGCTGAGTGGATATTTTTAATTGATCTGAAGGAATTTTTACTTTGCCTTTAAATAAGATCATCTTTGTAAAGATGAGATTAAGTTGATAAACTGAGACTTGGAAATGGGGATTGTAAAAATCACAGGAGGATTGGGGTGGAATGTTGACAGAACTGCAAAAGTGAAAGTATTATGGGCACTGATAATAAGCCTTTTGAAAAGACACCGATGCAACCTGTACAAAGATGAATGAAATATTTACCATGTATGAAGCATTATGCTAGAGATACGAATAGAAAAATGAAGAGTTTCTGTATTGAGAACTCACATTCTCAGAGTTGGCCCATAGGAATATTTAGGCTACAGTAATAAGATAGGGTGATATGGTTTACCTCTCTCATTGGCAGTTTTATCAATGGTTATCAGCAAAGATGGCCGACTCATTCTCCCCAGTGGTGGTTTTCATGGATAGAGGCATGTGCTAGTATCAGAGTCAGTGGTCTGATGAGAGTTGCTTTGCTTGTACGAAGATGTACAACAAGTTGTTTTGCTCATTGATTTGTCTTGGCTATGTGAAAATTAATTGGGGAAAAAAAATGGTTCCAGATATTTCTGCTTTGCACTCAGCCTAATTTTCCTTTGTGGATTATTTAAATGTTTTATTCATTTATGGCTAGCAATCTACATGAATTTAAACTAAGGGAGTTAGTTTATCTTACATTAAATTTTGCTTTCAACTATTAGATAAATGAAATTCAACAAGCACTTATCTGCAAAAAACTTTTTAGTGAACTGTTTTTATGGAAACACTTCAATATAGTCAGCTCTTGCAGATCATACATAGCATCTGCCCCTAAAGAAATGTTGAATCAGGAACCTTTCTTGTTATATTAGGTGGAATACATTCTGTTCTTAGTTTAGGGGAAGCAAAAGAGAATTTAGGAGGGGATAAATACCTTTACAGTGTGTTTTCATTATTTTAAGTTATATAGATTTTATGTAATAGCTTAATCAAATGTGATTTTTAAAACATCTTTCAGAACTCCAAGCAGGATTCGTGAGTTGGTTTGAAATTTGAATATATGGCTTTTGGGGTTCCTTCTAAGCTTCTAGCTTTACGATAGTCATATAAAAAAATTGTTATAATGTAATGGTCAGTTACTTATGCTCTTACCTATATTATAACTTATCTGTGCAAAACTTGCTTGAAGTGTATTATCAGCACATACTGCATAATTAATATTTATGGACTGCTTTTAACCTGATGTGCCTGTGTCTGTTTCATCAAGATAACACTGAAATCCAAATCTATACTCATTTTTTCCCCCTGGAGGCTGTTTAAACTGCAGCTTTACTTAGGTTGGTACTTTGCACACTCCTAAAGAGAAGCTTCATAGGATTCATAAAATTCGGTTAGAATTAGACAGGAACTGGGACATTGACTAGTCCATCCATCTGTTTTGTAGATGAGGAAAGTAAAGTTGAGGTCCAGAGAAGTGAAATGAATTGCCTATGCTGCCACAAGTAGAAATAGAACTAGAATTCAAACCCAGCTCTTCCGATTTCAAATTCAGTCCTTTCTACCTCAAAAAGCAGGAATGCCTAAGATATTCCTAGTTCACCTTTGGGTCTTTATAGTAGGACTTTTTTATTTTGTTTATGAATTCCCAGATCATCAGACATGCCAGTAATCAAATGTAAGTACAAAAGCATATTCTTAAGGCACATAGAAATTATTTTCAGATACTCTGCATATTAGATTATTTACATTTCAGATCCACCTCCATATGAATTATCAAAAGTTAATCATGGGTTCAGAAATATACTATATTATTGGTGCTTGAAAAACCTGTGACTGAAAGAAAGAATAGCTTATATGTATAAACTATTTCAAGTTAATTAATAGTACTACTGTTGTTGAAGGCCCAGATATCCTGCTTATTAATAATAGTACTCCAAAATTTGGGAGAACAAGAGATAATACCTGCTTTGAAGGTTTCTTTTCCCAGGTGAATAATTTACCTTATTTGGACCAGTATTAAAAAACTTTTTTGTTTCATAATTTGCATTTTTCAAAATTGTGATTTTGACACTCTAATTGAGTATTTAAAAAAACAAAACAAAATTAGGTTTCATTCGTTTGGCAATGTCTTTTTTTTTCTCTTTTTCTCTGTTACAGGAGATTGAGGATCCATCCTTGGAGCCAGGTACTGTTAAATCAGAAACCAGAAGCAAGGGTTTGAAACCATTTCAATTTTCCACCTACTACATTTTAAATCTTTAATTATTATTATCAATATTATTATTTCCTAGTAATTACCTTACTATGGTGGTCATTGTTCTGACGGTGGACAATCCCAATCATACCAGGATCATAGAGATTGGAAACCCAGTCATATCACCAGATCTGTGAAAGTGGAATACTTATTATTTTTATAACAATGTCTGGGAGATGAATTATCCCATTCACTTTAATAAATACTAATTAGATAAATATAAAAAGTTTGCCTTACTCTTAAAAGGTTTTGCACACCAAAACAGATCTTGTGATATTGTGCAATATATTTAATAGTTTTGATTAAAGCAGTTCAGGCAGTTTAAAGCTGTTGTGGGGAACTATATTTAAAATACTAAGAAGTAACTGGATTCCAGAAGAGGAAAGATTTTCTTCATGAAATGTCAAAACAAATACTGTTCACTTTCTGGACTGCAAATAATACTCCTGCACCGTTGGAAGAGTTTCTGGTTTTCATATTGGACTGTTCTGTTAAAAGAAATTCAAAAGAAATTTCGAAATTGAGCTGTCAGTGAATGATGGTACATTCAATTATACACGTTGGACTTGGAAGCTAAATTTTGAAGAGCAACATAATGAAGACTGTCAAGAATCAGCCAGAAGGTTTTTAGGGGTTAATTCTCTGGGATCCTTTTCACTTCCCTATAGGTTGACGCTTTGTTAATATACTAGATTGTTGGAATGTAGGTAGTTTTAAACAGTATAAGTTTGTGTACATCAGGGTTTTCCAATCTCTGTGTAGCTAGCAGTTCTCTTCGTGTTAGTGTGGCAGCTGTGCCAGTTCCGCATTTGTGATTGCTTTATTTCCCTGGTAATTAAACCTTGTGCCATTCTATTCCTGTTAAATCCATAGAAAATGAGAAAATACTCGACATTTTGGGGGAAACTTGTAAGTCTGACCCACTAAAAGAAGAAGGTTCCGACCTGGAGCAGCCATTTTCACAAGATGCAAGTAGCGTGGGGCCAAGCAAAAAGCTTGCAGAGGAAGAGGACAATTTTGTCACCGCTCATCCAGAGGAGGATGCATTAGATTTGGACAACGAGTCAACACAAGCAATTGCCAAGAAGGCAGAAAAGCACTTAGATCTAGTGAAAAGGGAGAAAAGCGAGCAGAAAGTAGATGAAGAGAATATGGACTCTGACACTGTAGTGATAGAGAACCTAAATGATCAGAGTAGCAAAGCATCAGAAAATGCAGAAGCTTCTAGCGAGGAAGCCCAGGAAACACCAGAGAAAGTGTCAAGCCCCGAAACCAAAGAAAGCAAAGAAGACGTTAAGAAAAGTGAAGATGAAGCTTATAATGAAGATTCACCTGCTACTAAAGAGTCCTCTACCAATGAGGGCGGTGATCAGAAAATGAGGTTTGTTTTTTCTCAGTTTTAGACCAGATGCTATCTTTTTTTCATTGGTCATTTAATGACACACATAAGCTGTTTTCTTCAATTGGCCAGCCAGACTGATGAAATTGTAACTTATTTATAGAAAATCTGATTGGTTTCTTTGTGTGTTTTAAAACATTTTATAATTTTTTTTCCCTTCAACCTACTATGGTTGTTTTCTATAATCTTTTCTAGTTAGCTATAATCCAACAATTATTTAATTCCTAATAGTCTGACATCTTAGTTCTTGGGTCAGATTTCCAATGCAAGTTTGCCAGGTATCTTTCTTTTATTTCAAAACTAAATTTCTGGTAGGTATGCAACTTTAGCACCTATAATATGCTTTTTTAGTTAGTTTTCTGTATATTTTTTCCTTGCTTATATAACATTAACTTTTGTCTCTAGCTCTATTGAAGAGGACTCAGACACCAAAAGAGTCTCCAAAGATGAAAAAGGTATAGTGCCACATTATGGAATGTAGCAATCCTTTAATGTTCTAATTAATTTAAGTAGTGGTTACAGAATTTACTTGTGTTCCATAATAAATCAATGTTCTTACATAATTTTGTAATTTTCTTTTTGGGAAAGAAATTTTCCTGTTTGCTATTGTCATTTATTTCATAGAATACCCCAGGTGAGAAAACTCCATCCAAAGGGATTACATGATTTAGTATTCATGAGATTATACATATCTAGAACAGACCTAAGAAATCTGAAGCATGATGTTACTTAATTCCATCATTTGGTAGATCTAGAAATTGCCCCAGGAAACAGAAAACTAGAATTGTCAGGATTTGAACCCAAGTCGTTAATTGTTTTACCATCTCAGAGGCCTTCTAATCTAACTTAAACCTGAATAAGAACTGACAAGTGATTATCTTGCCATTGCTTACGATCTCCTAGTCTGGTTAGCCCATCTCCCATAGGGGCTACCCTTTTAACTAAAAAATGAGAAATATTTTTTTATGTCAAGCCTAAGTTTGCCTGTTTGGAACTTTTATTTGTGGCCTATTGGGTGAAGGCAGAGTTTACTTCACGGGTAAAATAGCATAACTCTTTATTTGGCAGGAGACTGTTAAACCACATCTTGGTTTTTATATATTTTCAGGCTGCTTCTCAGCTTGAATAACTATGGTGTATGTAATGTAAAAGAACTGTAACAGTAGGCTTCAGAAATCCATAATTAAAAACAATTCCAAAGAACTCCTCATGGAAAATGCTTTCTCTATACAGAGAAAGAACTGTGGAATCTGAATGCAGGTTGAAGCATACTATTTTCACTTTTTTTTGTGCCTTTTATCATAATTTTCCCTTTTTGTTCTGATTCACTTGACTAATGTGGAAACATGTTTAATATGATTGTACCTGTATGGCCTATATTGGATTGCTTATCTTCTTGGGAGGGAGAAAGAAGGGAGGGATGAAAAAATTTGGAACTCAAAATCTTATAAAAGTGAACTTTAAAAACTATCTTTACATGTAATATGAAAAATTAAAATACTAATAAGTGGGGGTGATAATACAAAATCCATAATTTAAAAGGTATATGTGCTGCACATGGGGGAAAAAATTCTAGGATCCAATAATTCTGGATCATAATGGTACTTGGGTATCTATACTTACTTAATTTCATAGTATAATAATTGAAAATTAACTATTGGTTGTAATTATTTGTTAATAGATTTATTTAAGTGAAAGATAAAGGAAAGTAAAGAAAGAGTGGCTTCCTAGAGCACTTTTTTAAAAAATTAATGTTGTACACATAAAGGACTGCTTGCCATCTAGGGGAGGGGGTGGAGGGAGGGAGGGGAAAAAAAAATCGGAACAGAAACGAGTGTCAATATAAAGTAATTATTAAATAAAAAATTAAAAAAAAATTAATGTTGTATCTTATTCGCTTGAGAAAATTTGGTTTTAGAGATAACGGTTGAGAATACTTCTTCTCTTCTCTTACAATTCTTATAAAAATTTCCAGTTGTGTCTTAGTGCCATCTATGTATCTAGGTCTTTGTATACATATGTGCTTGTGTGTACTTTAGTCTGTCAGAGTTTCCTAAGGGACTTAGTATTCTAAATACTAATTATTGGCTGAAACTTTCTTTCAAAACAGGTCATACCACTAGCAGTTGTGGTAGAAATTTTTGGGTTAGTGGACTTTCTTCTACTACCAGAGCTATAGATTTGAAGAATCTTTTCAGCAAATATGGAAAGGTAAGAATTAAAGTGTTTAGAGTATAATGAGAAATTGAACCAATTTTTGTTAAATATCCCAGAATTTATACATCAAAATAAGTATTAGTCTTTTGAGCCAGAAGGTCTGTGGTCTATGTATTTTTATAATCTTGGTGAAAAATATTCATCCTTAGAACATTTTATTTTTTTTTTTAATCAGCTAAAAATCCTTTGAAGCTAAATCCAAAGGGTTAAGTGATCATATTGTGGCTGCAGTAAAGTTTGACTGGAATAATGAGAGAATATTCTTCATAAGGTGCATATATTCTCACTAGATCAGCAGTTCTGATTTAGAGTGATGGTGTCATTGTAATTTGTATTTAGAAATCCTCCCATGGTTTTTAAAATAATCCTTGTTGAATATATAAGTTTGGCTCTGTTGATTACTTGTTTCATATTTATATTTATTTGATTGTTTGATTTTAATTTAGTAAAAAGAATGTGGAAAGCAAGAGTTAAGCAAAGTATCCCCATTGCCTTTCTTAAGCAAATTCGTATTTCTTTCTTGTGAATGTCCATCTAATATGTAAGTGATTTCCAAGCCAAATTGGGAAAAGCTTCTTTTTCAGTATTCTTACTAACTTAATAATATCTTCTGTCCTTAAACTACTCAAGTCTTTTTTTTATATATCCATTCCCCATTGGAAAATAGGAGTTTATTAATTTAAAAGAGAGAGAGAGAGAGAGCCTCAGTTCTGTTATTTTGACTGGGGAGAGAGGGAGTAGGATCTTTGTAAAAATTTATATATGTTGTTAAAAAAAAAAAAAAAAACCCACCATTTTGAAGATCTGTAGATTATGCTGGTGACTGAAGAGTAAATTCTGGAAAATTCAATATTATCAGTAGCCTATTAAAAATTCAGTAAAATGAGAGAGGAAAATGTTGACTAGAGTATATAAATATTTTTCTGAATTTTACTTTTATTTGTAGGACATTTAAAATGTCATCAAACGTATTAATTCATTTCACCAGTAAACTACATGTATGTTCAGATTCATACATTGATGTTTACATATAATATGGATATCTACTCTTTTTGTAATGTAATAATTAGCTTACAACTTCACAAAATAATCTGTGAGAGCATTTACTTGGATTCCAGATGCACAATTCTTTTCGGTTTTACCATACCAATTCTTTCTGATTTTGGAAGTTCATCTTCAAAAATAGCCATTAATGATGATTAATAGTAAAACTCCACTAAAATCGACAAAATCAATAAAATGCACATTTGATGGATCCTGCCAAGCTTGAAAGGTTTCACTTTATAATAGACCAGAACCAGTTTGGTCTTATGGCCAAACTAGCTAACTGTGTATATCAGAGGTCATTGCTTAGAGATTTCTCTGCCAAGTAACTGAGGGTTTTTTGTTTATTTTAGCAGTTCTTGAGACTATCTGCTGAAGTCGGGAAGAGCTTAGTCCTGCTTTAATAGAGCAGGCTCTGTTGATTACTTGTTTCATATGAATGTTTATTTGATTGTTTGGTTTTCTTGTAAGTGATAGTTTGTAGCTGGGATGATACATAGAGTAATACCTAGTGTGTATTCTCTTTCCTAAAGGTGGTTGGTGCCAAGGTAGTCACTAACGCTCGAAGTCCTGGGGCTCGGTGTTATGGTTTTGTCACAATGTCCACATCTGAGGAAGCAACAAAATGTATTAACCATCTTCATAAGACAGAGCTTCATGGGAAAATGATCTCAGTAGAAAAAGTAAGTTTTACCTCCCTTTTTGGTGATTTGATTAATTACTTAAAAGACATTAGTTCATGTACTTCTGCTTCTATAATTTGAATATATTATTATTATGATTTCAGACAAAAAATGAACCTGCTGGGAAGAAAACTTCAGACAAGAGAGAAAGTGATGGAAAGAGAGAGAAATCAACTAACAGTGACAGGTAAGGTCTTACTTTTCAAAAATTGAATACATAATTGATTTATTAAATCATTTTGGTGAATCTTAATCCTGACCTTCCTGGTACACTATTAATAGAATTCTGTAATACAAAATAGTTAACAAACATTAAGAGAGGTATATTTCTGAGATGTAACAGGGAGCATTTGAATTAGATCTTAAAGATTAGGTAAATAACAATAATTACTCATCTTTATAGATTGCCTTAAAATTTATAAAGCATTTTACTTTTTTTTTTTTTTTTTTGATCCCTGTTTTTCAAATGAGGCTAAATTAGGCAAAATAATTTACCTGAGCAGTAACCTAGCAAACATTTATTAAGTGTCTACCATTTGTTAGGTACTGGGAAAACAATAATGAAATAGTATCTTCTGGGAACTTGTTCTTTGTGGAGGGAGAGATGTATATGTGTAAACATTTACAAAATAATTGTGGAGTAGGTATAGGAGGAACAAGAAAGACTTCATGTAAAAGATAATGCTTGAGCTGAACTTTGAAAGAAAAGAAATGAAGATTTCTCTTAAGAAGCAGAGTAAAATAAAGAGTGCCTGCCAAGCATTAGAGAAAGGCCGGATTTAAGAAATGAGATCTAGAATATCTTTATGTGGGAAATGGTAAAAAGGTCATTTGGTTGAATTATAGTGTTTATGAAGAGGACTAATAAGACTAAATTGAAACCAGGTGGAAGGACTTTAAATCTCCAGAGAAAGGAGAGTCTTAAAGCAGTATACTTGAATTCTGGACTAATTATCCAGAGAGGTGATAATTACCTGAACTAAGGTAGTACCCATGTAACTGGAGAGAAGGGAGCAGATGCTAGAGATATAGTGGTGGAATGGTTCAGTCTTGGCAACTAGACCAGCTATATAGGTGAGGGAGAGTAGGAATTTAGGGATGACTCTAAAATTGCAAACTTGAGTGATTCAACAGAAATAAGGAAGTTGAGTTGCCTAAAGAACATCCATTTTTAAATGTCCTTTAAGTGGAGATACAGTTTGGAACTCAGCAGAGAGCCTTAAGACTGAATTAAATAAATCTGGGATTCAGCTGTGTAAAGATGATTGAATCCATAGACACTGTTGAAGTCAACAGAGAGGTATATAGAGAGAAAAGTGCCCTGTCTTTCAGATATGTCCATATTTAAAGGTTATTCAGCAAAACTAGATTTCAATTCACTCCTTATTCCAACTCCAGAGTGCTCTCCTTTATACCACACTGCCTCCCAAGAAGACAAGAATGAGGGAATTCTCAGCAAACAGACCATTATGAGCATAGTGTGCCAATTAGATTGGTGATAGAGTACAGAGTAGTGATATAGAATTACATGGAAAAAGTAGGGAGTGGTATCAGATAGTTGAGGTATTTGCATAAAATTACATTTTAATCATTAGAAAATGAATTATCATTAGACAAGCCATTGAAGATTTTTGAGTAGTGGCACGTCCACAATGATGCATGAAGATTATCTGGAAGTGTCCAGGGGAAAGGGAAGGGAGAAGAACTGTGAAGACCTTTTAAGAATGTATTAGAGTCTAACCTAATCAGAGTGTTACACTAAGATTGATGTAAGAATAAAGAAAGATGGAGTAGATAGTAACTAGTTAGGGAGGATGCCATTAAAAGAGCAAGATTTCAAACATGGAAAATAAATGCTTGACAAATCATTAGTACCTAGTAAGTATTGGTTGATTGATTGACGAAAAGCAAATAATAAGCTTAATTTTGGACAGTGAATCTGATTCTAGGGAATGAGGGAGATCGAAAGCACTTTCTCTTTTCAGTGCTTTCACATGAAGTACTGAGGTGGCTAAGAAAACAAGAAATGGAAGGATCCAGGATAGAGGCAAAAAGGAGGTGAAAAAGCATTCTAAGCAGGAAGCAAGGAATGGCAGAGCTAGAGTTGTTGGGCTGGAATAATAAGAAAAGAAAAGAATAGTATTCTAGAAAAAATAGTAGATGTGGAGTTTGGAGATCAGGCATAAAAAGTTCTGGCTCTGACTGTAAACAAAACAAGAAAGTCAATCTGTTTTTATCCTTTAGTTGTTTAATGTAAATTCAATATAAAATGGATAGATCATCCTCCCTAATGCCTGCTTTTTACAGATGAGATAACCAAACCCTAAAGCTTAAGTGACTAGGCTGAGGTCACATAATAGGTCACTAGAAGACTCTGTCATGGGGTCTTAGAATTACAGCTGGAAGGGAGACAATTCAAGGTCAGAGTTCAACTCCCTCATTTCAAAGATTAGCAAACTGGGCTAATGAAACTCACACTATCAAATTCATAGCCTTTTTGTTAGTAAAGGGGAATCTTAGTTACACAAAAGAGTCACTTCTCTAGGACCTTTTTCAAATTATTTAAAGAGCATGTTGCTAGTTGAATGAGGGGGGAAAGAAAAACAAATAAAGTAAATATTGGAATATCCAAATTATGTTTGTTATTTAATAGATATTTTTTGTGGGTGGGTTTTAATATTCCTAGATCTACCAACATAAAAAGAGATGATAAAATGGACAAAAAAGATGACACTAGAAAAGAAGATGGAAGTGATGAGAAGGATAAAGATGAACAGAAATCTGGATCTGATCGAGCTAGAACTACTAAGTCAGGTACACTAATAATAGAATAACAGTATTACTCTCTTCATATCAGATTGGTTGTCTTTGGTCAGTTGCTAATATGTAAACACATGATGATATATTTTGATATTTCAAGGTTTTGTTGCTTATCTTGGATCTTCTAATTTTATTTCATATAGGAAGTCGAGGTACAGAGAGAACTGTAGTAATGGACAAATCCAAAGGAGAGCCTGTTATTAGTATAAAAACAAGTGGAGGAAAAGAAGGAGTGAGTATATTTTAATCAAGATCATCTTATACCTTTTATGTGCATTTGAGTAAATTCATAATATAAAAATACCATCTAGTTTTGTATAAGAATTAGACATACTGAGATTTCATCCAGTCGAGCTTTTAAGAAACTGTAACTATTTTTCCGTGATCAATTACAAGATTTGTTAAAAATCTTTTTGCACGTGTTAAAAATAAAGATGACATCATATTTAGTTTTCATGTTAACATTTCATTACTTAGCTGTAATATCTAATTTAAGAGTATGTTTTGGAAAGCTAAGTAAACGTGAAAATTTATCTGTTCATGTTCTTTTTGAAGCTTTACACACAAAAGTCTTGAAGATGGGGCTATCTCTTATGCTTTCTACTCTTCCATAGTGCTGACCACATAGTAAATATTTACTTGGTTGGTTCATAAAATCATACATAAATATATAGCTGATTGGGACTTCCAAGTATCTTCTCGCTAAATTTGTGTGCTCATTATGGTAATTTCAGTCTCAAAAAGTGACCATTCACTTCGCTTTGATTTCTGATGGATGTGAAAATTGACCCAAGGAGGCAGGCCATTTCCTTGATATTAAATAAAAATCTATATAACTTACATGTTCCTGTTCAAATGTGGTACCCATAACTGAACATAATATTCCTTATGTGCCATTTAGAGCATAGTACATACATGAAGACCATCACCTGAAATCTAAACATTTTGTTTGGTACTAATGGAATCTAAAATGAAAGAGTTGTGTTTTGATTTGCTTTTTTTTGCTTCTATATCATACTATCAACTCATTGCATCTCCACCCTTTTTTATTTTTTGAAATAAAACTGCTACCTCTCTTCATGAAGTTTTTTTTTTTTTTTTTAATGCAGCTGGAATACTTCACATTTATCCCAATTAAATTTTATCTTATTGCTTCTAAGGATAGTGTCTAAGGCTAGATTTGAACTCAGGGCTTCCTGACTTCAGGGCTGGTGCTGTATCCATTGGGCCACCTAGCTGCCCCTTTAGATTTTTTTAGATTCCATTTCTTTCATCCAGTGTATGTACGATTTTTCCCATTTTTGTCATTTGCACATTTGATAAATTGACCATCTATAATGGCATTCAAGTTATTGATAATAAATATTTAACAACAATCTAATTACTTGAATAAATTTGTGTTTACAATTAGTGTAGATTTATCCTTTCCACTTTGTGGTACTTTTTCCTTTTATCTCATTAAGCATTTATCTGACACTAGAGAACTTCTTTTGGTTCGTTTAGTATATTTAGATGCTAGTATGGGGTTAAAAGTTCTACATCTGCCTTTTCAGTTTACTTTCTCAATTTCTTTTCCACTTAAAAGTTTATAATTCACTTTTAAAAACTCAGGTCTCAAAGAGCCAAGATCGTAAATCTGCCAGTAGAGAAAAACGGTCTGTTGTGTCATTTGATAAGTCCAGAGACCAGCGGAAGATGAGAGATTCAGAGTCTCGAAGGTAAATTAATCAGAAATACTAGTTGTCTTTTCTGATTTGCTGTTAAATTTCCTACGATTACCCATCAGTTTATAAATAATTTGGCAATTCTAAAAATAGAATTTACATTATAAAATAATTTTATAAATCATCTAGTATTTCATCATCTGATTTTATATGTATGAAAATTGGAGACCAAAAAGTTATTTGTTAGAATCGCAAAGGTTTTTAGGAGCCTAGATTTAAAAAATGTTTTGTTGATGCCTTTTGTCTCTAGAGAATCTGTCATTTCCAAATATCACACCACCATCACTACCAATACCTCTCCATTGATTACTTCATTGTAAGAAATACAACTAAGCAAAACCAACCAATATCACAAATAGATTTTAGAGTGAATACAATAAAGTGCACCCTTGGTCCTCTGCTTCATGAACAGAGAAAAAAAAGTAGGTTTCATTCTATGTTCTTGAAGTGAATTTTTTATCATTACCTCAGCTAAATTTTAGTATTCTTTTCATTTCACTTATTGTAGACCTTATGAATATTCTCTCTCTTGGCATCAGTTCATATATAGACTTTTTTATATTTCTCTGAATTCCTTCTTTCTTAAAACATAATAACATTACATTACATTCCTATACCATAGTTTGTTCAGCCATGAGCAAGCCATTTACCATTTCACTTATGCCTACACATTTGTTTCTAATATGTGAGGAACCTGGATTTTCTAGGAATTTTCTATGTTCAAAGATTTTGTACTGTGCATTTTTTAATATTGTAAGAACTTTTTGAATAATACAATAGGTTAGAATAATAAGATCTCACTGGCTACTAGGATGACATTTATCCTTGGCCCATTAAATTATACTTTTCCTATTTTTGTGAAACCTCATAATTTAAAAAGTATTTCAGATGCATTCTACTTCTTTAAAAGGTGATTTTCTAGTTGAGTTTTTGACTCTATAATCCATCTTGCCTAGCTCTTTTATTGCATAATCAGCATTACATTGATTTTCCAAATTTCCCAAATAGAAGGGACTTAAGTGACAAAATTCACACCATGCACTGAAGGAATCCCTATTATATTGTAATCAGTAAATCTACTCAAAGACTTCTAAAGAAAAGGTCTTAGCAATTTAGCCTAAATTGGCCTCTGCAATTTCTACCTGTTGTTCCTGGTTATGTGCTCTCTGGATCCAGAATACAGCTCCTCTTCCTTGGTTCTTCTTTTGAATGATGAAATCATTAAGTCAAGAGATGGTTAGCTAATATGAAGTCAGTATTCTACTGCTGTGCCAAGTATGTGATCAATTTCACAAAGTTCTTTATTTCCTCTTTGTGTGGTCTCTAGTATATTACTTTGAGAATCTATTTGACCTCCTTTAACCTTATCTAAAATATTCCATCATGCTTTCCTACTCCCATTTCTGGATTTCCTTACATGAATATACTTAATATATAATACTCTCTCCTTGCCGCTTTTTCTTTGAAATACAGTATACCTTTTCACTGCCTTAGTTCAGTGATAGATTTCATTCCATTGAGTCCCAGTTGTATTTCTGAAACAAAATTTCCCCCCTTGAATTAAGACCTCTAGTTCCTCTTTGTTGCCTAAACTTAGGAGTTTGTTTATAAACACTTGAAGCCATGGTTTTACTGATGATTCCTTTCTTGAATTTTGTCTCCTGCTAATTTCAGGGTATTTCATCTGCTATTCTTTCCTCTTTATGACTATTCTCCATATCTAAATGTGAAGATTACAATTTTCTGCTCATTATTTGTAATTTTAAAGTTCACTTTTGGCAAATATATTTCTATTAACTTTTGTTAGATATACATCATCTCTGCTCATCTATGAACCCTATATTGTAAGTCTTCAATATAAAAAAATAATTAAAGACAGTTTTGTTTCTATTAAATGGGTCAGCAATATTAGTGTGGTCCTACCTTTTGTCAATAATAGTCTAAATGTTAGGATTTCTTAATAGAACTTTCACTGTTATAATAATCAAGAATTCTTATTCTCTCAAATGCCATCTTATTCATTGTCCAGTTGTCCACTTTACAAATTAAATTTTCTTTTCTATATTGTTTTCAGTGTATAGCAGTTAAGAAAATATAGTTTATAAAGTCTTCAATTTCTTGCCTAACAATTTCAATTAGGAAAATGTTTTAAGTTCCTTCTAGTAGTACTCTGGCCATATAAACTACACAGAATAAGCCCGTTATTTAAGTTATGGAAGTTAATTTATTTCAAGGAAGACCAGCTGATTCTTGTAATCAGGTCAAAAAATACTGGGAAAGAGGAACTATCTTGGAACCTACTGAGGTTCAGTACCTCTTTCTAAGTTATCTGTTACCTGATAATTTCTATGACTATTATATGTTCTTGGGAAGAAAAGTAACTTCTTCCTCTAATCTGTTTTTACATTCTAATTGTATATTACTTTCCCTTCCCCTTGTCCTCATTTCCCGGACAAGGATTACTTCTCCCTTACTTTACCTCATATTATCTATTCCAACTCCTTCATTTCACAGCTTAGAAAATCTAAGCTCAGAAAATGACCTGATCTGAAGCAGGTAGTCCTCAGTGGAATAATGCCAGAACCTAAAGCTTCTGACTTTTAGTCCTGGGCTTTTTGCATTATTATTATATTATCCATCTTCTTCTCCTCAGCTATTTCCTACATTAGTAAATGGCAAATTTTGATTCTGATGTGTATACTTTTAAAAAATAAATAAATTCTGAAATACTTAGGTACCTTACTTTCTTCAGCTAATGTACAAGGATCACAATCTTTTAGCTTCCCTCTGTAATGATCTGTATCATTTTATCTAAATGACTCGCATAATCATGTCAGTTTGATTATATTAGTGTCTCAGTTACAAAGATTTGATTATCTCTTATTAACTCAGAGCATGTGAGTGGAGTGAGAGAGAAGAAAGAATTCAAGCCTTACAGGAGCGAGAAGAAAGAGAACGTCTGGAAATAGCCCGTGAGAGACTTGCTGTTCAGAGACAACGATTAGAAAGAGAAAGAATGGAAAGAGAGCGACTGGAGAGGGAAAGGATGCATATAGAGTATGAGAGGCGCAGAGAACAGGAGCGAATTCATAGGGAAAGGGAAGAACTCCGCCGACAGCAAGCACTTCGTTATGAACAAGGAAGACGACCTGCAATCAGACGTCCTTATGATGTGGATGGCAGGTAAGTAAAATTTTGTTGAGTTCAAAACATGAATTCCTTATGCATTTACTCGGCATATTTTGTGCTGTGAGTTTTAATAAGTTAAGATAGCCTTTAGGGAATTCCCATATGGCTTTAGAAAGATGATGGAGATCATGTAAAACAGTTATAGTAATAAAGATCACTAACATTTAAATAGTATTTCAAAATCTTGTTCTTTTGAGAACTTATGCCATAGGTTTTTATATACTTATTAATGTGAACATGTGGAAGGAAGCAATTTCAAGCAGTGTCAGAGATAAAAATTACTTCATTTTGATGGGAATCTGGAAAATGGGGAGGTTGAAGGTTAGAGTAATGAAATATTAATTATATCTCACTCTTTAAATTTTGGAGTTGGCAGCCCACCTATGATTTCATTGGTATAGAAAGCTCTTGGCTGCAAAGCTCACTTAGATGACACAAATTAGCACCTCTCTTTACAACTTCTTAAAGTTGCCTAGAGCCATTATGTCACACTGGCAGGACTTATAAACCGAAATCTTCATGCCATCTCTTTGCAATTAAAATTATTATATAATTATGCAATTATTAGTAATTTATAAAAAATAATTAAAGACAGTTTTGTTTCTATTAAATGGGTCAGTGATATTGGTGTGGTCCTACCTTTTATCAAAAAATAGTCTAAATGTTAGGATTTCTTAATAGAACTTTCACTGTTAAAATGACTTAATATTATTACCAAGTACCTCTGTGCTTCTTAAAGATCCAATTCCAACTCTAACATGGTAACATTTTCTACTGTTGTATTTAAAATAAATATTGAAGTAAAACTTCTCTTACTCCTTTATCAAACAAAATTTAATGTTCTATAAAAATACAATATGTTCTTATTTAAATTTTTCAACATAGATAAAAGAAATGAGTTAAATCATTAAATTCAAATTGGGACAGATGTCTGCTAAAAAATATGTATCTTTAAATAGGCAGAAAGGAGTATGATGTGTCAGTAAAATTAATGTGTCTATTACTGAATCCATTTAATGATAGAAACAAGTAATAGTTTAGAAGAGAATCTTCTCAACTTATCTTGATTGAAAGAAAAGTAGTTTTGTTCATTTTTTTCTCCCTCTTTTTTCTCTAAACTAATAGAAATCTATTCTCTTCTATTAGGCGAGATGATTCCTATTGGCCAGAAGGAAAGAGAGCAGCACTGGATGACCGATACCATTCTGAATTTAGCCGTCAAGATCGCTTCCATGATTTTGATCATAGAGATCGTGGCCGGTACCAGGATCATTCAGTGGACAGGTTGGTATATTGCATACCTTCAACTGGGATAAAAATGAAATAATTTGTTTTGTCTAATACATATTTCAGGAAAGTGTACGGAAAAATACACTTCTTAGAACCAGCTTTTCTTGTTACATACAGTTGCAGGTATGAATGAATTTGTTTATGAAATTTAAAAATATATATATATATATATATATTGAGACCCTTTTCCTTTTTTTGTAGAGGATGTATAGGAATTGGTTCATAAATAAAAATAAAATAAACTTGTTCAATATTTATGAGTTTTAATAAGTGACCATAAATGCTGTAATTTTGGTATAGATTGTGTTTTATCACCTTCCTTTCATTTTAGGTAACATTCCTTCTGACAAAAGTATTCACTTGCAGTGAGTTTGCCTTGGGTTTTCCAAGTCAGTAAATTTTTAATGGTGATATTTTATAATAGGAGAATAACTTTTCTCATTGTATAGGTCCTAAATGCATAATTTTATTAAAAAGAATCATCCATTGGTTAAATGATATGACATGTATTACTGCTTTTTCCCGTAGGAGAGAAAGTTCAAGGTCAATGATGGGAGATAGAGATGGACAGGTGAGTTGAATGAAACTTGGATTTTTTTCTTTTCTGATTTCATTCGGTACTTGAAGAAAAAAATTAATGAAGAGGGTTTTCAGCAAGAAGGAATATTGTCATTTATTTTTGCCTATTTTTAGAATTTTTTTAAAAGATTACTTTTCCTTTCATTCCATTGGTGAAATGTTTGCATTATCTGTCCTCTATTTGAAGAACCTTTAAAATGTTGATCCACAGATGGACAACAGCCCCTCAGTGAATGTAGAGATAATAGAACATGAATTTTTTTTAAGTGAACCAATAAAATTTGATGTTGTCTTCACTAATGATTCTCTTTGTTATATTGCTTGGAAAGCTCAGTGGTGTGTAAATTGGTACTAAAATATCCTTTGTTGGCTGTTGAATTTTTAAGCATTATCCAGAACGCCGTGGAGGACCAGATCGCCGTGGACGGGAATCCCGAGATGAATGGAGCAGTTATGGATCTGAGAAGAGAATGAGCAAAGGAAGAGGGCTTCCTCCTCCACCCAGGTTAGCAAAGAAATTAATAAATCATTTCTATTCAGCAAAAAAAAAGAGACTTAAGTTCCCCCATTCTTCCTCTCCTGCTCTCTTATTGGAGGTTTCAATGTAAACAACACTGGCAATAAAACAAAGAGAAAAGATAGTTGTTTTCAGGGAATTGGATGGATTGAGAGAGTGTGTAGATATGTAGATAAATGGTCAGATGAATAGATGGATAAAAGAAAGAAAAGGCTTGTATCAAACACTTGCTATGTGCTAAGCACTGAAAATGCAAAAACAGATAGCTCTTGTCTTTGAGTAGCTTAAATTCAGAGTGGAGGAACGGAGGGTGTTGATGGTCAGGAAAGGGTATTTTCTTTTAGCAAACTTAGGAGTGATGCATATAGCCGTTCGGGAGTAGATGTGACACTTTGCAGAATAATTACAGATTGGATTTAATTATGGCCCCAGAACTTGAAAGTGATTAGAGAGGGTTCAAGTCTGTGGCAGCTGGGCATAACATGAAGAATGGCTGGAAGGAAGTCATAGTACACTTGCCTTCAGGACAGTGAGGCCTCAGATTTGAATCTTCACTATTTTAAGTGAAAGAGCTAGTTCCTCCTAGATATGGTTTCTGTTACAGAAAAGGGGAGAAGGGAGCCTGTACACCCAAAATGACGGTAGGGCAAAGGGGCATAAGGGACTCTTAAAACAACAGTGAATGGGGGGGAAGGGGAGTTGAAGTACATGGATAAAGCAAAGTACAGTAGTTCATCATAAAGATCCAAATGCATGAGCTAAATTGTGCTCTGAATGTTCTAGCAATATAAGTGTCCTTAAACTTTTGTTTACGTGGTCTTGGTTAACCAAATTAAGAAATATGGTAAGGAGCAGTTTGGCATATAACTAAGAGAATATCATGGTATTAATTTTTTAATTTTTTTTTTTTTTTTTAGTAAAGTGTTAGTTCAGAATACCAAACATAAATTGATGGTCAGGTGAAAAATAGGCTGGAACCAACTCAAAGGAGTCTCTGAAAGCCAAATGTTATTTTTTCAGTATAACTATTCATACCCCAGAAGAGTGCAAACTGCCAATCTGGACTTGATTGTATTGTTGTTATCGTTGATTGTGTAGACTTTACAAGAGATGGAGAGATCTTGGTGCAAATTACACCTTAAAATATCAAGAGTTTTTTGTTGTTGTTGTTGTTTTATTTTAAGAATTGGAGCATTTGCCAGCACACCCTGGAATAAGGAAATGACTGGGAAATAGACTTTGCAGAGAGCATCCAGCCTAGGAATTAAAATCTATTCCATGTCAATTCCATTGATAAATCACTATTGACTGTTCATTGGGAATAGATATAAATGTACTATTCCAAATTCTGGCTTTATCCTTAAAATCTTTTTTCTTTTTTTTCCAATTTCATATAAAAATTTTAAATTTTTTTTAGACTTTTGAATTTCAAATTCTCTTCGTCCTTCCCTCTCCCCTCATTGAAAAGGCAAGCAGTTTGATATAAGTTATACCTGTGCAGTCATGCAAAAATATTTCCATATTAGTTGTGAAAGGAAAAACAAGACCAGAAACAAAAACACAAGCAAGAAAAAATTTTCATAAGGTATGTTTTGATTTGCATTCAGACTCACATCAGTTCTTAACTCTGGAGGTAGATAACATTTTTCATCATGAGTCCTTTTGAAATGCCCTAAATCATTGTGTTGCTGAGAATAGCTAAGTCAATTCACAATTGACCATGGCACATTATTGCTGTTACCGTGTATGATGTTCTCCTGATTCTGCTCATTTCACTTTTTATCATTTTACATAAATCTTTTCAGGATTGGGTTTTTTGTTTGGTTGTTTTTTTGGAATGCATCCTACTCCTTATTTCTTATAGTACAGTAGTTCACCATAATAATCCAACAATTTTTTCAGCCATTCTCCACTTAATGGGCATTCCTTTAATTTCCAATTCTTTGCCACTTTGCCACATAAATATTTTTATACAATTAGGTATTTTTTCCTTTTTAAAAAAATTTCTTTAGGATACAGAAGTGGTAATGGTATTGTTGGGTAGAAGGATTTGCAGTTTTATATCCTTTTAGACATAGTTCCAAATTACTCTCCAAAATGGTTGTATTAGTATCCCAATTTTCCCACATTCACTCCAATATTTGTCATTTTCCATGTCACATTAGCCCATCTAGTATGTAAAAGGTGGTAACCTCAGTTGTTTTTACATTGTCCATATATGATCTGACAACCTATTCTGTTTTCCTTATTTGCTTATATCATCCTTTATGTCTAAATCATGTACCCATTTTGATTTTATAGTGGTGTAGGTATGAAATGTTGGTCTATACCTAGTTTCTTCCAAATTGCTTTTCAGTTTTCCCAGCAGTTTTTGTCAGAAATAAGTTCTTGCCCCAAAAACTTGGATCTTTGCATTTATCAATCATTAGATTACTGTGGTCATTTACTCTTGTATATTGTGTACCTAATCTATTCCACTATTCTACCACTGTATTTCTTAGCTAGTACCAGATTGTTTAGATGATTACTACTTTGTTATACAGTTGAGATGGCCAGGCCACCTTCTTTCATATTTTTTTCTTCATTGATTTCCCTTTGATATTCTTGACCTTTTGTTGTAAATTTTTCTAGCTCTTTAAAATAATTATTTGGTATTGTGATTACAATAGCACTGAATAAATAAATTAATTTAGGTAGAGTTGTTTTATTGTATTGGTTCAATCTACCCATGATCAAGGAATATTTTTCCATTTATTAAGATCTGACTTTATTTGGATGAGAAGTGTTTTGTAATTGTGTTCATATAATTCCTGGATGTATTCCAAGAATTTTATCTAATCTGTATTTATTTTAAATGGAATTTTTCTTTCTGTCTCTTGCTCCTAAACTTTGTTGGTACTATATAGAAACGCTGATGATCTTTATGTGAGTTCTGCAACTTTGCTAAAGATTTTAATTTTTCATTTTGTTTTCTAATTGTTTCAATAAGATTCTATATGTATGTATCGTGATAATAGAAGAAAAAATACATAGGTATCCTTTGAGTCTGCTTTTATATGAGCCAGATTAAGGGAAAGGTTTGACTCCCAATCTTAGATTTATGTGCCTATTTATTTTCAGGGGACGAGATTGGGGAGACCATGGTCGAAGGCTAGATGACCACCAAGATCGCTCATGGCAAGGAAATGTAGATGGAGGAATGATGGGTCGCGATCATGAGAGATGGCAAGGTAAAAGACTGGCTAGTAGAGACTGTCCCTTTTTATGATTTAGTTTTGTTGCTATTAAGAAGCATTAATCTACAAGAAAGAGTGGGACATTTCATTGGAAAGAGCAAAGAACTCAGTCAGGATTTTGTATCCTTAATCTTAGCTCTTCAGCTGACTTGCAGTGTGACCTTGGGCAAGTCACTTCGCTCTGGGTCTTAGTTTCACCACCTATAAAAATGAGTTTTCTTAATGATCTAGGATGACAGAACCAGTTCAGTGAAAAAAATGATTTGGGACTTTTAATACTGTGCAAGCTCTCTGATGGATTTTTGGTAAAAAGAGTCATTGATAATATTTAAGCCAAGCTTCCCTTCATCACCTCAAAACAGCCAGAAATATGCCCAGAAAAGCAAAAGAACAAACCTACCCCCTTTAAAACAAAAAGGGAAAAGAAAGACCAAAAATTAAATAGAGGTCTTTTAGAAAGTTCTTTTTATTAATTAAAAGAAGAACCAAGGAAGAAAACAAGTACTGTGAAAGAATTCAAGGACTTGAGAATTGACTGTCTGCCATAACAGTGGGAAATCTCATTATAAGAAGCAAATACTGGGAAAGAACAGATCCATAATTCACTTTCAGAAAAGGAACAAAGACTATCAGAACAAAAGATGGTAAATTTGGAAGAGCACTTCAGTTTTCTTCACATCAAGTAGAATGTACTTTGTACAGCTTCATCAGATAATTAGAGAAGTACTGTTGTCCCATGAAAACACAATGAAATAAGGAATCTGCACTACTTTAGAAAATAAAGAATTGCCTAGAAATACTGAAAACCAAGTTCAAAAGTACAAATTCCTAGAATTGGAGACCTCCACCTCTCAGGCTTTGACCAAGAAAGTCACCAAGTTTAGAGCTTCAACATTAAAGAATTTTGTGGACATCCAAGAAAAAAACCTTCAGATAGCAAGGAAACCCAGCTAAATCATGCAGAACTGCATGTAAAAAACAGTGCCGGAATATGAAAGATCTGGATTCTAAGCATTTCAGTTTGCATCCCAAAAGAATATCACAGAATTGAGCGTGATCTTCTATTTTTTCTTTACTGTGGAGAATTTTAAATAAGATAGAGGAATTGCATAATTCTTACTAAGGAAAACTGATGAACAGGCATTTGATATATAAATAAATAAATTCATGTAACAAGAAAGACCAAGTGATACTTTAATGTTTACATGCTAGAAAGAAGCGCTTTTCCTCTAAACGTTTTGCCTTTTCATGAAAAGAACAATTTTGGACAAAATCTATGAAATGGATTGGGGGATGGGAGGGAGGAGTTGCGTGCACGGACAAAGGGAAAGGGCAACAGATCTAGACAAGTGGAGAGGGGGCATTTTTAATTTAAGATAGTGAAAGATTAACAAAATAAAATTAGGGAGTCCTGATTTAAAGAGGGTAAGAAGGGAACATCTGACCCCAGGAAATGAATAGAATGTTTATAGGATAAACAAACAAATAAATAAATAAATAATGATGCTCCATGATCCTGCCTTCTTTTTTTCCCCCTCCCCAAAGGATTTATAGTCAGGAACCTGGGGGTGTTGAGGACCAGTATCAAATTGTTTGAAGTAAAGCAAACTAGTTATCTACTGCTGATTTTTTTAATTTTATTTTTAAGGTAATTTTATGTGGCGAAACCAAACTTGAAAATGAGCATTTTTTGTTAATGAGCCAGTCATCCTTAAAACAAAAAAGGTTGTAGGATTAATTAGAAAACGGAACCCAACAATTTATATATATTACAAAGAAAATGTTTAAAATAAAGTCACAGTCAATATAAGGGACTAAAATATAGTATGCTTATGCCTATAGAAAAGAAATTTATAATCTTGGTTACAGATAAATCAATAGTAAAAAAAATAATAATTTCTAGAAACAGATTGGAAAACTGCATTTTGTGTAACACTAGAAGGAGCAGGTGTGTAAGTTGACAAATTTTATTAGATTTTACTCTGAAATAAAACATCCTATCTCTTGCTTTGTGGATTAAAATACAATAACAGTTCAAGCAGCTTGGTCTTTCAGGATATTCTTGAATTTCTGCCCTTCTAATGTTAATGAAATAATTTATATTAACCTACATATATATCAAGTGGCACTTCTTCTAATTACATAAAGAAAAAGCCAAGTGAAATTTGAAAAGACTGAATAAAATAGTCGTTTTAAATGATTTAACATTTGCCTTTCATAAGTTGCTAAATACAGAAATTGATCATATATTAAGCATAAAGATTTAAAAATAACATTTTACAGACCATAGTGCAATAAAAATTATAATCTCTATAGTAACAGTGTTAAGATTCCAGTTGAGCATAATTAATAGTCCTAAATAATGAGCATGTCGAAGTACAAGTCATTAGTTGTGTTTTTTTTTCAAGGGTGTGGCATTATGGATTTAATTTATGGGATGAAATTAAATGAAAGCTCTAAAAAGAAAAAATGTTGAACATTTAAAAGAAAAACTGGTAAACTTGGTTTTTAAGGACTCACAAAAGAGGGGGATTATATTGCCAAAACAAAAAATGAAAATAAATATTTCATACCAAATATAGAAGAAAATTATCATATGCACAACCATATTCCTACAAAATTGGAACTTTAGTAAATTATCTACAAAACTATGATATGATTTTTCCACCAGTTAATAGTATTTTTCCCATTATATGTAAAGATAATTTTTAATATTAATTTTGAGTTCCAAATTTTCTCCCTCCTCACAATGGTAAGAAGTTTGATAAAGGTTATAAATGTACAGTTGTTTAAAAAAAAAAAAAAAAACCTCTATATTAGTCACATTCTGAAAGAAGATATGGTTTGTAAAAACAATTAGTTTACAAAAGGAAAAAAAAATGAAAAATTAAAATTAAAATAATGTGCTTTGATCTGCCAAATTATTTTTAATGGTGAATTCTGTATGATTCATTCTCCGGATGGGAGGAAGGGGGAATTTATCAAACTTGCAAAGAAAAAAATGACCGAACCAGAGCTGTATACAAGTGATTTATTTCCATCTGAAATCCTGCCTAAACATCATTTAATCTCTGAGTTGCATAAATTCTTCATAAAAATAGGGAAAACACTTAGGTTCTTCTATTAGACAAATTTCAGAAAAAAATAAAATCACTAATGAATAATGGTGCAAAAATAACAAAAGCTGCATGGATATTTAATAAATGTAGGAAATTGTCTTCCACATGATAAGCTTTCATTTTTAGGCATTGTGGTACATAATTTGAAGCCAAAGAACCTAATCTCTAACCTTGACTGCTATTTAATGTGATCTTGGACCAATCTTTTTTGCCACTTTGGGCTGTTTCCTTGTCTAAAATGAGAAGGTTAAACTTCACCAGTCTAAGTTTACTTTCAGTTCTTAGTGCATGCCCCTTTCAGTTTATGATATACTTCTATTGAAAATGCAGTATTTGTGTATTAGGCTTAGAATGACCAAGCCTTTCTTTTTTGCACTTAACAAAAAACACTTGTTAATCTTTTGTTTTTATATCACCTTTGTTTCCAAAATATATTTTCCTTCTTTTCCCTTTCCAGAAAACCATTCCTTGTAACAGAATGGAAAAGAAAAAAGCATTTAGTCAAAACAATCCTATATCAACTGACTTTAAGCATAAACATTTCCTCATATTTAGAGACTTCTTTTGCAGAGATCTGGAGGGGACATTTTTCTTTGGGAGTCATCCTTGTTCAACCTACTTGTTTGTTTCTATATTGTTCTTAAAAAGATGACTCCTTATCAAAAGCATTTGTCCAAAAATCAGAAATTAGGATTGCTCATGAAGGAAAAATGCTGGAGCCATTTCTGTAAGATTAGAGCTAAAGCAAAAAAACCCACCACCTTCACTACTTCATACAGTGCTAAAATGTTAGCTATGGCAATAAGCCAAGAAAAAAAAAATGAGAGTAGTGGAAGTAAAATTATCTTTAATTATAATGTTGTTCAACTTTAAAATTCTAGAGCATTAGTAAAGGAACTGATCAAGACAATTGTTAACAGAAAAACAGCAGAATGCAAAATCATCAGTATTTGTTACTAACCAAAATCAAGAAGAAACGATAAAGAAGAATTCTATTTGCAAAAAAATACAAAGTGCCTGGGACAACCTACTAAGAAGCAAATAAGACCCAGATGATTACAACCACCTATAAGTTAGAGCTCCACTATTCTGATTTCACCAATGGAGGTGCTTCTTTCACAATCTCAGATTGGAATTTAGAGATTAAGTAACCTGTATGTTCCCATAACCAAATACAGGATACAGCAGGACTTTCAACCAGATTTACCTTAGTCAAGATAAGGCATTTTATCTGTTATACACATTACTCATTAGTCAGGGGATACTTTATAGAAATAGGCAAAACAAAGGTTTATCAAGAAAAGCAGATAATGGGGAATGTCAAGAAAAAAATTTTTGTGTTTGGAGGAAGAATGAATAGATCAGATCTAAAATTATATTCCATAACTATATATACCAGATCATTGGAAAGCCATTTTTAGGAAATAGATTTATGTCCTTATGCCACAAATAAATTCCAAATGCATCCATCGGTGGTTTAAGTATTTCAAAAACTAGGATCATGAAACGTTTAATTTTAACAATTTGAAAGTCATAACAAAACTCTGTATAAAGATTAGAAAAGACAAAATAGATTATATCTGTTAAAAAAATTAAAACATGTTTGTGTGATGTAGCTATAAAGTAGCAAAAAGTTAAATATCACCAAAAAAAATTTTTATATAACATTACCAATTAAAAATCATTTATAATCTATCATCAGTGACAGGAATCTGCATCATTCTAAGCTATAGTCCCAAAAAGTAGCTGGTCAAAAGTTGGGAACCCGTCTCAAAAGGAAAATGTAGACCATGAACAACTCTAAAAAATAGTTCAAATCAGGGTAATACAAATTAAAACAGCTCTTATATGACCTAATATCCTTCAAAATGAAAAGAAGGTGAACAAGGAAAAAATTTCATTTTTGGAGAAACTTTGGGAAAATAACCAATTCCTTTCTTGGATCTATATTAAGCACTTTGGAAATATATGAGAAAAATTGCTGCTATTTATAAATTAGAAGTCTTAAGCAAATTGAAGAGGTATGACCTAAATTTACTAGAATGAGGTCCAGGACTGGAATAATGGAGTCTTGAATGACATCCCTTGTTCAAAAGAAACAGACTAGGTAAACCAGGAGCCAAGAAAGAGCATTATAATTTTAAGATCATGTCCTGGTCAGATAGCCAAGAATATTATCAAGAGAAGCAACACATATAACATTTGAATGTCAGCGGAGGCAGAAACAGAAGTGATATTGCTGTCAAGAATAGACAAAGATCAACTGGACAGAAAGAAAATAGATAAGAAGAATTCAAGAAACAAACATCTGGCAGGGAGGCATCATATAGTAGTAATGCAGACTTCAGTTACTCACACATCTGCTAGAGCACACTCTACCTAAAGCAGAGCATCTAGTGATTTCTTGACCTCATGACTGTCTCAAAAGTTTGAAGAACCAAGAACAATTCCATTTTGCATCTGATTATTATTACCAAGAAGGAACTGAGCATTGGGGTAGAAATGATGGGAACCTGGAGCAAGTGACCATTGCATCTTAGAATGTGTCTTACAGAAAGAGAAGAAAGCTGGGCACATTTTTACATATGCCCCTATTATATAAAGAGATGGTTAATATTCATATGGAAGTGATAATAATGATAATAAACAACCAGCATGACTTCATTGAGAGTGGGTCATGCCAGAAAACCCTCATTTTCTTTCTTGCCAGGACATAATTCAGTAAATGAGGATAATGCTTGTAAGTAAATCTTGTTTTTAACAAAGGAATTGGCAGTCTTTCATATTATTCTTAAGAGGGGAACATGGAGAAATATGGGGTTAGGCTATAATTCATTCAGGTGGGTTCTGTATTGTTTAAATTAACAGACCCAAATAAGAGCAAGTCTGTAGTAGAACATCAGATACCTGCTTTACTGTACTCTTTAATTTTTTTTGTCTGTGATTTTGATAAAGACAGATCACCTGTTTTATCACATTTGTAGATGACTCATAATTAATGGTAGCTAACACATTGAATGTCAGGATTCAAAAAGATCTAGGAAAGATGAATTGAAAAAATTGAAGTTTAGAAATCAGTCTTTTTAATCCTTTGGCTTTATGACGACAATATATGGGGTAGATATGACTAGACAGCAGATCATATAAAAGATCTTGAGGTTTTAGTGCATTGCAAGTTAATTATGGATGAACAGCCTGATCTGACAGCCTAGGGGCAGTGCATATATCAGGCTGCATTAAGAGAAGCCTCGTGTCTAAAATAAGGGGAGGTCTCCTTGCACTCTGCCCTGGTCAGAACCATATTTGGAAATGTTTTCAATTCTGAGCCCATAATCAGAATATTTATCAACTGGAGTGTCCAGAGGAGAGCAGCAAGGATGATGAAAGTACTACTTAAGTCTGTGCCGCATGAAGATCAGTGAAGGAACTGAGGATATATGTTTAGCTTGGAGGAAAAATTGATGAAATGGTGGACATGGTAGCTGTCTTATGGTAGTTGAAGAACTGTCATGGAAGAAGGGTCAAACTTGTTCTGCTTCGCTCTAGAGGACAAAACCCAGAGCAGTAGTGGAAATTGTAAAAAGGGAAAATGGGCTTGATTTAAAAAGAAACTCCTGACACAGCTATCCAGAAATGAAATATGCTGCCTTGCGAGATAGTGATTTTTCCTTCACTTCCCCTTCGTTGAGTAAAGACTGGATGGTCACTTCTCAGTTATAATGTGGAAAAGATTGTCTTTTAAAGATAGCTTTTTAAATCTCTGCTAATTGATTTCAGTGACAGAAATAAATGACCTATTTTCCCAAAATACTCATAGTATTATTAGTAATAAGTTGGAAACAAACTGCACTTGATTATTGGAGAATAGCTGAACAAATCATGGTGTATGGATGTAATGGAATATTAATGCACCATAAGAAATTGCAAATATGAAGAATTCAGAAACTTGTGAGTCTTAATGAAAGCTATGTGAAGAAAGCACTCATAAAAACAAGACACAAAAGACTACAACAACATAGAATTGTAGATACAGAGCAGGAAAGGATTTAGTGGTCAACTGATCAAACCCTTCATTTTACAGATGAGATGGAGAGAAGTTATTATTGCCTGATGTCACACAGTAAGTGGCAGAACTGGAATTTGAATCTTGACCCTCAGACTCCAAATCTAGCCTCTTTTCCACTATATCATGCATAAAAACACAAAAGACTTCAAAATTCCTTGCATAATGGGGAAAATTGGTTCCAAATAATTGAAGGTAAAAGCACACATCCTTTTTATTAATGATTGTTAAATTACCCAAAAAGTGAAAGGTAATGCATTTCTAGTTACTATCACTTATATAGCAGTTATGTGTGGCTTTCTGTAAGAAAGTGCTTAGAGAGGTTTATATGTTAGAAAATAACAATAAAAAGTAAAAGCAGTATTCACAGCAAAGGAAACAGTAATAGCCTCACCTGGCCCTACCACATAGGTCTACCGAGCCATACTTAAGGAAGGACACTGGCAAATTGGAAGCAGAGGAAGGCAACCAGTTGTTGGAGGGACCTAGAAACCATACTTTCTACAGATTGTTTGAAGAAGCTGGGGATGATGTGCTCAAAGATAGGACCTATAGAGAAGATGAAGGAATACCGTTGCTGTATTCAAATATTTAAATGTCTGTCATGATGAAGACCAGTTAGATCTGTTCTGCATGTTACCAGAGAATAGATCTAGGAGGAATGAGTGAGAATTGTAGAGAGAGATCTCAACCCAATCAATATAAGGAAAAACTAGCAAGAGAGTTCCAAAAGGAAATAGACTGCTTTGACAAAAACAGCAGATCTATTGAAGTGGAGGTTGGATGACCATTTGTTCTTGGGGTATATTGTAGACAAATTCTCTGTGAGGTCATTTTCAATTCTGAGGTCCTGAATCTGTATAATATTGTGTCCTCTACATTAAAGATTGTCTACAGACCTGGATCTGTACATAGTAAGTATAGCACCAAAAAGATCTGCCTTTGAGAAACAAAAAAGTTAATGAGAGAAATCAAGAGACAGTGTACCTACTTCAGTCACTACCAATAGGCCAAAGTGGACAGTATCTTATGCAGTCCATTGTTATATGTATTAACAATAATAGTGTAGAAAGCATCTAGCCAGCCCCTGCTCACTAATCCATCCAAATTTTTATTTAGTGGGAATTAAGATGAAGGGCTATACCGAAACACTATAGTTTCTGGAGAATTTTCTCCAGATATTTGAAAACTGTCTTGTCTTTTAGGTGGTGAGAGAAGTATGTCTGGTCACTCTGGACCAGGCCATGTGATGAATCGAGGAGGGATGTCGGGGTAAGAAGTTTCGTCGAGGATAGTTGATTTTCTTTTTCTTCACGCTTCCCTTCCTCTTCCTTTTATAACAGCCTCTTTTTTGCATGTTTGTTTAACTTGCTGATTTGAAGGTTTCAAAACAAAATGAAATCTTTCCAAGTAATAACCTTTGTTATCTAAAGCCATGTGTGATCAGTCATATGTTGTTCCCTATAAAGCACTCTCATGGTTCTATCATCTGATGCATCTGATCAAGAGGGGGAAGGCAATAGATGAGAGTTAATGGCTCCAAATCATCCAAATCAAAGCCCTTCTTGAAAATGTACAGGTAGCGGGCCTACAGGGGTGGGAGAGAATCTTGGGGACAAAAAGAGTTTGAATTTGTTCCTAGGCGTGGCAGCTTTGCAGGTGGAAATTCCCGGGGCCATGTGATGCAGGGTGGTGGAATGCAAGGTGGAGAATTTGGAGAACAGGACAGAGGGAACAGACCTAATGACACCCGCTTTACTCGCCGCTACTGAATATTTTAAAACCTATGTTAATGTCATATAGCAACAGTGATGCATTCTGTTTGCCGGGGCTACCTTGAACTGTGTAATATTTTTTTTTAACCTGCTCCCATATTGTAGCTCAATACAATGTGAATTTTATTTGTTTTAAGGTTTTTTCCTTTTGTAATAAACGTGTTCCTGTTCACACACCATTTAAAATGTTCTTTTTTTCTGCCTCAACAAGTAAAACAATAATGATCATAGAAACAGTGCCAAGACAATAAAACCAGTCAATTAAAAGTTTATCAGAAGTGTTTTCCAAAAGCTTTAAAGGCAAAGTTTATTATTACCTCAACCTACCTGCTTATACCTAAGATCCCAAAGCCTGGTCTTTACAATATTTCTTCTTTCTTTTGGGGTACATTTTGCATTGTGGATGCATTAACTGACAGCAGTCTCTCCTTGTCTTTCTTGATGCTCACAAGAGTGTGGTGGGTGTGCTTTGGTAGAGTGAGAATCTTAAGCTAGAAACCCTTATACCTTCCTTTTCTCACATTGATCCTTTAACATGAAATTCTTTTTTCCTCTTTCCTCTTTTCCCCATTTCTGCCTGTTTGCTGTCTCAATTTCTGTCTGACTTCAAGGTCTGGTTTAAATGCCATCTCCATGAATATAATCCATTTCATTAAAAAAAAAAAGCTCCACTACAATCTAGTTTGTGTATCTAATCGTTTTAATATTTGGATTAGTTATGTGATGGTTTCACACCTGATATCTGAGACATCAAGGATACCTATCTGCTAAAAAGGATGTGAATCAATTGTGTGGCACAAGGGAAGGAGCTTTAACTCTGGAGTCAAGACCCATGTGCAGATTCTGCCTCTGATGTTTATACTGTCTTGAATTATTCAAGTCATTTACTCTCCCTGAGGCTGTTTCCTCATCAGTAAAATGAGAGGGTTGGATCATATAGCCACTGAGGGAAAAGCCATAGTTAGGCTTTCTGATAGTTGAATGGAAGTTTCAGAGAATATCAGAATATTAGAGAATAAGAAAGCACCATGGGGTGAAGATTTGCATTGGAAGAGGAAACTGGCCTAGCTGGTGAAATGGACTTATTGAATCAACACCATAGGAAATGGACATATTGAAAACTCAAGAGTTGGAGGAAACTTCCTTCATTAATCTGTACCTGAACACAAAGTCCCCTATACCGTACACCCAACAACTGACTAGTCAGGCTCTGCTTACAGAACTGTATTAAGAAAAAGTCCATCTCAGTTTATCCATTCCACTTTTGCATAGCTTTAAAATTATTGTAAAATTTTTAAATACATTAAATGGAAATTTGCCTTCTTAAAATATCAGATTGTTAATTTTAAAAACTAGGAGAGACTCTGGAAATCATTCAGCCCAACAGGATCCTCAAACTACAAAGTTGGTGCTCTTTTCACTGTTCAAGGTTGCCATGTGTCCTATTTCTACCTTTTGGATCCAAAGCCAGAAAGTCTGATCCTCCCATTGAGCATAGCAGCCCTTCAGATATTGGGGAAAAAATTAGATCTTGCTAGTTGTTAAATATTTCATTTCTTAAGTTAATTTTTATGGCATGAGAGAATATGTTGGAGTGATGCTAGAATTGTTGTAAGGAAGTTGTGAATTCGAATCCTACCTCTGTAAGTATTATTCATGTGAATATAAGAAAGCAACTTGAGCCTCTGGCTTCTTCATCTGTAAAATGAGGATAATTTAATTTTAAAAAAATTTTTAATGCCTACTATGTCAGGCATTGTGCTAGGGATACAAATGCAAAAATGAAATCTCCCTCAATGAATTCATAACCCACTGAGCAGATATATTCTAAGTAGATAGAGAATATACAAAATCATTACAAGATCATTTCTATTGGAAGATGGGAGACAGTAACAACTGAGGGAGCTAGGAAAATCCTGTTGGAGGTGGCACTTCAATTGAACCTTGTGGGGTTCCTAAGGGACCTAGAAGTGAATGTGAAGAGTGAGAACATTCCAGACATGGGGAACATCCCATGGAAAGTTTTGGAAGTGAGAGATCATCTGTACATGGAGCAGCAGGTAGAGCAGTTTGGCCATAGTGGTGAGATCAGGAAGGGAGTGATGTCCCATTAGCTCTCAACTGTCAGTTTGTATCTGATTCTAAGGGCAATGGAAAGCCACTAAAGCTTATAAAATAAGGGAATGACATTATCAGAGCTGTGCTTTAATATTAGTTGGCATCTGTATGGAAGAGCAATTGAAAGGAAAATGAGTGCCAGGAAATCAAGAGTCCAATGCAATGGTGCAGGTGATAATCCCCTGAACTAGGATAGATGTGATCAAAGAGGAAAAAAAGGAGATGGTGGTTGAGTAGATACAATTGATCAGCTTTGGCAAATGTTTGGATTGAGGATGAGAGAGGGAGAAAGGGATTGATTGTGGTGAAGAGTTGAGGATAATTTCCCAAGTCAAATAGTTTTGTGGTGGTCTCAACAGGATGAGTGGTTTTGCACTATGAATTGTTGTTCCTAAAGTGTGGTGCTCAGAACTGTTAAAAATATGCATATTGAGTCTAGCTAGGAAAAACTAATAGCAAGAAAAATCAGCTCCCCAAACTTGAGTGCTATGCCTCTTAACATAGCTCAAGATGGTACATGGATCTGGTAATAATAGACAGGCCTTTTCTCTGTTGTAAGTGTGGGTGAGTTGGCCAAAAAGTCTTTGACTGCTTTCTTTCATAGTGGATTGGCATATGCATCTCAACCAGGGAAGAGCCAAAATATTCCATCAGATGTTTTTCTTGATATGGCAGCCTCTAATACTCCTTGTCCCAAGTTACCTTCCACAATTAATTGTGTTTGATCTCATCTGTTAGCATAGGTTTTGATTTGAGAGTTATCTATGTATTTGAACAGACGGGAGAAGTGAGGGTGGAGGTTTATTAAAGGAAAAGATTTGAAGAAATGTTTTTTAAAACAAGTCTAAAGTGCACTTTTTGTTCACTTTACGATGAATATAATGAAGCTTAGCTTCCAGTTTCTTCCCATATTGAGTTTTAATAGCAAAAAAAAAAAAAAAAAAAAGTTTTTTGGATATCCCTGTGTAGGAAATCTGAATTATTTTAATTGGGCAGTTTTAACAAGATAAAGATAGTTTTCAGAATCTGTAAATAAAATTATAAGATTAATTTATATAGTAATAAATACATTATGAAGACTTACAATATAAAGTTGTAGTAAAAAATTGAAAAGCAGAGATATCACGGTAAATAGAAAAAAAGCTATTTGGATTCAGACAACCTAGTTTTGAATCTAAGGATTGCCACTTATACCTCTGTAACCCCTAGGTAAGTCATTTTATCCTTCTAGGCCTCAGTTCACCTATGGAAGTGGGAAGGTTGAACTATATGACCTTTATAAACTCTACATCTATGGTCCATTAACTTTTTTTTTTTAATGTCATTGTTCAAATCCTATTTAGGTTTACAGTCCACTAAAATACATTTTTCATACAAATGATTATTTGTCCATACCTCTCCATTTTGCATTTCTGAAGTTATTTTCTTAAACTTAAATATATGCTGATCATTTTTTTGAGGGTAGAGACGGTTCATCTTTGTTTTTTGTTCACTAGAGATCTTCAGTATATGTTTGCTACATCATCAGAGTCTGGGGATAAATTTCTGGGAAATAAAAGGGAAATCCTTATGGAGAAAGATGATGAATACCCTACTAACCTAACAACTTGATTTATCCAATATAAGTATAACCCTCTTAGAATAAATAGCTCATTTTAAGCCTAGGGGCATAATAATGTCTCTTAAGATCCACATAGCTCCCTACCCTTCAACTTTATAGAGTTTATTTTAGACTAAAGGTCCTTAATCTTTGTGTCAGGGGCCCTCTTTCCTACTCTGCTGAAGCTTATGGGTGCCTTCTCAGAATGTTTTTAAATTTATAAAATTAAATACATAGAATTACAGCGGAAGCAAGTAATATTGAAATTCACTTTTCTTTTTGTGTGTAGATATACACACATATATATGGCATTTATACATACATTTAAAATGAGATTTACAGATCTCAGTTGTTGAAGAACCTGTTTTCAACAAAAAGTTAATGAATTCAATTACTGACTATAAGCCTCCAGTTAGTAAAATTCCTAATACCTGCATAGAGGTGGAGGTCTACTTAAATTTACATTTATATCTACCTCCAGGTAACCACTAACCAGGTTGTCTTTTGGTAGACAGGCACCAAGAAGGAAGTTGGAGAAAAAACCCTCTTCTCAGGACTTTTCAGCCCAGGTGTTCCACTTGGAGATACCGGTAGAGCCCATGACCCACCTCAGCATCTCCCTTCTCTGCTCCATTTCACTTTTACCTTTGCTCCTTAGAAATGTGCTAGAAAGTTCTTTCCTGCTCCTCACTGCTGGAACCTCCCAATTCCAGCCAACTTGATGTTTAATTTATGCAGCATTTAAAGGCACTGATGAAATCCTCAGCCAAATGGAAGTCTTCCTGTCTGGTGTCATTTCACTTCATCACATGACTCAGAAACATCCAACTTTAATCAATCACCCTATCCTCACACAAAAATCTTCCTAAGAACCATCCAAAAATAAAATGGGATACATTGGTTGGCAGTGAGTTTACCATCAGATCAAGTTCTGTAGATAGAAGCCAGATTACTATTTGTCAGGAATATTGCAGCAGGGATTACTGTTGAGATACCATTTCTCAAGGTCTCTTCTGGTTCTGACCTTCCTACACAGAAATTGTTCCCCAAGGTACGTGAAGTACCAAATTATTGGGCTTCTTTGCCCAGTTCTCTATGTTGGGCATCATTGATTGCCTTCGTACCTGACACTCCTGAGGCATAGTAGGAAAAGAACCTGCAGCTCTATCCACATGATTGACGACCTTTGGCCTCCAGGAAAAAGTTGTTGCTACAGAGCATTTCCCATTTCCATGTCTTGAACTCTTGGCCAAAAAAAAAAAAAATTGAGGATAGCAAATCTATAGTGAGTGATTAAAATCTCGCCTTTCTGAATTTGAATGTTAACTTTTGTGTATGTACAATTTAACATTAGACATGGTTTCTTTTAAATACTTGTTGACTAATTGTGAGGACAATCTTGTAAAACAAATGTTCTGAGGGAGGAAAGCAAAAAGCACCTTTTTTTCCCCCCTTCATCCATGGATATAGGAGTTTCCATAGTGGGATTTTTGGAGGCTTCTATTTAGTATGCACGAGTAATAACTAAATAGAATTATCCTTCTTTAAGGAATGTACATCTTGTTTTGGTTTTACTTTTTTAACTTATGTGATGCTTCAATACATTGAAGAATCTATGAACCTATTAACAGAAATCTGCAGTATTGGTAGAGGGCAACCTATTCATACCCCATCCTGTAGAGTCATTTCTAATTCATGCTCTAGATCTGACACAGATTTGACCCAGCATGCTAAAGGCCATCTTTTTTTTTTTTTTATTTTAATAAACGTGTCTTGACTAACAATGAAGTATTTATCCCTTGCTATTGCTATGTGATCAGCTCTAGTCCTTTTTCTAATCAAACATCATCTGTGAAGATAAACTTCAGTCTACCTGTACTCTTCTGGTCACATGAAATTTTAATTTTTTGGAGATTTTGATTTTCTGGGATTCATAAGTATATTCTCATTAAATATAAATTTGCATTATTATTTTTAACATTTTCTCAAAATGAAACTTAGAAAATTTAAATAAGCTCACAAGAAATAGATGCCTAAGATTTCTCAAATATTCCAGAGGGCTCAAGAAGAATCGTGTGTATGTATGTGTGTCTGTGTCTGTATCTGTGTGTCTGTCTTTGACAGAGAAGGGAGAGACAGACATTTGGTTTCTTTAATTTTTGCTATTCTATAGTGAACCAGGTAAAAAAAGTCCTGTATTTCAGGAAGGTCAGAATCTAAGAAAACAAAGTTTTAGTCTCAGCAGTGTTGTTTTCTGAGAACCTGGGAAAAAAGTTTCTATTGCCTGTATAAGAACTCCCCTGCCCTTAGTTAGGAAACAAATTCTTCCCCACCAACGATATATTTCTATCACAGGATTACAATTTGTAGTTGGTAAGTAAAAGACTATCCAATTCTGGTGTTAAGACATCAAAGATATAAATATATATATGTATGTATGTATATACATGTACACACACACACACACACACATACATATAGATATTGATATCTAATACCCTTCTGTCTGAGTCAAGGGACAGCCCGAATAGTGCACTGATATCTATGAAATGCTAGTTATCAGAATACTCAAGGAAAGACGTAGCACACTGAAAAGCTCCTTTATGGAGGATTCCAGACTTGGTCAAGAATTATATAGTATTAAAAGACCTGGATACCTTGTGATCAGTGACAATGGATGTGCCTTACATTGGTAAGATTGTGGATTCATCAAGTTATTTACTGTATGTGTGACCTTGGATAAATGATTCAACTGGGGGGAAAGAGGGACCTTGATTTCCCCATCTGTAAAATGAAGGGATTGGGCACTCCCATGTGAGCCCTAAACTGGACTTTGCCACTAACTCCTGTGAACTCAAAAGAAATTACCATCTCTGGTCTTCAGTTTCTTCATCTGTAAAATTAAGATGTGATCTCTCAGGCCCCCACTAGCTCAAATTGGTATCACATAATATAGAAAGAATATTGGATCTAAAGTCAGAAGACCTAAGTTCAGATCTCAGTTCTCCTCATTACCTGCTTCTGCCCTGCTTACTGTGGACAAGTAATTCTCCTTAGGCCTGTTTTTATATCTATACAAATGGGAAGAGTAGTCTAGATATCTTAGTTTCTAGCTCTGAAGTGTTAGAACAGTATAACATTCATGATCATAAAGCAAAATGACAGAGCCAGAAATAAATAGAACAATAGGTGGAATCTAATAAGAAATTGTAAAAGGATTACACTTGGGTTAAAAAAAATCAACTTCACATATATGATATGGAGAATAAAATGGTAATATTTTGCACTACACTAATTTTTAAATGAGTCAACAGTTAAAGAATACCCTCCCAGAAAACAATTTAATGCAATATTGCATTAATATATGTAATATAATGCATTATAATAATATTATATATATAATGCATTAAGAAAATCCAGGAAAGGGGGGAGAGAGAATGCCGATTGTCATAATGTATTCAACCATGTTGAAGGACCTTGAAGTTATACACTATAGGGGTCACTTGAAGGAACTGGGATATTTGTCCCAAAGAAGAAAAAACTGAAAGGAAGGAGGAGTGGGAGAGGGATGTCATGGAGTAGAGAAAAAATCATAATACTGCTGTTATGTTTTAAGCCCAAGAGAATTTCTGGGTAGGTTATTAATAAAAAATGGTCATTTGGCCAACTCCCTGGGACAAGTCACTCGGAGGTGTTCAGTGAAGGACTGAGAATAACTACAGAATAATTCCTTGGGCTATTTAGGCAAAAGGATATGTCTCCATCTAAGCTTGAGCAAGAACTGGGGGCTTTCTCAACCTAGATTGAATTCCTTGCAAAATTAGGTGGGTTCTGACCAGAATGAGAAGTTAATGCAATCTCATCAGTAATGTCCTACCAAAAAAACCCTTAAATTTAGAAAACAAGAAGACATACTTCTCCAAGATTAGTTAATGAGTTCAATATTTATGTCTTCAAGTATTTGGAAAGAGTCATAGAGAAAAGGAATTAGTCTAGATCCACTTAGACCTCAGAAGACAGAATTAGGAATAATAAGGGGAAGTTACAGAAAGGCAAACTGAGGTTTAATAAAAAGCATCCTACTATCCAAAAATGAAATGGACGGCCTTGGAAGGTAATGAAGACTTGACTTTTCACCATCTTTCTTTGTTCACCCAGCACAGACTCTGGGGTTTGAAATATGTCATAGATGAAAGAACATTATAATTTGAGTTGGGAGCGATAAAAGTATTCAGTTCTTTCCTGATAATTAGCATCTGTATGGCCATGAACAAAAGGCTTGAAACACAACTTCCATTTGTGAATTGGGAAAAGTTTTACAAATAAACATACTTCACAGGGTTGTTCACAGGAGGATCTGATGTGTTAACAATTTTCAAAACTTGAGAAGTTTTTTCTAAGTAGCAGCTAATGTTTGACATTTGAGTATCTCATGCTCCTTTGACCCTCCACCATTCCTGAAATACAGAACCTTGTCCTTGGATAACGCCACCTTTTAATTTTGGGGCTTCCGTTTCATGTATTACTTGATGGGGTATAGAGGTGCAAAAGCACTGAATCCAAAAAATATTGGGGTTTCAGGACTCTTCCCTATATGGTCCATCAATATTGGGGAGTAGTCACTGAGCCCCAAATATATATATTGTAGTTTGGGGTCAAATGTTGTGAGGTATCTCAATTTGTACGTTTAGACCATGTCCAAATCAAGAGGCAAAGATTTTTAGCCATTAACAAGGGAAAGATGTGAGCTAAGTTCCCTAGGAAACCATTAACAAGAAGAATGATGGCATAAGGCAGGCTAAATTCCTAAAGAAGTTGGGGGTGGGAGGATCATGCCATTGACAAGCAGGCTAACCCTAAAAGGAGTTAGCCATTGTGATTTGGTAAGGGGAGTAACTCTAAAAGGATTTAGGGAAGAAACAGGCTACCCTTACATTCTTTCATTGGGGAAAAATAATCTCAGGGGTTGACATCATAACTTAGCTTTCTGATTGAATATTGTAACTGTGGGGCCATGACAAAGGCCCACAAATTCAACAGAAGCCTTCTCTTGCCAACCTCCCTCCCTATGGCCCACTTAGAAACTGGGTTGCTATCAGAGACATGGCCTTTTGTTGAGGTCTTATTCATACTATCATTAGAAGAAAATTTTACTTTTCTCCAGTATAAATGTAAGAGCTCTCAGTTGGATCCTTCTGGCCACTGAACAATCCTCTTGTATTTATGTGACATTATTTTGCTCCCCACTGAGAGGGCGTAAGCACTCCTCAGACTTCAGCATCATGGGCTCCTTTTCTTGTCTTGTCATGGGATTCTCCCACTGCTCACTCACTAAGATAACTACAGACCTGCCCAGCTGACCCCATTCTCTGCCTCCGCTCCGGGACCTCGCGCCCTGTTCTCCACCTGCACCTTCTGGCTCTCCTTTGCCTCCTGGCTTCTTTCCATATATTTGCAACCACGCTTCAGTCTTCCATTTGGGCTCTTACTGTTCTGGCCTACATCGCTAAATTTCCTGAATAAAATTTCTTGATGTAAAGTTTGTGCTTTCTCACTAGCCACTCTCTCCTCAGTCCCTGACAATCAGCCTTCTGCCCCAGTCGCTGCCTTTTGTAAAGTGATCAATGACTCCTATTTACAAAATTCAATGACCTTTTTTTTTTCCAGTCTTCATCCTCTTTGACCTCTGCAACTTGGGCCACTTTTGGGAAGTATTTTGAAGTGGAAATACTGGGTTGCAAAACCCAGTTCAAGTCAAGAATTTATTAAGTACTATATGCCAGGCACCAGGCTAAACTCTGAAGATAAAAGAAAATAAAAAATAGTCCTCACATTCTAATGGGGGATGCAGCATGCATGAGACCAAGGGTAAGTAAAAAAACCTGTTCAGGCCTCAGTTTCCCTTTTTTGGGGGTGGGGAGAGGTTGTTGTGAGGGGTGGAGGAGGTGGAGAAGATAATCTGAGTTAAGTGACTTTGCTGGGGTCACACAGCTAGTAGTATCTGAGGCTAGATTTGAACTCGGGGCCTCTGCCTTCACTGTACTACCTAGCTGCCCCCCAAGTCTTGCTTTCCTCCTCTGTAAAATGAGCACAGAAAACAAGACTAGGATTCCTTTCAGCTTTAAACCTGAGATCCTGTGACTCAGGATCAAACAGTGAGTTTTCTTTCACCAAATGTAAAATTTAAAGATTGGTTTCAGTTCTGTTTTGCTGAGACTTAGATTTCATAATCCCTCTCCCGATTTCTTCTTGGAAACTTCATCAGTCACCCACATCCCAGAAGGACTTGCCCGAAGGCCAAGCTTGTGTCTTGTGACTAACTTTGTAACCCCACCCATCACTTACTTTCCAGAGATACTTGAGGGTCCACAGAGCCCTTGTCCAGACCTCCTTGTTGTGGGCCAGGAAACGGAATCGCTTCCTTGTCTGGGGAAGATGCGGACGGTCACCGGGCAGGACGGGTCCCGGACACAGCGGATCTGCCGGACATTCCATCTGGGCTGCACAGAGCGCAGCTCCGGGGCCGACCCTGCGGCCTGGAGGCCAGACGTGTTTGTCTGAGCCCTACTGCGAAACGAGCCCAAGGCAGGCTCTCACTGGGTCAGGAGCCACGCAGGGACACTCCCAGAGTCTCTGAAGAACCTTGGTGGGGGCTGTAAGCCATGAGGGACGCCGACGCAGGACCCCCCAGCAAGACTCGCCCGCTCAAAGGGGACACGAGGCGCACAAGTCTAGACCAGTGGGCAGGCTCGATCTCTGGACTGACCAGCCACAGCCAGGGGTGCCCTACCTTGACTCCAACATCATGAGGTGCTTGGTCCTCTGAGCTCCCACCACTCGACCACCCTTGTCTTCTGAGGTGGATCGCATGTCCTGGCTGAGATGAGGGGGCTTCAGAGGAGGAGGTCCGAATGATGCAGCCTCAGCTGTGACTGTGTCAGCCCCGGCCAAGCAGAAGAAATCCGTGTTGTAGCACTTCTGCTCTGTCGGGCAGCAGGCCGTGGCCCCGATTTACTAGTGACTGCCAGCCTAATAAATTGGTCGTGCCGGAACTTTGTCTCCTAGTTTACCTTAATTTTCACATCGAACACACATGTGAGTTCACTTGTCTAAGGAACCTGACACCACTTATTGACCCAGATCACCACATAGCGACCTGCTGCCTGTAAGCGGTCAATAAGCATTTATTAAGTTTATTATTACTTTATTATTTTATTTTTATTATTATATTATTAATTTATTATTACTATAAGCTCAGCACTTCACTAAGCACTAGGGTTACAAAGGAGGCAAAAAACAATCCCTTCTCTCTAAAGGGCTCACAGTCTGATGAAGACTAACACGGAGACAACTATGTATAAAGATCTAGACAGGAAAAATTAGAGATAATCGATAGAGGGGAAGGCACTAGCTTTAAGGGGAATCAGAAGGGTTTTATAGAAGGTGACGTCTTAGCTGGGACTCAAAGGAAGCCAGCAAAGCTGGGAGGTGAAGGGGAAGACAGAGGGTAGTCTAGGGATAGTGGACAGACTGCAAAGATACAGTGTCAAGAAATGACGAGAGCAGGGAAATTTCCATTCTCTAAGGTTCCCAGCCTTAGTGAAATTTCTTTATTTTATGGAGACGCAAATGTCTTATCCAAGGCAACAAGATGGCACAGCCAGCCTCTGAATCCATGTCCCCTGTCACCTAATCCAGCCATGGCACTTGTTTTACCTGCTTAATCGTGGAAGTGAGCCAAGGCAGACGACTTTCTATTCCACCGTCCCTCTCCATCTGTGTGCTGCTTGTGATTCCTGCTAGTTCTGAGAAGCAGAAGCTTCTCAGTATAAAACAGACTCTGACGGTTGAGTAATGAGGTTATAAACACAACTATTGACAAAAATAAAACGCAGTATCCTAAATAGCTGAACACTTTAGAAAATGAAGCTGCAGCAGAGCACAGGAAACAAAAAATCAAGGAGATAACTGACATTCTTGAAACAATGCAAAACACTGCCTTGGTTCCTTATGACAATCTGCATCTAAGTCATCTTTGCACAGCCCTCTCTCACTGAAAGCCAGTTCACTTGCAAGTCAAGACATCGCCTCCCTTGGTCTATTTTGAGAAGGAAGAAAAACAGTAACAATTATAAATAAAAATTAATTTTAAAACAAACTCTTGATTGAGTCAAATGGAATGAGTAGTAGCTGAGTGGTTGGGCCTGGGTTCAATAAGAACTGAATTCAAATCCAGCCTCAGATATTTGACAGATTGACCCTGGACACTAAGTCATTTAATGTCTCTTCCTGTTTCATATGACCAAGTGAGATAATATTTAAGCACTTCACTGGCCTCAAAATGCTATATTGTTATGTCATTTCAGAGATGTGAGACTGACCCCTTTTGGGAGTTTTCTTGTCAGATACTAGAGTGGTTTGCCACTTCCTTCCATTTTACAGATGAGGAAACTGAGGCAAAAGTCACAGATCAAAAAGACACAGTAAGTGTCTGAGGCCAGATTTGAACTCATGAAAATGATTCCAAGCCCAGCACTTTGTCCACTTTGGCACCTAGGAACCCTAAAATGCCTACTTCTTCTGTTTGAAGTCACCAGCTCTGGAAGCTAATTTTTTTTTTTTATGTAATAGTTCTTTATTTTCAGAATAGATGCAAAGATAGTTTTCAGCATTCACCCTTGCAAAACTTGTATTCCAAATTTTTCTCCCTAACCCTTCCCCCTCCCCTAGACAGCAACTAATCCATCACATGTTAAACAGGTGCAATTCTTCTAAACGTATTTCCACATTTACCATGCTGCACAAGAAAAATCACATCAAAAAGGGGGAAATGTAAAAGGGAAAAAAAAGCAAACAAAAAGGGTAAAAATACTATATTGTGATCCACATCCAATCCCCATGATACTCTTTCTGGAAGCTGTTTTTGAATGAATGATTTGCCCATAGGTTGATCTACTGATAGATATAGAAATATAGAGATAGATATATGTAGATGTATGTATGTAATTTGATTCTTATAACCACTCTGTAAGATAGGTGCTATTAGTATCTTGATGATTAGGTAGTGATCTAAGATACTAACATTAGTATTTTAGATATCAGATGAGGAAATTAAGGCATAAGGATGTTAATTGACTTGCCAGAAACATACAGTTGTTAAGCAGCCAGTGCGAGTCTTCTGGCCTCTGTCTGGCACTCTATCCACTAAGCCTTTGTGATCGTCACAAAGCACAGAAGAGTCGGTGTTGTGATACAGGAGTCACCTGCCAGAGGCTGCTGGAGACTGAGAGGCAGTTGCTGTTCTCTGACCTCTCTCCTCTTCCCTCTGCCTCCAATTTATCTCATTCCCAGTCCGCAACACCTGTGTCAGCAAAGGCTGTCCTGCAGCTCCTTAAGATGTTATGATCCACAGCTGTGGAGGCTCTTGGAGAATTGACCTGCCCCTTCACCTAGGCATGGTCCTTAACAGGTAGGAATCCTCTTCAACTTGTCTTCCCCTATCTTATGGCAGGCAAACTCTAATTCTTGCTCCCTCTGTCCCTGTAATTCAGATTTTCCACCTATTGAGGTAAAACTGGCTTCCCCCTGCTTTCTTCTCTCCAAAGCCTTCCTTCTATCAGATCAGCCATCTGCATCCAGAAAAAGAACTAATGAGCCTGAATGTAAATCAACACATGCTATGTTCACTTATTTTTTCTGTTGTTTTTTTTTTTTTAAATCTCTCCCATGGTTTTAACCTTTTGCTCTGTTTTTTCTCTCCCAAAATAATTCATAAAGCAATGTGTGTTAAAAACAAATAAATAAATAAACTGGTAAATAAATAAATAAATGCAATTAACTGCTTTCAGATCAAACCCTTCTGCTGAAATTGCATCTCCTCTCCTCTCCCAACTGCCAACACTATGCACCAACTCTCCTTTTTCTTCCATTTCTTTACTCTTTCCATATTTCCTGCCTATAATATAAACTGACATTTTTTAATTTTTAAAGCTTTTTATTTTCAAAACATATGCATGGATAATTTGACAACATTGACCCTTGCATAGCCTTCTGTTTCATATTTTCTCCTCCTTCCCCCCTAGATGGCAAGCAACCCAATATATGTTAAACATGTTAAACTATATTTTAAATCCAACGTGTATAAACATATTTATACAATTCTCTTGCTGCACAAGAAAAATCAAATCAAAAAGAAAATAAATGAATAAGAAAAAATGCAAGCAAACAATAAAGAGTGAGAATGTTATGTTGTGATCCACATTTAGTTCCCACAGTCCTCTCTCCCTGGGTGCAGATGGCTCTCTTCATCACAAGAGCATTGGAACTGGCTTAGATCATCTCATTGTTGGAAAGAGCCACGTCCATCAGAATTCATAGTCCTATAATATTGATATTATGTATAATGATAACCTGGTTCTGCTCCTTTCACTCAGCATCAGTTCCTGTAAGCCTCTCCAGGCCTTTCTGTATTCATCCTGCTGGTCATTTCTTACAGAACAATAATATTCCATAACATTCATATACCACAATTTATTCAGCCATTCTCCAATTGATGGGCATCTATTCAGTTTCCAGAAAAACTGACATTCTCAAAGACTCCTCAGAAGCACTTTATTCTACTAAGAAAGCAGTCTATTCATTATAAATTCTTTTTTACCCTACTCCACACATCAAAAATTGATCTATATTTTTCTCTCTTCTCTTTTCCTTTCCTCCAGTATCTGAGTAAAAGATGGCCCTTGTTGCCAAGATCAAATGCTGTACTCATGCTCTTGACAGTAACCTTTCTTATCCCTTTCAGGAATTTGACAAATGATGTTTTCCCTTCTACTTCAAATTTAATCTTTCTCCATCTGTTGATTCCTTCTTTGCTGCTATAAACTTTTCTTGCTCTTGAAAAAGCCTTTACTTGACCCCACCATTCTCTTTAGCTATTTGCCTATATATTTGTATCCCCTTCTATATTCATTGACTCAATTTCCTCTCCTGCCCATTTCTTAAGGACTTTCAATCTGGCTGATGTCTCACCATTCTACTAAAACTGCTCCTGGAAGAGAAAAAGAAAATACGAGTTTTGCAAGGGTGAATGCTGAAAACTATCTTTGCATCTATTCTGAAAATAAAGAACTATTACTTTAAACTACTAAATCGGATGGCTTTCTCTCAATCTTCATTTTCCTTGACCACATGCCCTGTAATTTTCCAAACCCCCAATTCTCCTTCTATCAGTATGACTGCTCCTTCTCAGTATTCTTTTCCATCTTAAATCCATCTTAAAATGGGAGTGTGTTTTTCTAAACTCTGTCCTGGATCCTCTTCTCTCTCATCTACATAATCTCTCTTAATAATCTCATCAGTGCCCATGGATTCCATTGTCATTTCTCTGCTGATGATTCCCAAGTCTGGATACCAAGCCATTGGCAATTCAAACTCAACACGACCAAAATAGAACTTAGGGCATAGTAGATATCACTTGATTGGATATTATGGTGACTTTCATTTGGACAATTATTATATGACCTTTTTGAGATTAACTTTCTTCATCTACAAAATGGAGATATTAATAATACCTGAAATTACTAGTACACACCTGGTGAGTATCAAATGAGATTTTTTATGTAAAGCACTTTTCAAACTTTAAAAGCCCTGTTTAAATACTAGTTATTAAATAGCATATTATAGGTACCTACATACATATGTGTTTATGTGTGTACATCTAGGAAGGAAGATGGTGATTTCAAAGAGGCAACAAGGTTTTGTCAAGAAGAGATCATTCCAAACTAACTTCATTTCCTTTATTGACAGAAGAAAGTATTTTTAAAGCATCTATTATATACTAGGCAATATATTATTGCATTTGATCCTCACAACAATCCAAGGAGGTAGGACTTACAACTTTCTAGGGAAGTAGGGATAAATGTGTCTGTATTTCCTAGAACAGGGAAGTTTGGAGTAGGGATTGGCTTAGACACATACATGTGTGTTTATATCCATCCATATATGTATGTATGTATATGTATATATACATATATATGGATGTGTATCATATAGTGGGGGTTGGGGTGAGGGATGCATAGATTTATATATGTATGATATAGCAAATAAGTGAGTAATTGAATTTCACGTTTTGGGATTTAGGTCAGGGCTCTATTTCCCAATATTTTTGGTCTGATTCTATCATGACATCTACATATAGTATCTGTATGTGTATGTGAATATGTGTGTGCCCCTAAACTCACCCCTGTTTTAAACTTCCCTTTTCTATGGAAGGCATTGCCTTCCTTCCAGCCACCCAGGTTCTCAACCTCTGTCATCAGGAGCTCTTTTCTTCTCCTTCCCCCTGCCAATATCTCATCAGTTGACAGATTTCCCTGGCACACCATCTATAATCTGACTCTTATGCTTTCCCTTGTCAGAGCTCACCTGGCACTCATCACTTTCTCATCTATTGTGATAGTCTCCTGTTTACATTGAGGGTTGAAAAGAAACTTGATGGCTAGCTTGTCCAAGTCACACCCTAAAGTAGCCCATAAGTGGCCATCCTGTCTCCAAGAAGAAGGGCCCCACTGTCTCTCCAGCTCTAATTCTTAGCTTTTCCTTTCCTCTCGTCACCTTTTGGCCACTTCTTCCCTTTCCCTTACTTCCCATCTCCATTTGCTCCTGATTCCGCCCCCTGGGACCAAACAGACTCAATCTAATCCCTCCCCCATGTGAGAGCCATTCAAACATTTAAAAGACAGCAGGTCCCCCAGAGTCTTCTTTCCTCCAAGATAAAGATACCTAGTTTTTTCAGCCCATCTTCATATATTCCAGATTCAAGGACTTTTACTACTATCCTGATTGTCCTTCTCTGGAGACTCCAGTTTATCAATGACCTTTTAAAACTCTGAGCAGTGCCCAAAACTGAGCACAATGCATCCACTGAAGCCCGGGGAGGACAGAGTACAGTGGGATTATCCCCTCCCTATTTCTGGAAGCTACAAACCTCTTAATGTAGCCCAAGATCATACCAGCTTTGGGGGGATCTGCTGTGTTGTACCACTGACTCATATTGAGCTTGAATCTAACACCCCCAAATCTTTTTTTTTCAAAACCACTGCCATATAGCCACACTTCTCCAGGCTTGTACTTGTGAAGCTCAGTTTTTGAAGCCAAGAGAAATAAGTAATTTATCCTTATTAAATTTCATGCATTTTGGATTTAGCCCAGGGCTCTTCATTTGGATCCTAACTCTTTCATCTAGTGTATTAGCTTGCTCTCCAAGCTTTGTGACCTCTATGAATTGATAAGTATTCCTTCTCCACTTGGCCAAATTGTTAATTCAAAAGTTCAAACACTTAGAGCTAAGCATAAAGGCTTGGGGTACTCCTCTAGCCCAGACTCTCCTCACTTCTGGACTGGACCATTGCAATAGCCCCCCAGTTCCTTTAGGAGAATCACAGAATTTGAGAATCAGAAGGGAATTCAGCAGCAGGATAATCAATCCATATATTGAAGTCCTCCTAACATGTTGACATTCAACCAATTAACAATTATTAACAACAACCATTAACACTATTTCTGAAGCCATCTAATTTTTTCATCCAATTCATATTTTTTCATCTTCTTCAAAAAAATAATATAAGACATTCTAGAAGAAAAAACACTATTAAAATCTGGGTTAACTATATCCACAGCATTCCCCTTATCTACAAGTTTAGTAAATCTAGGTATTAAGTGGTGAAGTCCATAAAACACCAAGTCTGGAGTTGGGGATACCCAAATTCAAATCCAGCCTCAGTCACTTAAACTATGTCTCAGTTTTGTCATCTGTAAAATGGGAATACTTCCCTGGGTTAATGTGAAGATCAAATGGGATAATACTTGTAAAGTGTCTGGTACATAGTAGGTGATTTTTTTGCTTTCTGTCAGATACAGGGAATGAGGTTAGTTTAGAATAATCTTTTCTTGATGAAGTCTTGTTGACTCCTTGTAATCCTTTAATGTAATCATTCTCCTTCCCAGATGCTTGCTAAACATCTTAAGTAATTTTGCTTGCTCTCTAATTTCGTTATCTTACTGCCACCCACCCCAATCAAAAAATCCTACCACTTCTTTGATTTTTCTTTTTCTCCCACTGTAGCTAAAAAGCAAACATTTTTCTGGTTATCCCTTAGCCTCCTTTTATACCTTCAGCTCCTTCCTTCTGAGTTTTACAGAACCTGGATAATTAGCATTTTCAAGATGGTCTAACTTCTGTCTTTTGTACATTTTTTAAATCGAAATTGATTTGTTACACACACACAAATATATTATTTTAAAGCTTTTTCTTTTCAAAATATATGCCTGTATAATTTTTCAACATTGACTCTTGCATAGTTTTTTCAGATTTTCCCCTCCTTTCCTCCATTCCTTCCCCTAGATTGCTAGATGACTAGCAATCCAATATATGCTATACATGTTAAAATATGTTAAATACAATATATATACATATATTTTTTTAACTTGGTCCCAAAGGTTCGAATTAAGAGCATTAGGGCAAAGTTGAAGAGCAGCACATTTTGGCTCTGTGTAAGGAGTCCTAGTGAGCTCCCTGCCATGAGGGGACTTCAAAGACTGGAAGAGCATCTCTCGGTGTACTGTCCGAAGGATTCCTGCTCAGTTACGGGAAGAACGAGATAGCTTTCGTGGCACATTCCCATCCTTAAGACACTCTAGGAGTCTAAGAGTTAATGAAGGCAGGATTTGGAAAGAAAGGCAGGTGAGGAGTGCCAGGAAAGGGAGGAGGCGAGCAAGTCAGGGCAGGAAACTACTCCTGAGAGGAGGCAAAGTCTTGCTGTTGCCTTCCAGAGGCAGAAGGTGGATCCCGATGGACATGGAGGGCCAGAGTCAGAAAGGCTACTGAATGGAAACACAATTGCAGAGCAGGAGCATCCATGGTCCACCTGAATCATGATGATGCAATAAAGAATCCATGTTTTCGAGGAAGAGTGCCAGTGAGAACCCCCATGGCTCTGCTCAAACCTGCCTCTTTGCTTTTGGTACTGCACATCTCTGCATCACAAGCTGCCAGCTCAGGTGAGACTTCTGGTTTCTTGATTTCTTTCTGACAGTTGGACAAGGCAGAGGAACTCTTCTAGTCTTTTTCAGAAATTTATGAGAAGAAGCCTATCCTCTGCAGTCTCTACTAGGGAAGTGAGTCAGACTAAATTGCTTTTGCTGTCTTGGGAGTGAGGTGCCTCAGGGCATCTCCTGGGTTCTTAGAAGGGTTGTTGTTGTCCAGTCCTTCCTTTTTCAGTCATGTCTGACTCTTCCAGACGCCATTTGGGGTTATCTTGGCAGAGATACTGGTTTGCTCTTTTCTCCTCCAGCTCGTTTTACTCTCCCCCCCCACCCCAATTTTCCCAGTAGTTTTTGTCAAATAGTGAATTCTTATCCCAGAAGCTGGAGTCTTTGGGCTTATCAAACATTAGGTTACTGTAGCCATTAACTAATGTCTTATGAACCTAACCTATTTCTTAGCCAGTAGATGACCACTCTCCAGCTCATTTTACAAATGAGGAACTGAAACAAATGCCCAGGGTCACATATCTAGTAAATGCCTGAGATCAGATTGGAACTCTGAAAGATGAATCTTCTCAACTCCAGCCCCACTAGTCTGTCTATCCACTCTGCCACTCCTGGAAAAGGAGAGTTTCTCTAAGAACATGAGATGTGGGACAGCCAATCCGGTGTTGACTGATTTATTTAAAGAAGGGAAGTGCAGGAAAAGGAAATGGGATATTCATGTGCTGTACTGAAAATAGCATAGGACTGGCCATCCCCAGTCATCCTGACTTCTGTCTTGCTGATGAGGTCTAGATCTGGGGCACCTAAATGAAATTAGGGTTTAATTGAGGTCTAGTGGCAGGTTTGGGGTATAGGGAGTCAAACAGAGCTCCCCTGCAACCCCCCTTGGTTCGGCACAAGGATATTGAGTTAAATGAACTCTAGTGGTGGCGCGAGTCCCCAATAAAAGCATTTATTAGCCTGAAAATCTAGATTGATAAAAAAAAGGTTTATTATGGGGTTTGGAAGTAAGGTTAAAGTATAGTTAAGGAAATAGGCAAGGGGAGAGATAAGAAGGGCACCAGAAACAGCATTCCAGTGGGCAGAGGGTCCTGGCATGCCAGGAGTAAGGCTGGCAGGTTTGGAATCTCTGCAAAGAGGGGGTCCCAGCTTAGCTCTTTTATAATGGGAGATTTAGCTAGAGGGGCCTGTGGGTGGAGTCCCAAGTTGGCTCAGATGGGGGTGGGGGCTGGGACAGGCCTGGATCTTCTATTGGAATTCAAAGGGACCAGGATTTGTGAATCAAACTGTTCTGGATTGATAATTACATCAACTAGGAGGGAGTGGGAATCAGAAAGAAAGGAATAATCAATTCTTAAAGGGCCCTATTGCTACACTGGACTTTGATGACTCTTGAAGAGAGTGAGACTGATGAGTTTGCAAAGCTCTGCCTCACTTAAAATCTAATTCACAGACACATCGAAATATCACCCCATGATATCATTGGTCCCATTTGAAAACAAAAGTCAAACATCAACAGATTCTAAAAGTAACTTTCAGCTCGGATCAGAATATCATTCTGAGGTTTTCAGGTGTAACACTGTTTGATGTAGTAAATCCATGGTTCCTTTGGACCTGAAATCTTATCAATCCCTAAGTCTGTAAACACTTAAAAAAACATTCCTCATGTTTCTATCCTCATTAGGAGGCCAGACAGAATGCTCCAGACCATTCATCCGATACCATGAGCAAGTCTCATACAATAGAGCTACCTTGGACCAAGCGCTCTGGAGGATCCATAGACCCACGAGTGGAGGGGAAGAGTCAGTCCAGCTTGATTTCCAAGCCTATCAAAGGTCAGTGAGATTTCAGAAACAACTCCCAACATTCAAGATTTTACTTGGGGGGTCCCATGTGGTCCCCTTTATAGGCACTCAGCAACCCCTTCCTTCTATCAAGAGTGTAATCATGGAATTCTAGAGCACCAGAGCTAGAAGCTAACTTAAGAGATTATCTAGTTCTTGACTGAGTTACTTGTTTTTAACATTTTGATAACCATGTTTCAATAAAATTGTTTTCCTTTGTATTTCTACTAATTTTGTGTATTTAAAAATGTTCTTCTGAGAAGGATCCATGGACTTCACTAGCCTGCCACAGCAATCCTGGACGTAAACAAGGTCAAGTCCCAAACTCATTTTATAGATGAGGAAAATCAGACTTTTAGTCCCACAGGCTGGAAATGTGTGTTATGCCTAACTCCTCAACCTCATCCCATATAATCAGTTACTTGCAAAATAGTTTTTGTCTCCAAAATATGTCTCACAGATGTCCCTTTCCCCCAATTCATACAACAACCACCCTAATTTAAGTGATAATTGCCCTTTGCTGTACTGTTGAAATATTTTTCTAATTGGTCCCTTGCCTCCTGTCTCTCATCACTTCAATCACTACACCCAGCTGCTTGAGCAATTCTTTTACTTTATAATGGCAGCCCCTTCACCTCGCCTTCCCTTTTCTGCTCTCCCCATGCCAATCGTACAAAAACTTTAATAACTCCCTGTTACCACTGAGATCATATAGGCCCTGTATTTATAATTTTGCTTCACCATAAGTTTATTGAGGTTTTTCCTTGTCTCAAGACAATTTTGTAATGAGATACAATTTTTTTACTCTCTTATGCTGCCCCTTTGTAAGTAAGGATGACATTCCTGACCTACCATCAGGAAGGAGAATTTGAGTTCTTTTAATTGTAGTGGCGAGAAGCTGCCCTGAGCCATCCACACTCTTGCTAAGCTAACATGTGACTTGAGTCTGCAATTTAGGATGTATTTTACCATTGCTAAAAAGGAACTTTTGAGACCAACTAGCCAAGTCCCCTTATTTCACAGAGAAGGAAAGTGAGTTATAGGGAAGAGAAGTGATTGTCTGTGCTCATAGATAGATCTAGATCTCTGCCTACAAAAATCCTCATCTCCTTTCCAAGACACAATTGAGATGCCCCAAGCTCAATAAAGCCTTCCCTGATCCCTCAACTAATAATCTTTTCCTTTTTAAATTATCTTTGTATATATGTTTTTGTACGTGAAGTATCCCCCCCCACCCAGTAGAATGAGAGCAAGACCTGTTTCATTATTCATCTCTGTAACCCTAATATTTAATGCAGTGCCTTGTACATGTTATATATTTAATATTTGTTGAACTGAATTGAATTAAACAAGGACACAGGAGACCCAGCCCAGGGTTCTTTGAAAGAATACATGAAAAAGCATTAATTAAGTGTTTACTATGTAGTAAGTGCTGGGAATTTAAGTAAATTTATTAAGACAAACTCAACTCTCATGGCGCCCATTCACATTGGAACTGGAGGGAGACAGCACAGATGAGAGTTCCATCACAGGATAGATAGAAAAGCCCAGGATTCTTAAGGGTACAACAACTGGCCGATGGCTAGGCCCACGAGTGGACAGCTAGCTACCCAGTTCTAGATAGAGCATCGAGCCTGGAGTCAGGACCACACGTTCAGATTTGGCCCTGGACACTTTCTAGCTGCATGAGCTTGGGCAAATCACAACCTCTGTTGGTCTCTATTTTCTCATCTGTAAACTGAGTGGGTCCCTTTCAGCTCTTGACTTTTATGGTCCCCAGGATCCCACTCAGTTTCTGCCAAGAACTAGGGGACCAAGATAAAAGTGCTGACATTGGGGGGGGTCCCTTCTTTGGGTTTTCCAGGACTTTCAAACTCAGCCTGAAACGTGACAACAGCATCTTCTCGAAAGACTTTGAACTCACTGGGATGAGACGTACCACATCTTTCAATGTATCTTTCCTTTATTCTGGAGAACTGAGAGGTAAGAGTTTCCTTTCATTAAAAGTCCAGCTCCTGGGCTCCAGGCCAGATGTAAGTTTGCCTTGGGAACCTCCATCATCAGTGCATAAGGAGGGAGGGCAGAGGAGCAAAGTCCTTGGAACTGGTAGCAGAAATGAAAATCCCTGCCCTACCTTGTTGGTTAGAAGGGACTCCTCTCTTTTTAAATTCCATATTCTTGGAAAAAGCCTTCTATCCTCAGTGCCTCCCCTTCTCTCCCTTCATTCTCAATGTAATATTTTGCAACCTGACTTCTGACCTCATCATTCAGCTGAAACTGTGATCTCCTAACTGGCAAGTCTACTGACTTTTTCTCAGTCCTTGTCCTTCCTGACCTCTCCCCAGCATTTGACACTGGCAGTCACTTTTCCTCCTGGATATTTTCTTTCTTATCTGGGTTTTTCTGGCCCTGCTCCCTTCATTATCTCAAGCTATCCCCCACCCCTGGAAAGTTCTCCTTCTTCCACTCTGCCTGCCTACCCATCTCCCTGGCTTACTTCAAGTCCCAACTAACCTCCCTCAATTTTCATACCTTCCCTCTGTTAATGATTTCCTATTCATCCTGTATATATCTTGCTTTTGTATGTATTTGGTTGCATGTTTGTCTCCCCCATTGGACTGTAAGCTCCTTAAGGATAAAAACTACTTTTGCTTCCTTTTGTGTCTTCAGGACTTTGGGCCATGTCTGGTATGGAGTAGGTACTTAGAAAGTGTTTACTGATTTATTGATTCCGAATCTCCTCTTTTCTGCCTCTTGCTTCTCAATCTTTGCTGGATCATCATGCAGGTCATACTCACTGACTGTGTGTATCCCCCAGAGCTCTTCCTGAGCTCTCCTTCCTTCTTTCTCAACATTCTCACTTGGTGACCTCAGCTCCCATGGATTCAATTCATGATCTCCATGCAGATAGCTTTCAGATCTCTATGCCCAGCCCTAATCTCCTTCCTGAGCTTAAGTCCTTCATCCCCAGTTATCTTTTGGTAATTTCAGTCTGGATGTCTACGAGACAGCTCAAACTCAACATGAACTGAACTACCTTTCCCCCAAATCTATTCCTTTTATGAACTTCCCTATTACTGTCAAAGACAGATCCTTCCAGTCCTACAGGCTGGAAATATGTCTCATCCCTGGCTCATCATCCTCAGCTCATATAGCCAATCATTTCCAAACAACTCATGTATGTCCTCTTTCCTCATACAACTACCCCAGTTCAGGTCATAATTGCTTCTTGACTGTATAATGTTCTTCTTATTGGTCCCTTGCCTCCTGTCTCTCTCCACTTCTTTCAAGTAATAAATAGGACCACGACAATCCCTTCACCTCTCCTTCCCTCCCTGACACCCCCAATATGAGTCATGCAATAATCTTCAGTTGTTCCCTATTACCACTGGGATCAAATGTGAAACCCTTAGTTTGGTATTTATAACAAATAAATGGAAAAAGCTCTGGAAAAAGCTTCCTCTAACTCTAAGGTTCTTGGACATTATTCCTCTAAACTTCCTTTCAGGGCTAGCCGCACTGGCCTGCTAAGGAACTTGCTCTTTCTTATTCACAATTCTCCATCTCCCACCTCTTTGCCTTTGCAGCAATTGTCCCTCATCCCTGATCCCTCCTCACCACTCTTGGAGTCCCTGCTTAGCTTCAAGTCTCAGGTCGAGCCCTACCTTCTATAGGAAGTCTTTTCTGGTCCACCTCCCCTCCCCACCAGGAGTCAGTACCTTCCCATCCCAACATTAGCACAATGTTTAGTGCTCAATAAATACTTGATTGATTGATTGACAGTATCTAAAAGTACTGCTAGCAGAAATATTAGATAAACCTTATCCCTCCTGTAGACATGTGCCTCTTTTACATATGTTTACACAAGTTCAGTTCAATTCAACAAGCATTTGTTAAATGTCTACTAGGTGCTAAGCACTGTGTTGGGCACCAAAGTTATAGAAAGACAAGTATAGGAGACTATATTCTACTAGGGGATGGTACAGCGTGGCCACGGGTGAGTGAACAAGTCATTTTAAATGGGGAGCTGTAATATTCTCTCTAAAATGTAATGTTCTCTGTTGGGGTTTCCTTGGGGTCCTTGGAGGCAGCCTTTGTTTCAGATCAGTAATCTCCCCAAATGCTGCCAGGTGTTAAAGTCCAAATCCTTTATTGAATCTTTCTAAGTCTTGTCTCCTTTCCTGCGGCCTGGCTAGCTTTCTTAGAGGCCTTCTGTAGTCTTGGTTCCAGGAGCTTGAGCTCTGGCTTCTGAATCTCCCTGACTTCCAAGGGTTTGTGCTTCAGCCCCCAGCCACAACAAAGGTGGAAGATGGAATGAATCTGTCTTGGCCTCTGAGAGCTTCTAGTGCTTGTCTTTCCTGGCCCTGAGAGCTTCTTGCTTATATCCTCCACACTGAGTACACACCAATCATTATATCACTAAGAAGTCATTATTTGTTGTAGGATTAAATCAATGCTAAACTAGATTTAACCATTGTCTCCTCACTTCTACTTAGTACCTTGTTTCAAGTTCTGGCCCATAACATCTCTTTGTAGGATTAAATCAATCATACTGAACCATGCTAAATCAGATAACTATTGTCTCTCAGTTCCACTGACTTAGCACCTTGTTTCAAGTTCTGGCCCATAAGAGGGAGACATTGCTAACAGCTGGGGAGACCAGGAAAGGCCTCCTGTGGGGAGCTGCTTCAGAAGCCTTGCAAGGACTCAGGAGTTCTGAAAGGCAGCAGGAGTGAGGGGGTCAAACATCCCAAAACTAGGGCACAGCCTGTGCGAAGGCAGGAAGGAAGCTGGTCAGAACAGAAAGGGCAGAGGGGGATGGGAGAGCTGTGAAATTGTTCTAGAAAGAGATGAGGGAGCCAAATTGTGAAGAATTTTAAAGACCGATAAAGGAGTTTCTATTTTATCCTCTGGTGATAGGGAGCTAAAGAAACGTCTTAAGGAGGGGATTGACATAGGCAGATCTGTGACTTAGAAATATCATTTGGGATTTGTGTGGATGGATTGGAAAGGGAAAAGATGGGTAAAAGGAACACCTATAAAGAGGCAAGAGAAGGACTAACATAGGGTAACTAGGAGAGAAGGGAACAAATTTAAGAGCTTTTGTGAGTGCAAAACCAACTATTAGGTAAAACCCCTTTTCCCCTGAATGAAGAGTTAAAGATGACTCCAAGATTGGGAAACTGGGTAACAGAAAAGATACTGGTACCCTGAGAAAATAGGTGAGGGGGAAGGGTAAGTTCGATACCAATAAAGTGAATCCTAGCCAAACAAACAAACAAAAATACCTTAAAACCTGTCTCTATTTTCTTTTTTCAATTAGCAAGTATTTCTTTTCTCTTTTTCCCACATTATTTAGGCCAACTTTCTACTCCCTACCCAATCTTTGGTGAAAAAGCAAAAACACAAAAAACAAAACCAATATGCATTAGTTAAGCAAAACAAATTCCCATATTGGCCATATCCAAAAGTGTGTGTCTCATTCCCAATAATCATTTATATTTTATTCCTTTTCTTTTTAAAAAAATGTTTTTTGAGTTCCAAATTCTTTTCCTTCCTCCAGCAACTGAAAGGGCAAGCAATATGATGTCATCAATTTTGCATGTGAAATAATGCAAGCATATTTCCATATTAGCCATGTTTCAAAAAAGCAAGAAAAATTAAGAAAGTGAAAAAATTATACTTTGATTTGAGTTCATCAATTCTCTCTCTAGAAGAATGCTATACTTTTCATCATGTATCCTTCCAAATTGTCTTAAATCATTATACTGATCAAAGTGGCTAAGTCTTTACAGTTGATCATCATTAGAATATGGCTATTACTGTGTACCATGATCTTCAAGTTCTGCTCCCTTCACTTTACTTCAATTTACATAGGTCTTTTCAGGTTTTTCTGAAAGGATTCTACTCGTCATTTCTTATAGCACAATAGTATTCCATCACAATCACATATAATACCTTATTTAGCCATTTCCTAATCACTGAGTACCCCCTAAATTTTCAATTTTTTGCTTCCACAAAAGAAACCTGCTAAAAATAATTTTGTACATATAGTTCTTTAATAAGCATTTGGCAAGCACCTGCTGTGTGCCAGGCATTATAATAAGCACAGGGATACAAAGAAAGACAAAACAAAACAGTCCATGTTTCAAGGAGCCCTCAGTCTGAGAGACTTTTGAATATTAGTTTTTCTATCCTGAAATGAGAATCATTTTATTATCAGTCTTTTCGAATCATAGTTGGTTAGAGTATTTATAACTATTTTTCAGTTTCATATTTTTCTCCAAACCACCAAATACCTAAGTTAATTATTCTTCCCCCAATACAGACAGACAGACAGACTCATACATATACATACACACACACTTTTGTGTGTCAGGGATATACCACAAGTGCATTTTTTTCTTTTCTTTTCTTTTTTTTTTTTTTCAGGGTAATTTTTTTTTTTTTTTTACAACATTATCCCTTGCACTGGCTTCTGTCCGATTTTTCCCCTCCCTCTCTTCACCCCCTCCCCTAGATGGCAAGCAGTCCTACATATGTTAGATATATAAGTGCACTTTTTTCAATTGTATTTCTTTTGCCTCTATTTTGGTCTTAAAAAAAATTCTTTATTTAATTAATTATTTATTTGCTACCCAACTTAATTAGATCACTGTTTAAAAGATTATAATTGTTTTAATATAACATTTTAATGATAAACTTTACAATTTCTCCAATATCTCTTAACAGATGAACCAGGCTCTTCCTGCCAAGGTTCCATCATTTCTGGTCTTTTTGAAGGCATCATCCATACCAAAGATGGCACTTTCTATGTAGAACCGACAAGAGCATCTTCTGGTAATGAAACGGAGCCAAGACGTTCCATCATCTACCACCAGCGGGAGATAGGTGAGTCCTAGTTCCCTTAGTACAGTGGGAATATCAACCCTTCAGAAGTGTTCAGAGACCCTCTGGGCTGTTCAACCATGAATTCAATTTTAACTTGCCCTCCTCCATCTACAATTAAATTCAGTGTAATTCAACAAGCATTTGTTAAACACTGACTGTGTACACAACTGGAACTGGAATTGGATATCCTGGCAGAAAACAAAACTATACTTTACCTGTATATCCCTTGGCCCTCAAAAGTTGTTGGGAGGAGAAAGAATAGAATCTCTGCTATTAGTGCCATCTTTCCTACCTACTTCTATTCCCAGGACTCTTCACTTCGGCTGTAAAGGATCAGGTAGAGCCTTGGGAATTTGGGGAAGGAAGAGAGGGAATGATGGCCCTAATAGCACAGCTGCCCCTAACTCCAAGTGATCTATCTCTCATCTGATTTTATGGAAGAGAGTATTCCTTTTATGTACTTAATGCATTCTGGCATGTTTTGTAATTATTTGTAGGCATGCCTTGCAGTTTTCTCAAAGCAGAATGAGGTGCCTTGGGAAGTAGTGAGTTCCCCATAACTGTAAGTGTTTAAAGAAAGGCCGACCATTTTTGAGAGATGTAGAAGTGGTTTATGATTGATGGAAGGGGTGACTGTTGACCACTCTTCACGTTCTTTTCCCTATGCTATGATTTTCCAGAACTTCTTATTTAGTGCTAGGGACGCAAACTATGAAAAGCACTCAGGGAACTTTCAGACTAACTGGGGCTAAAAAGTTTATAGATATCTTCTATTAGCTGGTTCTCACTAGGAGAGTTTCTTTATCTGAGTTTCCTATATTCAGGCAACTACAACTTTTGGCCCATTGTCTCAGGTGTTAAGAGTTCTGGGGCAGCTAAGTGATAGAGCCACAGGTGAATTAGATGGATCAGGTGGACCCTGAAGGTGGAAAGCAGCTTTGTAAAGGCTCACAGCCCTCACGCCAGAGGTTCTTCTTGTGAACACATCTTACACCCCATCTGCCATATGGCACCACTCCTATGTGGAATCACAGTGTATGGTGAAGTTTTGAATGCTGTAGATAAGTTCACTTCTCTTGGCAGTATACTTACTTTCAAGGGATTGAACCCTTGAAGCTCAGTGTTTGGAAGGCTCTGAAGGAAAGTGTAAGAGAGGAGAGGTATTAGACTGACTACCAAATAGAAGGTTGGCAGAGGTCTACAATGACCTCATTGTATGCTCATGAAAGCTGGACAGTCTGCCAGTGCTGAGCCAGGAAACTGAACGGCTTCCACTTGAATTGTCTCAAAGATTCTGACCATCACCAGGCAGGAGGATACCGACACCAAGGTCTGTTTTTAAACTAAGCCATTAAGCATTCCAAGTCTACCGCAGAGAGCGCAGCTCCATTGGGCTGGCCACCTTGCTTGAAGGCCAAATGTACACTTTTTTAAAGAAGAACTCACATATGGCAAGCCTTCATTCACAAGTAGTCAGAAAAAGCGCTAAAGGACACTCTCAAGGTCTCTATTAAGAACTTTAGAATCGATTGCATGACATGGGAGACACTGGTACAGGACTGCCCCTCATCAGAGAAGGTGCTGTGCTCTATGAGCAAAGCAGAACTGAATTAGCTCGGAAGAAATGTGAGATGCAGAGTTAGAGAAGCAGCCCCAAATGTTCATAGGGACGCTTTGAGTCCCACCTAGGGCAGAGCATCAGTCTGATCAGCCACAATCGGACACATTGTAACTCCACTCTAACAAAGTGATGTCATTTTGGAACTCTTCAAGAACAAAGGACAATCATCACCCAACCAAGATAGAGCACTGATCCTGGAGTCTGAAGGACCCAAGTCCAAATGTGACTTCAGACATTTACTAGTGGGCAAGTCACTTATCCCTGTTTACTAAAAAAAAAAAAAAAAAAAAAAAAAAAAAAAAAAAAAAAAAAAAGAGTTCTGAGTTCAGCTTTGTCCCTAACATCCTTTATATTTCAAACATCCTATTTTTCCCATGTCTCTATTTCCTTTTTTAGTTCTATTTCAATGATTTAGGAGATCATATTGTGGCAAGAGCACATAACTTGAAATCAAGAGAAATTTGGGTTCAAATTCAAGATTTGCAACGTACTAGCTCTGTGTGATCCTAGACAGGTCAGAAAAGCTCTCCAGATCTTAGTTTCTTCATTTGTAATATGTGAATAATACTAGTACACAAGGTTATTGTGGAGAAAGTACTTCTTCATAAATTTTAAAACATTATAGAATTCTTAGCTAATGTTATTATTTTCCATGACCATACCAATTCAGGTTCTCTCTTTGTAGCCATAATATATACTTTATTCATAACTCTTCTTCATCTGTAATTCTTGTCTGTGTCCTTCTGTTAAGACTGCCTTAGTCTACCTTACTGGTTTAATGCATCATGGACCCCTTAGTCTCTTAATGCGTCATGGACCTCTATGCAACACTAGGCTTGTCCATCTGAATCTCCCACTTGTAGTACACAATGGTCTTGCCTACCTATCCTATCATATATGCCTTGACAACATTTTTATATGCTTTTCTGCAAAGTAAGTCATCACTGGTGACATGCTGCCACTTACTTACATCAACTAGTTAAGTTTCCAGAATATTATTATGAGACTCTTGAAACTGTCCTTCTGGGAACATACTACTTTGTGATTTGTAGCTACCTCTACATTTTCATCTTTTTTCTCAGTAGGATTTTATTTTTCTAATTGAGTTACAAATTTTTTCTCCTACCTTCCCTTACCTCCCCAAGACACCAAGGAAATATATAGGTTATACATGTATAATCAATTTAAATATATTTCCATATTTGTCATGTTGTGAAAGAAAAACCAAAACAAAAAGGAAAAAACTGTGAGAAAGAAAATTCAAACAACAAAAAAAGTTGAAAATAGTGAGCTTCAATCTCTATAATTCTCTTTCTGGATGTGGATGGCATTTTCTATCCCAAGTCTGTTGGACTTGTCTTGGATCATTGAATTGCTGAGAAGAGCAAAACCTATCATAGTTGATCATCATAAATAATCTTGTTCTTACTGGGTACAATGTTCTCCTGCTTCTGTTCACTTCATTCACCATCAGTTCATGTAAGTTTTTGCATGCTTTTCTAAAATCAGCCTGTTTATCATTTCTTATAGAACAATGATGTTCCACTACATTCATAGACCATAACTTACTCAGCCATTCCTCAACTGATGGATATCCACTCAGTTTCCAGTTTCTTGCCATTACAAAAGGGGATGCTACAGTTTTGCATGTTTCCCCTCTTTTATGATCTCTTTGGGATACAGACCCAGTAGTTTTATTTGGGATACAGACCCATACAGTTTTATTACCCTTTGGATATAGTTCAAATTGCTCTCCAGAATTGTTGGATCAGTTCACGACTTCGCCAACAACGCATTAGTGTCCCAGTTTTCCCACATCCCCTCAATATTTATCATTATCTTTTCCTGTCATCTTAATCATACTTCTACATTTTCATCAGAAGAATAGGGATAAAGAATTGGGACTAGATCTGCTATATATTTTTTTAATATATGGAATTCCTGAGTCAAAAAACTCCTATCAACAGAGGTCAGTATCTATTCTAAAACTTTAGGGAGCTGTTTAGAGATAAGAAAAATACTTGTCCAGAATCACAAGCCAGGATGTCAAAGGTGAGAGATCTAGGAGCAATTGCATTTGTACAATTTCCCAAATGCAATCCCAGCTGTTTCTTCATCTGTAAAATGAAAAGTAAATGGACATGATGATGTCTAAGATCTCTTCCTGGAAAACCTATAAAATCCTAATGCAAGACTCAGTTATTTTCAGATCAGAAGTCTATGCCCTGATTCTTCAGAAGAAATTTTTCATCTTTGCTGTGGCTTTTCAGATAAATCAACAAACCAGCGAGAAGAGGAAGGGAAGGAAGGTAGACAATAATATTCATTAATCACATACACTATGCTAAGCACTTATAGATATTTCTCATTTGATTCTCACAGCAACCCCGGAAGTTAATGCTGGCTGCTGTTTTACAGTTGGGAAAACATGAAGTTGAGAATGATTAAGGGATAAATACGAAGTGTCTGAGAAAACATTTGAACTCAGATTTTCTCCCAATTCCCAGAGCCACATCCTGTGCCCTAAGGTGCCAACTAGCTGCCCCATGGAGGGAGAGCGTGTGATTAAACTCAGTATCTCACATCCCATTGGAGTTCCATTGTAACCATTTTTCATGTTACCCTTGTACTTTCTCTAGATTATTCCCTTTTAAACAACTCAAACTGTCCCTGTTTGGCCTTAAAGATGCATCTGTTTTGGCAGCCTTCCATTCCCAAGTTCAATGTGAAGGTAAGTTTAATCATTGTTTTGGTGCAATAGAATCATTCATTGATCTGGGAGGAAGAGTATGAAGTTGGGGAGTCTGGACTCTGATATTCACTACTCCCTCTTGCAAATCATCACATCTTTTTTTTTTCTTTCTTTTTTTTTCCCTCAATAGTATTTTATTTTTCCAAATACATATAAAGTTGATTTTCAATATTGATTTCTGTAAGATTTTCAGTTCTAAATTTTTCCTTCCTCTCTCCCTTACCTCCAGCAAGACAGCAAGCAATCTGATATAGGTTAAACATGTACAATTCTTTTAAACTATTTCCATATTTCTAATGTTGTGAAAGAAAAATAAGAACAAAAGGCAAAAAAACTATGAGAAAAAAAAAAGAAAAGAAAGGCAAAAAGAGTATGCTTTAACTCACATTCAGTTTCCATAGTTCTCTCTCTGGATGTAGATGGCATTTTCCATCCCAAGTCTACTAGAATTGCCTTGGATTGCTGCATTGCTGAGAAGAGCTAAGTCTAACATAATTGACCATCACATAATCTTGCTGTTACTGTGTGTAATCTTCTACTGGTTCAGCTCACTTCAGTCAGCATCAGTTCATGTAAATCATTCCAGGCTTTTCTGAAATCAGCCTACTTATCATATTCCACATATTCCATAGCATTCATATACCATAAGTTATTCAGCCATTCAGTTTCCAGTTCCTTGCCACTACAAAAAGGGCTGCTATAAATATTTTTGTGCATGTAAGTTTTCCCCTCCCTTTTATGATCTCTTTGGGATACAGACCCAATAGCATCATCTCTTTTTAAAAATTTAATATTTCATTTTTCTCAAAAACATAGAAAACATTTTTACTATTTGTTTTTTAAATTTTTAGTTCCAAATGTTCTTCCTCCTTCCCTCCCTTCATACCCTTCCCCCTCATTGAGAAGGCAAGTAGTTTGATACAAGTTATACGTGTGGCATTCTGCAAAACATATCTCTATATTAGTCATATTGTAAAACACAGACAAAAAACCCTAAGAAAAATTAAGTTAAAAAATAAATCAGCCCCTCTTTAGGTTTTAACCTATCAAATCAAGTAGTGATACATGAGGCTACATGAGACCCCCACACCCAACCTTTGGTCCTGACATTCCATCCATCTTCTAACATCAATCAATCAATACACAATGGAATCTTAGGAAAGGGCATTTAGAAATATAGTGGAATGCCATTATTGTCATACAAGGGACTGGCTCTCAATGAGCTTGTAAATTGTTTCTAATTTTATTTTTATAGGCGGGGTAGAAATACTAAATGAGAACCACACTTTTTTTGGAGCATCTATTATGTACTAGCCACTATGTAAAGGGGTTTGCGATATCAAGGAAAGAAAAAAGAAAGACAGAAACAGATCTTGCCCTCAATGAGCCTGTATTTTATGGGAGGGAAACAACATATATACATAAAGAATGTTGTTATTGTTGTTTGTCCTTCTTCTCGAAGAGAACCATGACATCAGGGAGGTGATGCTGTGACTAAAAGTGAATTGGCTTTCAGTGAGGGAGGCTATGCAAGGACATAGGAGGGATTCTAGGAGTCACATGAGAGGAGGTTTTCTATTCCAGGCATGGGGAACAGTCCAGGTAAAAACGCAGAGGCAGGAAATGGAGTGTTATGTGTGAGGAACAGCACAACAGACCAATTTGACCAGACTTCAGAGCTCATGAAGGGAGGAAGCAAAAGAAAAATAAAATAACCGTGACTGCTGTGCTCCCCAGAAACCTTAATTTAGCATCATTCTAAATCCAAGCATTTCTAGCTTAAGAAGAGAAATGTCTTTCTGACATAGTCCCTTCTCGTGCTCCATCTCTGCTCCTCCCACCTCTCTCTCTCTACTCCAGAACAATTTGAGATATACATTTATAGGAATCTCGAACAAAGAAAAGGTCACACTTTCTAAGGGACAGTCTTTCCCAGACCCCCTTCTGGTGCCTTCCTCTAGTTTATCCTGTAGGCATCTTGTTTGTACATGGTGGGCTCTCCCATTAGAGTATGAGCTCCTAGAACTGTCTTTTGTGTTCACTGCCCACATTTCTGCTTAGCTCAGTATCCAGCACATGTAGGTGCTTTATCAATATTTATTGACATGTTTTTAAATTACAATTTGGAGCTAACATTTTACTCTTTCTAGCTGAATCTAATCTCTTAATCGCCTATGAAATATTCTCCTTAAAATCCTTCTTTGACCTTTCCCCTCTGACATAATCCTTAGTACTGTCCTATGGGAATGAGCTGCCTTTAGCTGAATCCTTACAATTCTTTGGGGATAGGAAGACCAGATGTTTGGTTACCACTCTTAATACATTCGTTTTCCTCAGAACATTTGCTTTGATTCTTCTTACTATTGTGAAGTCATTTTTTGATTTGGTCCAACTCTTTGTAGCTCTATTGGGGTTTTCTGAGCAGAGATACTGGAGTGGCTTCCTATTTCCTTCTCCAGATCACTTTATATATGAGGAAACTGAGGCAAACAGGAGGAATGATTTGCTCAGGGTTACCCATCATGTGTCAGAGGCCAGATTTGAACTCAGAAATATGAGTTCCTAACTTCAGACCTGGTGCTCTATACAGCTGCCCCCCTTTTTTTGTCCTTGATCTTTACACTATTTTATAAAGGGAAAAGTCTAGAAAGGACTTTAGCTTAGAGAAATAATTATTCCCCAGTATTTTTAATTGAAACAAAAAAGGAGGTTTTTAATATGTCCCCACAAAAGTAATATACAAAAATTCTGGAAAGGTAGAGTGGAACCAGGTTATGAAGGATTTTAACTATCAAACAGTGGGGTTGATATTTCATCCTAAAGGTAAAAGAAAGCCTAGAGGAGTTTATTAAGCAGGAGAATGACCCAGTCAGACCTTTGCCTGAGGAATTCCTTACTTTGACAGCTGGGAGGAAGGATGGATTGGAGAGAGACTGGAGAAACTAGAATGGACAGACCCATTAAGAGACTGCTGCCACTGTTCTGGTGCAAGATCCAAGAGAGAGGGCCAAAGGTGATGGCCATATGAATAGAGGGAAGGGGATGGATGTGAGATTTGTTGAAGTAGACTTGTCTAGACTTGGCAACTGAGTGGATATTTTGGGTGAGGGAGAATGAAGTGGAGGACTCCAGGGTTGCCACCCTGGCTGTTTGGAAAAATGCTGGTACCCTTTTCTTCTACAGATACCCATTTTCTTGGAATTGGAATGCATTCACTGGAACAATTTTACATATTTGAATCATTATAATGATTCTTTAACTTAGGATTTAAGTGGTAGAATCTTAGGAATTTGTATTCATCCAGGCTAAAGAGATTTTTAAAGATTTTAACCTGACTGGTGAATCAGCACCTATTTTTAGACTTGGAAACCAATGTATAAAAAGTGACTCACTGCTATGATTAGGGCACTTTCCTCAACTGACAATCTTTCCATTTTTATAGATGTTTTGTTCCCCAAAATAACTTGCTTGTCTATGAAATGAATTGAGAAGAAACTCAAATCAGTGAAAAACACTTTCAAAGCTAATAATACCAATAACAATAATGAAGAATGGTGGTGACATACAGGGAAGTGGTACCTTTGGGGAAGGGAAAAAAAGATCACGAATTCTGTTTTGGGACATGTTGAGTTTGAGATGACTACAGGATATCCAATTTGAAATTTCCGAAGTGTGTGGGGCAAAGCCATTCTCAGATTAAGACCTTTTTTGGTCTTTTCTCTTTTCAGATATATTGTGACAATATCTGCATTTAGAGAAGTCAGGGATTCACTAAGCATTTGGCATAGGCACTTTGCCTTCTGGGAGAGGCAATGGCTTCTCTAACTGGCATTTTGTGATTGGACAAAGGGGAAATCTAGGGACTAGAGCTGGATATGGAGATCTGGCAGAGATCTGTGTAGCACTAATAATTGAACCCATAAGAGTTGAAGAGGGGAACTGGATCATAGACATAGAACTGGAAAGAATATTAGAGATAGATTATTGAACCCAACACTCCTCCCATTTTAAAGATGAGGAAATTGAGGCTCAAAGTAATTAAGTTACTTGCCCTTGTTCACACAGCTAGTATCTAAGACAGAATTTGAGTCCAGGTTCCCTGACTTTGAGACTGGCAATCATCAAGAGAGTAAGAAATGGACAGAGACTAGGGAAAGAGAGAGAGAGACAGAACTGGTGGGAGGGAAAGAACTCCCAAGAAGGAGCATTGGTGATACACTCACACAATTAAGGATTGGGATATAATAACTGAGTAAATTAAAAGTGACTGAGAAGGAATAATCAGATTAATAGGAAAACCAAGAAAAAAGTACTGTCATGAAATCCCAAAGAGGAAAGAACAATATAGTAGGAGAGAGTGTCACACAGTGACTAAAGTTGATCAAAAAGAATGAGAACTAGGAAAAGACCATCAGATCTGGCAATTGAGAGTGGGGAGTATGCAGTTTCAATTGATAAATGATGGACAGAAGCAGCTACATCCAAAGAAAGAACACTAGGAAAGGAATGTGAACTATTTGCATTTTTGTTTTTCTTCCCGGGTTATTTTTACCTTCTGAATCCAATTCTCCCTATGCAACAAGAGAACTGTTCGGTTCTGCAAACATATATTGTATCTAGGATATACTGCAACATATATATATATATATATATATATATATATAGGACTGCTTGCCATCTAGGGGAGGGGGTGGAGGGAGGGAGAGGAAAAATCGAAACATAAGCGAGTGCAAGGGATAATGTTGTAAAAAATTACCCTGGCATGGATTCAGTCAATATAAAGTTATTATAAAATAAAATAAAATATTAAAAAAAGAGAGAGAGAGAGTGGGGAGTATGGTTTCATTTGAATGAAGAGTTCTGAAATAAATTGAACAGGGTAAATCAACAAGCAAGAGGAAAAGAAGTAATGGTATTGTTTGTTTTTTTCTAAGTTTGGAAAAGGGAGAAGGCAAATGAGATGATAGCTTGAAATAGCATGAAATGAAACTTTTTTAAAGATGGAGAAAACCTGAGAGTGTATTCTATAGACTCTATCATATCTGACTTTCCATGTTCTAAAAAACCTCTCAATTCTGATATCCTATGTTCTGGCTTCTTAGGATCTGATTTTCTCTATCCCATATTCCAAACATCCTAATGTTATATGATTCTCAATCAGGAAGTTCAGAAGCTTTTATTAAGCACTTACTATTTGCTGTTCATTGTGTTAAGTGCTGAGGATTCAAAGAAAAACAAACACTTGGCCCCTGCCTTCAATAAGCTCACATTTTAATGGAGGAGATAAAATGCAAACAACTCTTTTACATATATATATGTAAAGAGACATTTTATATATATACATATACCTTCACACACATATTTTGTATTTAAATATGTATACACACATATGCATATATACATATATATGCACATACACATATATGCATAGATAATATCATTATCTATCTCTATGTCTATAGATATATATGTATATATGGAGTGGGCGAATGATAATTTCCAAAGGAAGGCATTGATTAGGTTCCAGAAAAGACTTGCAGAAGGTGAGATTTGTGTTCAGTTGTGAAAGATGCCAGTAAAATCAGTGAGTGAAAATGAAGAGAGAAAATGTTCCAGGTTGGGGGGCAGCCAATAAAAAGAATGAGAAGGACAGCAAGAAAGACACCTCCATTTCTTCTCTGATAATAAATTTTTTTTAAAAATGGATGATGGGTGATGTGAGTGAATTGGGTTAAAGGGAGGCAGAATTGCATTGTCATCAACCTCTTACAGAGTCATCAAAGACAGAAGCTAGGATGACTCATGGCCAAATTCACCAACAATACCAGGCTCTTAGGATCCCTATTTTCTTCAAAACTCAACTCAAGCACTGCCTTCATGTGGAGTCTTTCCTGGTCTCCCCAGATCCCAGTGCTTTTGCCTCCAAAAATCATATTCTGTGTAGATATTCTGTAGTTACTTATATTTGCATGTACTGTCTCTAACAAAAGAATGAATATAAACTCATTTCAGGCAGGAATGGTTGTATTTTGATCTTTATTTCTCCCAGAGCTCAGAAGAATACCTAACACAGAAAGTGCTGAATAAATGCTTGGTAAAAAATGGGGAAGGGAAGATTCATGTGTGTGCCAGACACTGTGCTAACTAAACCCTTTACAAATTTTTCACTGGATCTCTTGGGTGAATAGATGGATAAAGTCTTGGGGGCCAACTGTGAAGTACCAAGAGTGAACCAAAAGTTCTTGTTGACTAACTAATTCTCATCTCCCCAGGAAAAGGAAACATTACCAAGACAGAGAAGGAGCCTTGATTACTCCAGAACCTCATGTCTCATGCACTTCAAAGCTGATTTTTTATTTTATAGAAGATTTGGGAGCCTGGAGTCTGTGGTTACTCAGGTGAGCTCTGTGAGGGCTCTGAGAGACTCATCCATCTCTCTGATACCTTTCAATCTGAGAATTGGGAGCTCTAACCCAAAGGAAGATGAGATCAGGGAACTAATCCCAAGGAGGCCCCCATCCCCCACCCCAGGTCTACATCAGCATGATGGAATAGGAAAAATGGAAGAGTGAAAATGAGGAGAACCAGAGATCTGGTGATCTTCACTGATTTCAAGCCCCATAGCTGATCCTTAATAGCTTTGTAACCCTCAGTAAATTGTTTCACATCTGTCTGAGATCCAATTTCCCCATTTGAAGAAAAGCTACATTACTATTTGCAGTGCTAACCTCACAGGACTATTATGAGGGTAGCTCCTTGTGACCTTAGCACTGCAGAGACATGAGCTTTTGGTCTATTGGCCAGACTGCTTCGGTTGTGCAACCTGGCCATATCTGAGAGGGGTTGGGTTGTTCTACTGTTTTTTGGCCACTGCAATGTATGAAGACCACCGGGGCTCTTGCTCCCTTCTTTTTTCACTGGTCAAATACCTTTATTATATATTTCTTTTTATTATTTGAACATTGATAGCTCTGCAAAATACTTTTCCACAACTCAACCATAAAAAAACCAAAATATTTTATATCACTTAAATCTAACACAGACTTAAAATTCAAAGATGAATTTTTCCCTTCCAGAACATATTAGTTATTTTAAAGCAAGGCAACATACTTAATGGAATTTCTTTTGCAGATTATCTTTTCAGACTCCATTTTATAAGGGGAGAATCAGATCAAGGACTTAGATAGAAAATTCTCTATTTCACTTAATTCTAAGTACCCTTTTGCTACCTGAATCTCTTTTTGAGAGGCAGTGGGATGTAATGGCTAGAGAGCTAGCCTTAGAGACTGGGTTCGAGTCTCTTCTCTGACTTATACTGAGCTGTGTAAACCTGAGCAAATCATGTAATCTCTTGGTGACCTAGGCAACCCTCTAATGTCATAAATTGCTGAGAAGATGCCTGTCAGCAATGGGAGAGGGACTATTCCTCATCTGGGAATTCCCAATATCCTGGACATAATAGCTGCAGTCCTGATCCCTAGTCTCCAACTCCCAGGAGTAGCATTGCTCCTGGGAATGCAAATTTATCTTTAGATCCATAGCCAACTCTGCTGAGCTCCAGGGAAAGGACCAATATTTAATAAGAATTCTAGTTCATCCAGGCATTTATAGCTTAAGAAACAGTTTTATTTATATTATTTCATGTAATCCTCACAACAAGCTGCAATCTCAAGGGACTTGGAAAGAGGTTTGTAGGTTTTATTCAATTAATTGATAAACATTTATTAAAGTCTAGTGCAAAGAGAGTTGAATTTGGAGTCAAGAGAATCCAACTTCAAATCCCAGTTGTGGGTTATCCCACACAATAATCCCTTATTTATTACCTGCATGACATTGGGCACGTCACTTATCTCCTCTGAACCTCAATTTCCTTATCTGTAAAATTAGGGGATTGGACTAGATTGGGGCTTCTTAAACTTTTACCACTCACAACCCCTTTTTGCTAAGAAATTTTTATGTGATCCTGGCTATATAGATATATAAAATAAATATCCAAGTTAAACATTTATTGATAATAAATCATAATTTCATGATTCCCATATGGGGTTGTGAATTGCAGGTTAAGAAGCTGAGAACTAAGGGACCCCTGAAGTTTCTTCTAGCTCCAATTCTGCTTTCCTGTGAGTTTCCCTTGACAAGCAATGTAGGGAAGTAGTAGCCCAGAAGTTACCCAGACTTCCTGAGGTGGGAGTGCTAAGTTGGAGAAGTAATGTGAAATAAGAAAAATAAGGGGCACAGTGATAGAGCACCAGCCCTGAAGTCAGGAGGACCTGAGTTCAAATCTGGCTTCAGACACTTAACATTTCCTAGCTGTGTGACTTAACCCCAATTGCCTCAACCAAAAAAAAAAAAGAAGAAGAAGAAGAACGAAGAAAAATAACCCTACACTGGGAATAAAGAGGCTTGAATTCTAGTTCCAGTTCAGACACTGGCTTTGTGTGATGTTGGCAAGTCATTAGCTTTTTCTGAGCCTCATTTTTTCTCCTCATCTGGGAATTGAGTTGAAGTATCTGATGCCTCAGATCATTTCCAGATCTAACATTCTCTCTAGCTTCCCAGGATCTTTTGGGTCCTGATACTTTATGTTCTATGTTCTCTAAAGTTCTTTTCAGCCCCAAGATGTTAGGTTACAAAGTCTCTCCCAGCTCCATCATTCTGTACTCTGACTTTCATCTCTAATGTTTTATGAACTTATGTCACCAAATCCTTTTATGGCATAATAAGAGTGGTAGAAAGCATCAGGTTTGATTGAATTTCCTTAAAACAGCTGGAAGGATGAGCTACTTTTTGAGTTTTTCCATATGTTTCCTGTGGAGATGGTTTAATGTTACTAATTTTTCCCCCTTGGCAGATTGCCAGCTATGTAAAAGCTGTGAATACCATTTATGAAAAAGCTGATTTTGGAGGCATCAAATACATAGACTTCAAAATAAAAACCTTGCATGTAAGTAGTACAAGCTTGTTTCCATGGAAGAAACAGACTTGCCTTCCCACTCCCATCCCAACGCTGTTGCTGGCTCCTAGATCTTCTCTCCACCATCATAATCCATCAGCCTCTCTTCCTTTGAAGGAGACAGACAGACTTTCCTTCCCACTCCCATCCCAACGCTCCCATCCCATCCTGGCTCCTAGAGCTTCTCTCCACTACCATAATTCATCAGCCTCTCTTTGAAATACTCTCCATCCATCTGGAGGTTTCTGTCCAGATTCTTGTTGCATCTCCTGGCTACAGACCACCCTTTCTTAACGAGTTCAGAATCAAACTCAGGAGAGTCCTCTTCTTCATCCCACCCTCCAGTTTTATGTTGGAGACTTCAATATTCATAAGGATGTCCCTTTAGATACCTTGTCTTCAGAGTTCATCAGTCTCTATAATTCATGACAAACTCAGAAATACCTCTGAGCAAAGCACTACCCAAAACTGTTTCATTTTTTTAATCTTAACCTTTAAAAATTCTATTTTTACTCATGATCTTTGATCTTTTCACCCTTAAAATGACCCTTCTCCTTCTAAACTCAATCCCTATATTCAACACAATTTGTAATCTATTTCCCTGTTCTCCCAGTCCATTATCCTCACTCCTATGTCAGTTGCCGCCCTTCAAAGTCTTTGAAGATAAAATAAAAGATAGGTAAGAGCTGCACATGTGGAGGAAATTTCAAGCAGGGGAAGGCTGCAAGAGTACGGTGGTGAAGATAGTTCCTAGGGTGAGAAGCCTAATGGGATCTGGTGAAGAAAGGAATAGGGTCAGGAGCGGGCCACAGAGAAGAATGAAGCAAATGGACCAAATGAAGGGTTGTCTTAAGGATTGGGAGTGCACGTTTGTGAGCAGTGGGGATGTAGCAGTGGATGTGGAGAAGTGGAAGATGAAGATGGCTCAAACTCCCAGAGGAGAAATGAACAGACAAATTCAGAGTGCAAGTAACAGAGTTGGTCTTGGCCAAAAATATTTATAAATAAGGCCAGGCTACTTCCTCCTTAAAGGTGAGATCAAAAGTGTGAACCAAGGGAAATAATGAGTAATTTTGAGCTATAGAATGAGGAAGATGAAGGGCCTCCTGAGAGATGTCCTTGATTTGCTTAGAAAGTAGGGAGGGAGGATGTCTGTTGAGAAGGTCGGGTCTAACTGCTCCTCTGTTCCTCCGCCATCTTCCAGGTTACTCTTTCCTTCTGCTGCCCATTACCTATTTAGTGATCTTCATGCCATCCCCGTCCTCATCCTTGGTGGCTCCGGTTTTCCTGTTGATAATCTGAGCACTTGGTTCCATCCCCCGCCCCCACTGCGGGCCGAGGCTGAGGCCCCGCTGTGGTCCCACACGATGCTCTTTTCCTAGCCAGCTGTGTCACAAAATTGTACTGCTGATGACAAACAAGCCGGGAAGAACTGTTAGCCGATCAGCACGCATTTATTAAGTGACCGCTGTGCTGAAGCACCATACCACCTGCTGGACACACAGAGAAAAGCAGAAACATGCCCTTGCTCTCAGGGAGCTCACATGGCAGTGGGGGAGGCAAAATTCAAACAACTGTGTATACAACACACACACACACACACACACACACACACACACACACACACACACACCTGTGTACATATAATACACACACACACACACACAGAGGAGCTGGGTACATTTCATTCAAGAGGGATTGTGAAGGAAGCAAGAAAAGAGGAAGTCTAGACCAGCCAGACCAGCGGAGAAGTGGGCGATCTGAGGAAGCAGCAGGAAGCATCAAGTGCCAGGCGGGTCAAACCACCCGTCACCCTGACCGCGACCTCTGAAACAGACCCTGAGCCCAAGAGCCTCAGGAATCCCGGTGCTTCCAGCACCATCACCTCAGCTGCAGGTGCCACAGCTACAGCTGCTGACAACCCAGAAAAGAAAGTTCTTGTCATTAAAGCACTTGACACTGTCAAATGGTTCAATATCTGATACTGATATGATTTAATCACTTCTGTTCCGATTTTTCCCCTCCCTCCCTCCATCCCTTCCCCCAGATAGCAAGCAGTCCTTTACATGTTGAATAGGTTACAGTATATCCTAGATACAATATATGTTTGCAGAACCGAACAGTTCTCGTTGCACAGGGAGAATTGGATTCAGAAGGTATAAATAACCCGGGAAGATAAACAAAAATGCAAGCAGTTTATATTCATTTCCCATGATATGATTTAATCAGTGGAAATGATCTTGAAGAAGAGCTGTTGGGGCAGCTCGGTGGCACAGCGGTCAGAGCACCAGCCCTGAAGTCAGGAGGACCAGCTCTAATCTGGCCTCAGATACTTAACACTGCCTGGCTCTGTGACCCTGGGCAAGTCACTTAACCCCAACTGCCTCAGCAAAAAAAAGAAAGAAAAAAGAAAAAGAGCTGTTGCTTTGCTTCTAGACCCTAAGGACCATAGGATATATCCATTGAACTTGCAGCTAAAACCTTGTATATGTGATAACTCCATCATTAGAATGTGAACAACTTGAGAGCAGGGGCATGTCTTCGTTTTCTTCTTTGCATCCCCAAATTTTATTACAGAGCTTTGCACGTAGTCAGCCTTTGTAAAAGTTTTATTCATTCATTCATAAAGGGTTTAGTCCTAAATAAAACAAACAAAAATATTTGTAACAGCTGTTTTTGTGGTGGTGAAGAATGGAAGTACTCATCAACTGGACAATGGTTGAAAAATGGTATAGGAATGTGATGAAACTCTATTGTGGTAAAAGATATGATAAAAAGAATGGTTTCAAAGAAACCTGGGAAACTTGCAGAGGTGGACAGAATCAGGAGAACAGATTATACAAAGATGACAAGATTGTAAAAACAAACAGCTTTGAAATACTTAAGAACTCCAATCAATACAATGATCAATCACAGTTCCAGAGGACTCAAGATGAGATATGCTGCTCATTTCCTAATAGATGAAAGGCTCATAGTTAAACAAATTTTAAGGAAACTCCTTTTTTTTTTTTAAACATTGACAATGCAGAAATATGTCTTGCTTCACTATACATGTTTGTTTTTCTTTTTCATTGGGAAGGGTAGAGAGTTGGAAGGGAGAAAAAGCAGATTTTCATTGACTGAAAAAAATAAAATGTAACATTTAGCAAAGGAATTTCAGAGTTCATGAACACAAAAGTGGAATAGCTGTAAGAGATGGCAAGATCAACCATCTATATGGCTTTGATGGAATGGAGGAACAGATCATGAGAAATGAGTATACTGAGAAACTAGGAGATTGGAATGTTTGAGGAAATATCAAAAATAAAGTTTCCTAATTCGAGGGCAAGAGTTGGGGAGGAGAAAGACTATCCGCCAGGCACTGCACTCAGAAACAGTAAATAGGAACTACTTCGCCTTGAATCATCTCATCTATTAGGGATGGTTTGTTGGTGATTAGAACCACAGGTACCTTAAGCCCTTTGTTCACACATCAGAGGAGGAAATCATCAATAGCCCTTCTTTGTTCTTAGGTTGTACAGGAAGATGACCCCACCGGCTCCATGAACTCACCTTTCATTGGTCCAGAGAAGCTCCTGATGTTGCATGCTCAGTCCAACTGGGATGGTTATTGCTTATCTTACCTCTTAACAGACAGAGACTACAGTGGAATCCTTGGAATTGCCTTTAATGGGCAAGCTGGTGAGCTGAGCTGGGGGACTCTGAGAAGTGGGGAGGGGAAGAGACTGGCTTGTATAGAAGAGAGTGATATATAAAGGGGAAGTGGTAGATAAAGTTAAATGCACAGGCAGGGAGCAGATTGTAGTGGGATATGGGTGGTTTAATGGAAAGAACACTAGATCTGGAGTTAGATGATGTAGATTTGAAATCAATTTTGCTGATCACTGCCCAGATGGCTGGCCCTGATAGTCACTCCCCAACTACGGACTTACTTCTCCTATCTAAAAACAAGGAGATTTCCAACACTTAATCCTGTGAAACTTGAATGGTTAGCCCTTAATGTGACAAGTAAAACAGAGCCACTGAAGATTTCCAAACAGTGGAGTGGTCTTTAGGAAGATAAATTTGGCTGCTTATATAGCAGAGAAAACTAAAAGGCAGAGGATCAAGTAGGAGGCAATTTTAAGAATGGTGATATAATCAGAAGACCTGGGTTCAAGTGGCAGCTTTATCACTTTCTTGTTATGGGGTTGTCAGCAAATCAGTTCATCTCTATGAACCTTCATGACATAGAAGGACACTTCTTATTCGAATACTCAGTAATTTTTAGGTTATTATAATAATTCAGATAAGAAGTAACAAAGGATTATATTGGGCCAAAAGTCATATGGAAAGTGGGATCAGCAGAATGAGATGCTACCCTGGATGTGGGAAGAAAAAGGAGACAGAGCATTTTGAAATTTTAAACCTGGAGGATGATAATGAGTTTTCCCTATAGATTTCTCCTGGGAACCACAAGGGAAGAATCTCATCCTTTTTCTGCTTCGTTCCAGGGGACCTGGGTGGCATTTGCTCAAAGCACAGAATGTTTCAAGGTTCACTGAGGTCTTTGAACACAGGACTGATCACAATTCAGAAATATGGCCATTACCTCCCACCCCGCATTATCCACATCACACTGGCCCATGAGCTGGGCCACAGCTTAGGGGCGCACGTGAGTAGACTTTTATCCCAGTCTCCAAGATCAGTCCTAGGTAGTCCTCTGGCCTCTCTTTCCCTAAAGGGCTTCTCAGTGGGCAAAAAACAACAAAAATTATACAATCTTTCTTTAGCATTAGACTAAGAGTCAAAAGGGCCGGTTTCTACCCATCTCTGACACTGACTTGACCAAATCACTTCCCTCATTTGGATCTCACTTTTCCCACCTGTGAGATGAAAAAGTCAAACTCAATAGATTATTCCTAAGTTCACTTCAAACTCTAAAATTCTAGGATTCTTGGATTTCTCCAGCATAACTTTTTCTATGGAGAGGTACAAATCAGTGGTATGCTTATGTCAGCTCTAAACATCATCCATCCCTTTCTCTCCATTCACAGTGTCAAGGCTGGTTTAATAAGAATAAAAGTAAATATTCATATAATGCTTACTATGTGCCAGACAATGTACTGAGCCCTTTATAAATATTATCTCACTTGAGTCTCAAAGCAACCCTGGGATGTAGACACCATTATTATCCTTATTTTACAGATGGGTAAACTGAGGTAAATAGAGCTTCAGTGACCTGAACATTTGAATTTAGACCTTCCAGATTTCAGGCCTGGCACTGTATTTATCTAATTACCTCAGTTCAAGAGAGATCTGATCCCAGGAGAGCTGGTTTTAAATCTTGCCTCTGATACTTTCTAGCTATTTGACCATAGACAAGACATTAAGTGTCTCTGTGCCTCAGTTTTCTTATCTGTATAACAGGAATGCTGACTTCACATAGTAGTTATCAGATTCTTATTTTGTTTTTGTTCTTTGTCCTTCATTGTTGAAGAGAACTATGACGTCAGGGAGGGGATCTCCCCACGGGCAAGTAGACTGGATTTAAGTGGAGGAGGGCTGTGCAAGGTCATCTGCCTCACTTTCCCTCCAGAGAGGGCCAGATATAGATCAGGATATCTGGGAATGGCCCCCTGTTATAAGCTACAAAGGAGGAAATGTACACAGAACACTTTGGTAAAATTGAACTGCTTTATACATGTTAACTATTATTATCAGCCACAGCCTTGCTATGATTTAAGTTCTCACTTCTCATTTGGACTATTGCAATAGCTTCCTAATTAGTCCCTCTGCTTTCCTCCAGTAGATTTCCATAGTTGCCAAAATAATATTCTGAAGGTCTGACCATCTCATTTCACTGCTCAAGAATCTTTTTTTTGTGGCAAAAAATGGGTTTACTATACTGTGAAATAACTTCTCAGTGGGCTCTTCCAAAAGAATTTTAGCAAAGGTAGGTTGGGTTTTGTTTTGTTTTTTTTAAAGCAAAGATGGATTTACACTGAGAAGAAATAACTTCTCAGTGGGCCAAATCCTGTTAAGATTGATTTTTAGCAAAGATTTAGGTTTCTTTGATTATATTGGGTTTTTGTAGCCCAAAGCTAGGGAGCGATCACTGGATGAATTTGAGGGACTAATTTTCCATTCAAAATAGGGTGGTGATTATACTGCTCAAGAATCTTGAGTGGGTCCCTATTACCTCTAAGAAAGTACAAACTCTTCACCCTAGCATTTAATAGCTCTCTCCATCCTCCCTAATTTGGAAGCATCCTTTCCCAATCCTTCTTTCTTGGCATTCTGTTTCATGCATTCTCCATTCTGTAGCATCTTACTAGTTGCTCCCTAAACTTGACATTCCATCTTTTGTCTCCATGCAGTCACACAGACTGATCTCCCTGTCTGGTAGCCAAAGTGGGATTTGAAGCTAGCTTCTCTGATTCAAAAAGTAGTCCTGTGGTCAAATGACCAAGGTCTTCAGGCAAAGGCCGGATGATGATTTACCAGGGGGATCATGGAGGAGATTCTGGCTAGGTGCACTGGATAGTGCTGGACTTGGGCTCAGGACAATACAAGTTCTATTCCATCTCAGACACTTCCCAGCTCTGTGACTCTGGGCTTAATCTTAATACTGAATCTCTCTTAGTCTCAGTTTCCTCATCTGTAAAATGGGCATAATAATAGTCCCTACTTTCCAGGGTTATTGACAGGATGAGATAATATTTATGAAGCACTTTGCAGCTAGGTGGCATAGTACACAGAGTGCTAGGCTCAAAGTCAGGTTGACTCATCTTCCTGAGTTCAAATCTAGCCTCAGATACTTCTTAGCTGTGTGACTCTGGGCAAGTCACTTGACTCTGTGTGCCTCAGTTTCCTCATCTGTAAAATGAGCTAGAGAAGAAAATGGCAAACTATTCCAGTATTTCTGCCAAGAAAACTCTAAATGGTGACACAAAGAGTGAGGTTTTAGAATTCAATGATGAACTGAGAGAAGGGAGAAGGGAGAGATCAGTATCAAGTTTTTACTCATTCTAGTGTGAAATGGAAAACTCCACGGAGGAAGTAGGGTTTCGAAAGGGGCTTGAAGCAATGAGCAAGTAATTGCAGATCACTTGGGGTTTGAATATGGGCATTTGCGCAAGACCTTCCACACTGGAGACTGGAGTATTTTTAGATTACAGAGATGAATGGGGAGGGCACTGCAGGGAATGACTAATGAAACCTACGATCATGGCTCCCTTTTTCATTTGAAATACCTTTCTGACAGGGAGCAATCCTATGGGGTGAAGTGGGCAAGGACTGACCCCATTGTACCAATGAGGAAACAAGCTTAGAAACTGCGTCTTTTCTTAATGGTTAGAGATGAAAAGGGAACCCTCAGTGGGTGACCCTCATTGGCAAAGAATTGGTTAAGGATTAGGAGAATGAGGGAAAGTGTTATTCTGCACTAACTGTGGACATGTGTGCTCCCCTTTTTCAGCATGACGAGAGCCAGCAGTGTGCCCACTTCAGCCTGGATACCACCCACGGGAACTTCCTAATGTTTGCCCACGCCACTGATGGCGATCAGCCCAACAATGACCGGTTCTCCCCTTGCAGCACAACCTTCATTGGGAAGACCCTCCGAGGCAAGAAGGATCAGTGTTTTGTGGGTGAGCAGGGAAGCTGATCGGGACTCTCTTCTGTGAGCGGAGTCAGGGATTCAGGGCAGCGCCTTGTGGAATCAGGAGGGCAGCAGATGCGGATGCCAGCTCCCCTGGGGGCACCCATCTCTCGGCCTGACACCACGGGCTGCTGGTTTTTAAACTGGTCTTTCCATTGAACTTATCAATGGCAAAGAAGCCAAGAGCACCAGGAAGGATTCCAAGATCATGAAAGTCCTATCTAAACACACTGTCTGAGCCTCTCTGTCTTCTGCCTTGCTTCCCAATAGTAGTTCCCAGTCTCTAAGATCCCAACTGGATCTTGGTTCAAGGTCAGTTCTAACTCTTGTGAAATGAACTTAGTTATTAGAGGCATAATGACAGCTATAGATAACATTTATGTAGCACTTACCATGTGCCAGGCACTGTGCGAAAGGCTCGACAATTATTATCTCATTTTATCCTCACAACCACCCTGCGAGGTCGGACCCATTGTGATGATTCCCATCTTACAAATGGGGAAACTGAGGTAAGTAGAAGTTCAGGGACTTGCCCAGGATCACATAGCTAATATGTGTTTGAGGGTGGACTTGAATCCCTGTCCTATGGCAGGTGTGCCCAAAACCGCAGTCTCTGTCCCTCGTCCCACTTGTCCCCTCTCAACCGCATTTCCTTGCTCCTAGAAACTGACCGGCCCATCTGTGGAAACCACGTGCTGGACCCCGGAGAGGGCTGTGATGTGGGAAGCAGCACCACAGACCCCTGTTGCTATGGCGCTGGCGAGAATGAAGGGCTCCGCTGCCGGCTGAAGGCCGGGGTGCAGTGCAGGTAGGGGCCTCTGCGCCCCCTCACTCTCCCAACCCCGCTCCATCCATCCCAGGGCCCAGGACGAGGAGTCCACAACTGGGCTCTGATCCCTGGGCTGCCATTAGTGGGTGACCCTACCCACTTCAGGACTTCAGTTTTACCTTTTGTCAGATGAGGGGGTGGAATAGTTGCTTCAGTACTGTGCTCTATATTTCAGGCGAAAGCCTGCCAGAAACAATTTTATTTAATGATAATTACAATAATTTCTGTTCCATTGCACCCAACTCTTCGTGACCTATTTGGGGTTTTCTTGGCAAAAAGATACTGGAGTGTTTTGTGTTTCCTTCTCCAGCTACTTTTACAGATGAGGAAATAAAGCAAATAGGGTTAAGTCATTTGCCCAGCATCACACAGCTACTAAGTGTATGAGGAATGAGGTGAATTCATGAAGATGAGTCTTCCTGACTCCAGGCCTGGCACTCTATCCATTGCACCACTAGCCACAAATAAGAACAATAGCTAATGTTCATTTAATACTCACTACGTGGCTAAGAACTTTACAAATATTATTATTTTCTAATATCCAAGCACTTCTGGACCTCGAGAGGAATGTCCAAAGTGAGCTAGTCTTTCCATGCCTTGGACATGATTCTACCCCAAGTTAATTTGGGTTAACATGTATTGGAATCTTGGACTAGGAAAAGACTATAACATGTGAAAATAAGAGTTTGAGGTTAACATCCCATGATAGTCACTATGCAGATCCTTCCTGAAACTACTCCCCTCAGAGATTTAATGGAGTCCTTCTTCTGTTCAATATGGTGAATCTCTTCTGAATGATAGAAGAATGGAATCTTCTCATGGGTCACTCACTGGTCACCCATTCCAGAGATGGGGAAGGTAAGGACCAAAAGAAAATCAGTGGTCCTCTTGGCTCCAATGCAATATACTCCCTTAACACATTTTCTTAGGAAAGATTTGCCTTCCACCTATCATGCAGTTTTCCAAGGAGAGCAAATTCAGAAAGAGGTTTTAGACAAGAGAAAATGGATTTCTTGATATTTTCAGTTTTACTAAAAATATTTCAAATATGCTTCTCACAAAATAAGAGCCATCAGAGGTAGAAGACACCTTGGAGTTAATTTAATCCAATGCCCTGAATTTATAGTCAAGTGCAAAGATCTGAGCTCCAAACCTCTCTGATAGTTAATCTCTCTGAGCCTCAATTTCCTTATTTTAAAACAGAGATAGTAAACCTTGTGCTATTTCTTGGATGGGGTTTTGATAAAGAAAATGTTTTGTAAGTCTCAATATGCTATAGAAATGTGAATAAAAAGAATCATCCTCATTATGACTTGCCCAAAGACTCCTTCATAAGAAGGGGCAGGGCTAGGACTAGAGCAGCCTATTCTCACTCTCCATCCAGAACTTCCTCTGAAAGTCATCCCACCTCCAGACCCTCTTTTCCTTTGTCACATGAAGAGAAGGATGCCCACCTGTGAGGGACTTTAAAGGTCTCCTAGCACAACAGCCTTAATGTTCCAGAAGAGAAGCCCTAGATCCAGAGATCTGCTCCATCTCACTTAGCTAGGAAGAACCAGAGTTGGGATTCAGCCTAACATCTTCACTCATAAATCCTATGCTTTTTTCCCATTACACCCATGGTTCCCAGGTTTTTTCTTTTTTAAGTTATTTGTTTTCTGATTATACATGTACATTAATTTTTTAATAAACATTTCATGTTGGGAGAGAAAAATCATAATAAAAGGGAAAACCATGAGAGAAAAAAACAGAGGAAAAAGGGGGAAAAAAAAGTGAATATAGCATGTGTCAATTTACATTCAGTCTCCATAGTTTCTCTATGGATGCAACTGGCACGCTTTATCCAAAGTTCATTGGGATTGCCTTGGATTATTGAACCACTGAAAAGAACCAAGTCTTTCACAGTTGTTTATTGCACAAACCTGTGGCTACTGTAGACAATATATTCCTGGTTCTGCTTCTTTCACTCAGCATCAGTTTGTGTAAATCTTTCTAAAGATTTTTCTAAAATCATCCTGTTCATCATTGTTTCTTTTCTTTTTCTTTTCTTGTGTCAGCAGAGGTAATGTGACTTGCCCGGAGTCATACAGCTAAGTGTCTGCGGCCAGATTTTAATTCAGTTCCTCCTGACTCCAGAGCCAGTGTTCTATTCACTTACTACCTAGCTACTCATTACTAACCTTTTCATGACCCCTTTTTAACATTAAACAGTGTCATGGACCAGTTCTCTAACAGCTGTCCTTTTTAGTGTCTATTGGTGTTTAAAAAAAAAATACTTGATAACATAAAAACTACCATGAACTCAATAATTTTAAATGAATTTGTATTTTCTTAATCACATCATCTACATATATTTGAGAAACAATACTATATATATCATATATATACATGATATATATAGGGTTTCAATTACTAAATCAAGTGAAAACTAAAAGATTTGGGTTCAAATATGGCCTCTGATAGGGCAGCTAGGTGGTAGAGTAGCTAGGATGCTGTTGGTCCTGAAGTCATACAGATTCATCTTCCTGAGTTCAAATCTGGTCTCAGATACTTACTAATTGTGTGACCCTGGGCAAGTCACCTAACTCTATTTGCTTCAGTTTCCTCATCCGTAGAATGAGCTGGAGAAGGAAATGGCAGACCACTCCAGGATCTTTGCCAAGAGAACCCAAAGGGGGTCACAAAGAATTGGGCACCAGTGAAACGACTAAGCCACATACTGTGACTTTCTGACACATACTGTGTGACCTTAAGCAAATCAATTTAAACCCTCGGTGCTCTGAGTAACCTACTAGTACATCCAGCCTAATTAATTGTCCGCTACCATCCCTAGCTGTTCTAGTGCTGGAGATACAAAGACAAGAAGTTCTTCCTCCAAGGAGTTTACATGCTACTTGGGAGAAACTGTAAGACATATACTTTATTCAGTTTATAGAAGGTATATTTACTAAATAAAACTCAAAATGACAATGTTTTGTGCTTCCTGGCCTCCTTGCACTGGCCCCACAGACAAGCGGGTCTGTGACTTGTGGGTAAGGCCAATTGACAGGTAAGACAGGTTGAAGATCCCTTCACTCCCTTGCCTTATTCCAGCCTCCAGTCTGGAGCTCATAGAGGGAAGTGGCCAAAATCCCAGACCTGAATGTAAGAAAAACCTGATCCTCACTGCCTCAATGACTGGGGGCACACCTTCTTTGAAGTTCCTCACGTATAAAAGGAGTGAGATTTGAGCTGGACCCTGAAGGAGAGAGAGATAGGATTGAGTGGCAGAGGAGCAAACAGAAGCCCATTGAAGACAAGTGCAATAAGTCATAATGTCTGGATTAAAAGTCTATAGTTAGTAGGTTGAGGAACTACTTCTGTCTTCATAAGCCTTCCCAAAGCAGTTGGAAGGTGCCAAAGTGAAGAGAACTGACTTAGAAAACTTATCAAGGAGAGTTAATTTAAAAAGAATTGCAACTAAAATGCTAGTTGAAAAAATTAATAATTTTTAGCAAAGTAGCAGGATATAAAACAAACCAACATAAATCATCAGCATTTCTGTATATCACCAACAAAAGAAGAGATGGTGAGAAATATCACATTTAAAATAATCATAGATAGCATAAAATACCTGGGAATATATCTGTCAAGACAAACCCAAGAATCACATTAACATAATTATAAAACATTAAAATGCCAGATTAAATAATTGGTGAAATAATACTTGTTCATGGGTGGACAAAGCCAATATAATGCAAACGATAACTCTACTTAAACTAATGTAGTTATTTAATGCCATCCTAATTAATTACCAAAAATTATCTTATCAAGTTAGAAAAAATAATAAGAAAATTCATTTGGAAGAATAAGAAGGTCAAGAATATCAAAGGAATTAATGGGAAAAATATATTAAGGAAGATGGCTTAGCAGTACCAGATCTTAAATTATTATAAGACAGTAATCATCAAAACTCTCTGATAGTGGCTAAGAAATAGAAAGATTGATTGATGAAGAAGAGTTGACATTCAATACACAATAGCAAATTGTTATAATAACCTTGTGTTTGACAAATGTAAAGATTCAAGCTTGTGGGATAAGAATTCACTACTTGGTAAAAATTGCTGGAAAAATTAGGAAGCAGTCTGGCAGAAATTATACATTTTCCAAGATAAGTCCAAAATGGATACGTGATCTATAAAGGGAGATATCATAAGTAAATTAGAAGAACCTGGAACATGTTACCTGTCAGACTTATGAACAGGAGAAGAATTTGTGGATAAAAAAGAGATAGAAAAAAATGTAAAAATGGATAAATTTGATTACATTGAATTAAAAAAGTTTCATATAAATAAAGCCAATATAACCAAGATTATAAGAAAAGCAGAAAATTGGGGAAGAGGAACTTACAGAGTTTCTTGGAAAAAAATCTTATATCTCAAATATATAACTTTATCAAATTCAAAAGAAAATGAGTCATTCCCCAATTGATAAATGGTCCAAGATTATGAGCAGTTTTTTAATGAAGAAGTCAAAGCTATCTAAAGTCATATTTTAAAAATGCTCAAAATCATTATTGATTAGAATAATGCAAATTAAAACAACTTTGAGATATCATCTTCCACCTATCAGATTGGCTAAAATGATAGCTGTTGGAAGGGATGTGGAAAAATTGAGGAATTAATGCACTCTTAATGAAACTGATCCAACCATTTTGAAGAACAATCTGGAATTATGCCCCAAAAGTTATAAAATTTAATATCTTTGACCAGAAATACTACTATGAAGTCTTTTTCCCAACGTGATCAGAGAAAAGGAGAAAATCTATATATTTAAAATATTTATACAGCTTTTATGCCACAAATAAAGAGTTTATGGGGGCAAAAAACTAGAAATTGAGGAATACCTCTCAATTAAGGGATAGCTAAACAAGTTATGGTATGTGATTGTGATGGAATATTACTGTGCTGTAACAAATAATGAGGTGGTTGATTTTAGAAAAACATAAAAAGATTTGCATGAAATAATGAAGAGTGAAATGAGCAGAACCAAATATACAACAATAGCAATGTTGTTTGAAGAATTAACTGTGAATGACTTAGTTATTCTGAGTGTTATGAATACTCAAATCAACTACAAAAAATCTGTGAAAGAAGTTGCTACATATATATATGCATACACACACACACACACACACACACACACACCTACATATATATGTATCTGTGTCAATGATCTTTTCTAGTGTGAGGTGGGAAGGGAGGGAGGGAGACAGTTCAGACCTTAAAATGTAACAAAAATAGATAAATAAAATTATTTTTAAAAGATAGCAAAGAATTAGAGACAAATTAGGTACGCAACTATTTGTACTTGGCTAAATAAATTGTGGTACATGAAATAATGAAGTATTATTGTGTTTTTAGCTGTTCAGGGCCTCCAGTTCTAGGGCTGCCTTTAGCAGGGCTTATATCTGGGCCCTGGGTAACAAAGTGACTTATTTACTCTTTCAGTCCCAGCCAAGGCCCCTGCTGTAGCCCAGATTGCAAATATTTCTCAATGGGAAAGCTGTGCCAAGCTGAGACTGAGTGCCTGTGGGAGAGCACCTGCCTGGGAAACGCCGCCTCCTGCCCTGTCCCTGTACCCAAGGCCAACTTTACTCCATGTCTCATGGGAGCTCAGATCTGCCTTGATGGGGTGAGTTTGGTCTCAACTTTGTAATAGAGAGCCTTCTAATTGGTCTTTCTCTCTTTATCTTCCTCTAATTTATCCTTATCGGATCTACCAAAATGACTTTTAATGTCTAACTCTATCTCTATTTTGCTCAACAGTCTGAAGTGGCTTTCTATTATCTGAATGACAGAATATAAACTTTTCTACCTGAAGGAAGGAAACACATCTATTCAGCACCTATTATGTGCTAGCCACTTTACAAGTAATATTTGATCTGATTATCACAACATCTCTTGAGGGAAGGGCTACTTATGTTCCCAATTCACAGATGAGGAAACTGAGTCAGAGAGAGAATTGATTTGCTCACCCTCTTAACCTAAAGCAGATTATATTTTGGAAAAGGGAGAGGAAAGGAAGAAAAATTTGGAACACAAATTCTTATCAAAATGATGTTAAAAACTATCTTTACATATATTAAGAAAAATAAAATACTATTAGTGGGGGAAAGAAAGTATTGCTAATAGCAGGACTAATGGAGGTAATGGAATTTCAGCTGAGTTATTTAAAATCCTAAAAGAAGATACTATTAAAGTATTGCACCCAATATGACACCAAATTTGGAAAACAATCCATTGGCCACTGGTTTGGAAAAGATCAGCTTCCATTCCAATCCTAAAGAAGGGCAATGCCAAGGAATGCTCAAATTACTAAGAAAGTTTACTTATTTCACATTTCACCAAAGTTGCACATAAGATTCTACAAGCTAGACTTTAGCAACATGTGAACTAAGAATTACCAGAACAGCACACTGGTTTTCAAAGAGACAGAAGAACTAGAGATCACATTGTCAGCATTCACTGGATTATGGAGAAAGCAAGAGAATTTCAGAAAAACATCTACTGCCCCCATAATCTAGAAAATCCTTGTAAAATTTGTATTAGAGAAATCTGAATCTTTCCTTTTTATGTTATGGGATGTTCACTGTATATTATTGTAAAATTTGGGATAATTATTGGTCATAGGCTCTGTGTCATCTGCTAGCTTTTGCATGCCATCTCTAGCTTCTGTAAAACTCACCAAAATTTTTTTAATTTCTTATGCTAACCCACGATATATTAAAACCACAATGGGGAAAGTCACAACATGGAAAGGATAACATTTGCTTCATTGAATACACTAAAGCCTCTGACCGTGTGGATCACAACAAAATGTGGCAAGTTCTTAAAAGGATAGGAGCGCCAAATAATCTTATTTGTCTCCCAAAGAACAGAATGCAAGCCAAGAAGCAACAGTTAGAACCCAACATGGAACAACTGATTGGTTTAAGATTGGAAAAGGAGTTATTTATCTTATATGCAGAGTACATCATGTGATATGCCAGGCTGGGCAAATCCAAAGCAAGAATTAAGATTGCCAGGAAAAATATCAACAATCTTAGATCTATAGATGATACCACTTTGACGGCAGAAAGTGAAGAATTAAGAAACTTCCTGATGAAGGTAAAAAAAGAGAATGCAAAAGTTGGCTTGAAACTTAACATCAAAAAAACTAAGATCTTGGCTACTGATCTCATCACTTCTTGGCAAAAAGGAGAAGAAATAGAAGCAGTAAGATTTTATATTCACTGCACAGAACTGCAGTCATGAAATTAAGACACTTCTTTATTGGAGGAAAGCTAAAGCAAATCTGAACAGCATACTAAAAAGCAGAAACATCACCTTATTCATATAGTCAAATCTATGCTTTTCCCAGTAGCAATGAATGATTGTGAAAATTGAACTATAAATTAACTTGAGCACCACAGAATTGATATTTTTGAATTGTGGTACTGGAGAAAACTTTTGAGAATCCTTTAGACAACAAGAAGGTCAAATCAGGCAATACTTAAAGGAATTAATTCAGATTGGAAGACCAAATACCAATAGTGAACCTTAAATACTAATAAAAATACAGAAGTCATTGGAAAAAAATCTTGATGTTAGGAAAGCTCATTGGTAAAATGAAAAGGAGATGGATAAATAGTGGACATGACTGATCAGCATACTACACCACCACATAAACAGTCCTGCATGGTGGGAATGCATTCCTTCTCTGTTTTTCAGAATCCTTCTTTTTCAATCCATCTGCTAGTGATCTCTTACCTCTAGGATTAAATATAAAATATAAAATCCTGATTGGCAATTTAAAGCCTTTATAAACTGATTCCTTCCTACCTTTCCTATAAGAATATATCTTCTTATATTTTATTCTCCAATTACTTGAAGATCCAGAGCTGTTCCTCATTTATAACACACTATCTACTGTGCTAAGTGTTGTATATCAAAGACAAAAAGGAAAGGGTGAGTCTTAAAGGGAAGAAGTTGTTCTTAGAAGCAAAAGAGTGCTTTTTAGGGACAGGGACAGTTAGTTCAAAGGAAGGAAAGTAGGAGATGGAGCATTATGCATGAGAAGACCAGTTTGGTAATGCTACTGAGCACATGAAAGGAAATAATGTATAACATGTCCAGGAAAGTAGACTGGGGTCAGGTGCTAAAGTACTTTAAATGGTAAAGTACTTTAAATGCCAAAAAAGAAGGGAACCAGGAAAACCTAGGTTTAAGTCTAACATCTGACACATGACTCTGGATAAATCACTTGACCTTTCAGTGATAAGCTAGAGAGCATCCTGAAGAAGGCAATTAGAATGGTAAGAGTTCTCAAATTTCATGTTCTATGAGTAAGGCTGAAGAAACTGGAGGGATTTATCTTGGAGATGAGCAAAAGATAACCATCTTTCAGCATCTGAAATACTATCACATCACAGAGGAATCGGGCAGGATCAGGAGGAGTGTAAAGTACAAAAAGGAAGATTTAGACATGTCAGAAAAGCTTTCTCACAAAGAGATATTTCTCACCATGGAATGGGTTGATTAGAAAGTGATGGATCTCCCAAATTGAAGGCATTTAAGCAAGGGCAGGAAGACCATTTGAATACAGTGGAGAGAGATCAATTATGGCTAATTGACCAACTCTAAAGCTTTGATTGTGTTCTATGATCACAAATAGTACCCCCAAAGGTTACTATTCCCTCTCTGTGCTACATCTCCCCCAAATCCAATTCAATTCAACAAGGCTCTTCTAAATCCCTTTCCAAGCTGCAATATGGGCAGACAATGCTGGATAGGGGATATAGGAGAAGATCTGGGACTCTGGGCTCATATAGGTTAGAAGGGAGGGTCACATTGCATGCTAGGCTGAGGAGTTTGTACTTGATGGTTTGGTATTAATTAAGAAGTCCCTTGATCTAATACCTATGTTGTGGCATATAAAGAACAATGAATATGAAATTTGAAAGTCAGTCTGAATCCTTTCTCTGCTACTGTGTGACCATAAGCAAGTTAGTTCCTTTTTCCCAGACTCCTTTTCCTAACTATAAAATAAGCTTGATCCCTGAGGTCTCCACCAACTCTCAATCCTATTATCTTCTGTTTCCACAGAGCTGCAGAGGTTCGCTGTGCCTCAACCATGGTTTGGAACCCTGTGAATGTGTCAGCATCTCCCCATGGGAGCAGTGCCACCTTTGCTGCCAGAAGCCAGGTATCTCTTGGGCAGGAATCCTTAGAGCCATCTTGGGCAGAATGCCATAGTCTGTAATCACTAAAAACCCCTGGGTGAGGAGATGAGACCTGGATTTGGAGAAAGGGGACCTTGGCTCTGCCACTTATTAGCTAACTTTTTAACAGTCACTTCCTTTCTCCTTCATAATAACTCCAGCAAAGCTTTCTTCAGAAAGTCATTCTTTTTAAATATTCTAAGTACTATGGAGGTAAACACTTATGGTTGCTAAGAGAGCTCCAGATACTCTGAGTGACTAAAAGTGACTAAATGCCCTTCTTTGTGTGATCCTATTCCTTCCAGCAGAAGTTGAGAGCCAGGAGTGAGGCTAGTACTGGGAACCAGGTATGGGGACAGTGGATCTGCACTATCCTTAGGACATTTATCCTGTGGTCACCTACTGACTTCTCGCCTTTGCAGGCCTTTGGGAACTGAGATGCAGAGTGGATGCATGAAAGGAAGGCTTGTGAAGGTGGAATGTGGGAGAGGGTGGATACAGTCATATGTAGTCATAGTTAGAATCTTAGACCTAGATATTTAGTCCAAGATTCAGATGTGAAAGCCCTGGCCTCAAATTCCAGCTCTGCCTTTTACTGCCTTGAGCAAGGCACTTAATTTCTCTGGAATTAATTTTATTTAATTCCACTCTTTGTCTAAAGAACTCCTCAGACCAGCTCTGATTTTAAAAGCATGAATGTGTGCAGAAGGTAGAAATATGGGCTGATATCAGAGGATGAATATAAAAAAAGAGCTCTATCCTAATATCAGGAGTACTTCATGACCAAAGGAGGCTTGAAGGAGGAGGAGTGGGAAAAGGAAAAAGCTCTAGATATTGGTTTTGAATTCCACCCTCATCCTATCCCATTCTGGCTGCATGACCAGCTCCTTGTGTCCTTGGGACCTTGTTTTGCCCAACTTAAAATGGGAATTGTGATACTTTAAAAATCTACTTCATAGAACTGTCATGGGGATGATGTTTTTAAAACCTTAGAGAGCCGTGGGATAATGGACATGAGGAAGATGCATTAGCAAAGTGCTCAAAAGACAGTACCAAACTGAGGCAAGTAACACGGGGATGGGATGATGGCTGGACAGGCCTAATGATAAGCTGGCAGTCACAAAATATATTTATGAAAAACAAAACAAAACAAAGTGAGCTTGCAGTGCACTGAATAGGTCTTCTACGATTTATGAAGATGAATAATTAGAGTGAGAGGACATGGCTGGGTTGGTATGTGCAGTTAGGTCTACTGTTAATAACAGTAATAGCTAACACTTAGGTTGTTATGCTAAGTGCTTTACAAATATTTGATCTTCATAACAACCAGGGCAAGGATGGAGAGGTGCTATCTTCTTTCCATTTTATATATGAGGAAACTAAGGCAGCAAATGAAGTGACCTACCCAGGGTCAAACAAGCAATAAGTATCTGACCCCAGGATCTTGCTGATTCTAAGCCCAGTGCACCATCCATTGGTCCATTCAACTACTGTTAATAATAATGACTACAGTGATGACACGGATGGAGATAAAAAAAGGGAAAATGATTTTTCCAACACCATAGAACAAGGGGAGGCTGAGTGTGACAGTAGACAGAGCATCGGGCCTGGAGTCAGGAGATCCAAAGGCAAATCCAACCTTGGGAGACTGACCATGGAAGCCTGGGCAAGCTCTAACTGCCTGTTTCCTCCTCTGTGAAATGGAGATAACACCTCCCTTCCAGGATGGCTGTAAGGATAAATCGAGATGACGATTGCAAAATGCTCAGCGTGGCGCCCAGCACCCAGTAGGTGCTAGATGTTGGCTCCTATAACAGTGAGACCGCCAGCCCTGGGTCTCCAGATTCCAGGCCCTTTCCCCAGTACCACGGACAGCTCCAGAGGGTTGTGATGGCAAAGGGCTGGGAGAGTGATCCGCCACAAGCCTGGCTCCCTACCTTTCCCACAGGCCGGCCCCGGACCTGTGCCAGCACCACATCCTCCCTGCTGAGGTCCGAGTTCAACGGCAGCCGGGTTCCACTGACCCCCGGCACAGCGTGCAAGGGCCGCCAGGGCTACTGTGACAAGTTTCACATCTGCCGCCTGGTGGACGAGGATGGGCCAATGGCCAGAGTGAAAAATGCCATCGTAGGCTTCATGGAGCTGGAGGACCTGGCTTCCTGGATGAAGGTGAGGGCTCCCAGCTGGCAGCTCACCTGCTCTGGGAATCTTCCCACCGTCTTTTTTCTGCTCTAGCAAAAAAAAAAAAAAAAACCCATATCTGAAAAGAAGACTCAGGGTATTTCAACTTCCCCTGTTGGAAGGGCTAGCTTGGGGAAGAGGGATGTCATCAGGGAATCCCTTTTCCATGTGGATCTCTTCCTTGCTGATGACAAATGCCCCAGGTACAAAAATTAAAAAAAAAAAAAAAAATTGACTCCAGGGGCCGCTAGGTGGCGCAGTGGATAAACACCAGCCCTGAAGTAAGGAGGACCTGAGTTCAAATGTAGACTCAAATACAACACTTTCTACCTGTGTGACTCTGAGCAAGTCACTTAACCCCAATTGCCTCATCAAAAAAAATTATTTATATATATATAGATAGATAGAGAGAGAGAGAGAGAGAGAGAGAGACTCCATTTCTTCAAGAGTTCAAAGGAAAATGTCTATTAGTATCTTATTTATTATTACTTTGCACATTCTTTCTGAAATTTCCATGCCACGTTCTTATATAGTTGTTCTCTAATAATCTTTAGCTTCCTTTTTTTATTTTATTGGAAGGCCAATAATTCCCTCCATATTTAGCTGATCACAGTTTCCTAATTTCCTCCTTTTTGTTTAAAAAATATGAGGTCTTCCAGTTAACTGTTTCAATTTTTTGTGCTTCTTTTATTTCTCTATATTTTGTTTTGGTTTTGCCCAAGCCCTCAGTCTCTGTGACTAGTACTTTATGAAACTCCCCTGCCTCTCTAAGACCCCATCTTTTCTATATTTTAAATTCTCATTATCTAATTTCTAGTCATATATTCTGTTATCTGTTACCATGATTCAGAATTCCCTTGGCATCCACACCAACGCTGGCTATATCTTTTCCTACAACTCTGATATACAGGGACAAAAAAAATGATCCCTACTCCCCATTGTTGCTTTCAGACCCTCCCCGTACTCCCCTTAAAGTTTACCCATCCTCTCTATGCTCTGTTGCTATTCTCTATAGATTTCCCCCTCTCTCCTTTCCCTTTCCTGCAATAATTTCAGCACTTGGCTTACAGTCTTCTCATCACCTGCCATCCAGTTCTGTTGTTTTGTCAACTTTCTTAGCTTCCATGTCCTCAGTATTATTCACACTCCTATGTCCTCAGTCTCATACCACTCACAAGAGAAGTCATGCTTTAGAATACCTGCTTTTAGAAAGCAGAATACAACAAAATCCACCAAATCTTTTATTTGTCTTTGCAAAGAGAAACTGGAAGTCATCTTTCCCTATAGTTGTCACTTCCCATTCTTCATTTTAGGTATAGTGAAAATGTTAAGATTAATATTATTTCAGTTTTCCACTCACTGGTCATTTAATGAAAATCTCACATGTGGAGTGACAAAGTTAAATTCATATTTAGAAATAGTCTTTAAAAGTGTGATTTTTATCACTGTGCAGCCATCGTGGCAGAAGAAAAAATGGGCTGCATAGAACTGAGGTCTATTTTGTATTTTTTGTTTCATAGGTTGCAGTAGCCAAAAAATCTATCACCAAGTGTCCACCTTACTTACTAGTGATGAATTTGTCCCCAGGTATCTATGTTGGTCCTCAGAAACCAGACACAAGTTTTTGTTCTTGAAGCCTTTCCAGCATGTTTAAAAACTGTTAGAGGTAGAATTCTCCTGGCCTAACATTCCAGCCCCTAGAGTTACTTCAATGCTATGATGAAGGACAGGAAGAGAAATTTATGGAGAGTAGATGACATAAATTTGCAGCTGTCTCTGAAAGGATGGCTTTGTGATTTTCCCCTGTGGTGTCTGATAACATTTATTTAGAAGGAAAACCCAGGTTTGAGGTTTGACAAGAACACATCACCAGGTCTCGATTTTCTTTTTTCTTTTTTTTAAATTTTTAATAGTATTTTATCTTTTCCAAATACATGTAAAGATAATTTTCAACATTCATTTTTGTAAGAATTAGTGTTCCAAATTTTTTCCCTCCCTTGTTAACTTCTATCTTCCGCAGAGACAGCAAGTAATCTTATGTAAGTCAAATATCTGTAATTCTTTTAAACATATTTGCATATTTAGCATGTTGTGCAAGAAAAATCAAACCAAAAGGGAAAAAAACACAAGAGAGAAAACAAACAAGTCCAAATGATCCACATTCAGTTTCCATAGTTCTCTCTCTGGATGCAGATGGTATTTTCCATCCCAAGTCTATTGGGAATGCCTTGAATCACCTCATTGTTGAAAAGAGTCAAATCCATCATAGTTGACCATTTACTGATCAATTATTGTGTAGAACGTTCTCTTGGTTTTGCTCATTTCACTCAGCATCAGTTCACGTAAGACTCTCCAGGCCTCTCTCATCCTGTTTATCATTTCTTGCAGAACAATCACATTCCAACACATTCATATACCATAACTTATTCAGCCATTCTCCAACTGATGGGCATTCACTCAGTTTCCAGTTTCTTGCTATTACCAAAAATGCTACCACAAACATTTTTGCATACATTGGTCTTTTTCCCTCTTTTATAATCTCTTTGGTGTACAAACCCAGTAGTAGCACTGCTGGATCAAAGGGTATGCAGTTTTTTTTTTTAATTTTCATTTTATCCAGTTACGTGTAAAAACTTTTTTCTTATACATATACATTCATTTTTTGCATATTTCCATATGTATCACATTGGGAGAGAAAAATCAGAACAGAAGGGAAAAACCACAAGGAAAAAAAAGATAAAAATAGTTTGTGTTTATCTACATTCAGTCTCTATACTTCTCTCCCTGGATGCAGATGGCATTTTCCATCGAAAGTTTATTGGCATTGCCTTGGATCATGAACTACTGGGAAGAACCAAGTCTGTCATAATTGATCATAGTACTATCCTGCTTTTGTTGTGTATAATGTTTTCCTGGTTTTGATTGCTTCAGAAAGTGTCAATTCAAATCTTTCCAAGCCTTTCTAAAATCAGCCTGTTCATCATTTTTTTTATAGAAAAATAATATCCCATTACTTTTTTATGCCATAAGTTATTCAACCATTCCCCAATCAATGGGCTTCTATTGGTTGCCACCACAAAAATAGCATCTGCAAACATTTTTGGATATGTGAATCCTCCTCCCGCAGTATGTACAATTTTATAGTCCTTAGGACATAATTCCAAATTGCACTCCAGAATGGCTTGATCAATTCACAATTCCATCGACAATGCATTAGTATCTCAGTTTTGCCATATCCCCTCCAAAAAGCATTCATCATGAGGGAAAACTGGGACACTGATGCATTGTTGGTGGAGTTGTGAACGAATCCAACCATTCTGGAGAGCAATCTGGAATTATGCCCAAAAAGTTATCAAACTATGTATACCCTTTGATCCAGCAGTGCTACTACTGGGCTTATACCCCAAAGAGATACTAAAGAAGGGAAAGGGACCTGTATGTGCCAAAATATTTGTGGCAGCCCTGTTTGCAGTGGCTAAAAGCTGGAAAATGAATGGATGCCCATCAATTGGAGAATGGCTGGGTAAATTGTGATATATGAATGTTATGGAATATTATTGCTCTGTAAGAAATGACCAGCAGGATGAATACAGGGAGGCTTGGAAAGACTTACATGAACTGATGCTGAGTGAAATGAGCAGAACCAGGAGATCATTATACACTTCGACAATGATATTGTATGAGGATGTCTTCTGATGGAAGTGGATTTCTTTGACAAAGAGACCTAACTATTATATCCTCACATAAATACATAAATTATACATAAAAATCCAGCCTATTTTGACATCATTTGACATTACAGAAGAGATTGTCCACCAGTTACTCATTGTTCTCATCATATTCCTGACCTTTATTTTTTTTCCCCAATCATATATCTTGTTCTTTTAAACCATTTTTTTTCCTGTATCAGTTATATGTCACTTTTACTCACATATATGATACACTTTCTCATTGCCCTTTAGATGATCCTCAACTAGATTTTTTGAGAAATTGCCGTATTTTATGATGCTTAGCCACAGAATAATAATCGAAAAACATATATGCTAAAAAGGTTGGCCTTTGTTTCTGGGGAAATTTTAGGATTATTAAAAGCACAATTTGATTTCATTGTTAAGAAAAAAATCTCTCATATTCTGTACAATAAATATTAGATTTTTGTTATTAAAAAAAAAAAGACAAAGAGACCTAACTGAGTTTCAATTGATAAATGATGGACAGAAGCAGCTACACCCAAAGAAAGAACACTGGGAAATAAATGTGAACTATTTGCATTTTGTTTTTCTTCCCGGGTTATTTTTACCTTCTGAATCTAATTCTCCCTGTGCAAAAGAGAACTGTTCGGTTCTGCAAACATATATTGTATCTAGGATATACTGCAACATATCTAACATATATAGGACTGCTTGCCATCTGGGGGAGGGGGTGGAGAGAGAGGGGAAAAATCAGAACAGAAACGAGTGCAAGGGATAATGTTGTAAAAAAAAAAAAAATTACCCTGGCATGGATTCTGTCAATATAAAGTTATTATTAAATAAAATAAAATAAAATTTTTTTTAAAAAAAAGCATTCATCATTATCTTTTCCTGTCATCTTAGCCAATCTGAGAGGTGAGGTTAACCTCAGAATTGTCTTCATTTTCATTTTCTAAGCAATAGTGATTCAAAGCACTTTTTCATATGACTAGAAATAGTTTTCATTTCTTCATCTGAAAATTGTCTGCTCGTATCCTTTCACCATTTGTCAAGTGGGGAATGACTTGTATTCCTATAAATTTGAGTCAATTCTCTGGACCTCAATTTTCTATTCTGCAAAATGGGGATTATATTACTTGCAGTATCAATCTCATGTGATGAATAATTAGTATTGAAAAAAAATTTTAATCTGAATATTTTCCCTTCAGACTCGTTGGTGGGCCATTCTGCTGGCCATCCTGACTATAGCGGCAATGATGTCCTTCACTGTGTTCTTTTTTGGAAAAACTGCAGACAGTGAAACAGGTAAAATTAAAAACAAATAAATCAAAATAAGGCACAAGTCTGATTGGGAATCCCAAGTTGAGGATGAAGATGGGAGGCAATTGCCCCCAAATTCTGACCCCTTAATTTTTCTATTTTCCCTTCCTCTTTCCTTAAGGAATGGAAATGACGAACAGGGCCAAGGAGTTGGTCAAGCCACAGTCTCATCTGACTGTGACCCATTGGGAGTGGACTGAATTCTACACTGAGACTACTTGTGTGGAGGAGACAAGGATTGAGCAGGTCACAGTGGGCCAGTGAGTCTTGCCTTACTCATGGTGCCATCCCACTGACTCATCGGTGAAGGAAACAAGGATTTATCCATAGGGCATAGAATCAAAGCAGTGGAGCATAGTGGAGAAAAATGGGATGGGATGCAGTATCTTCTTTACCATTTACTTAAATCTGAGATCCTAGGCAAAGCCGTTACATTCTCTAAGCTTCAGTTTCCTGCCTTTGTAAGATGAAGGAGTTTGGACTCGTTGGTTTCCAAGGCTGTGTCCAACTTCAACATTTCCTGAAATTGTCAATGCATATTTAATTCTTTTAGGACAAGAAATCTGGGCTAGCAGGATGCAAGGATGGTAGAATTTCAGAACCCAGTCCTTGGGATCACCCTTCCTTGAAGACTTCTCTGATCATACAATTTTCATAGAATTTAGACAGTAAATAAACATTCTAAGGATTGAGCTAAGGGGCAGGGATACAAAAAGAGGCAAAAGACACTCCTCCCTCAACAAGTTCATAATCTAAAGGGAAATATGGATTTAGAACTGGGAGGATCCTTTAGGACCATGAATGTCAGCATTAGAAGAGACATGGGATATCAGAGCTGGGAGGGCCCTTAGAATAATTTGTTGTTACTGGGAGAAACTTTAGAACATATAACATCAGGACTCAGAAGGTCTTTGGAATATCAGAGCTGGTAGTGCCTTAAAAAAGAATGTAAGAGCTAGGAGGACACTTGGAATACAGAATGTCAGAGGGAGAAGGTCCCTTAGAACCCAGGAGGTCAGAGCTGGGAGGGCCCTTAGAACCAGAAGGTCAGAGCTGGGAGGGCCCTTAGAACCCAGGATGTCAGAGCTGGAAGGGCCCTTAGAACCCAGGAGGTCAGAGCCGGAAGGGCCCTTAGAACCCAAGATGTCAGAGCTGGAAGCGCCCTTAGAACCCAGGATGTCAGAGCTGGGAGGGCCCTTAGAACCCAGGATGTCAGAATTGGGAGAGCCCTTAGTACACAGGATGTCAGGGCCAGGTGGATGTTTAGGACACAGGATGTTAAGAGGTAGGAGGGCCTTTAGAGACACAGCTTTCTTCAATAAGGATTTTCCCAGTGGCTCAATGACTGAGAGTACACAGCAATGACATTATGTAGAGAAGGTCCTGCCTTTACAGCCAGGACTCTGTCACTACTCCATATTGCCAAATTATCCTACCTTGTCTCATCCTCATGTTTAGTACCCCCAAGCTGGATACCCCCAAGTGTCCCCTCAGGGAAAGGACTAAATCTTTTACTTCTTGTCTCTGTCTCCCAGGCCAATGCTGGGCACACAAGTAAATGTTCAACACAAACTTGGGGAAGTAAACTGCGTGTGTCTAGGGGTATGTATAGAAGTTCTTGTTATGAGTGAGAGAAATAGCTATTTCAGATGCCAGAAGAGCCTTTTCCTCTATCTTGGGAAAGACAGGGCATTGTAGAAGGGGCTGTGAACAGGGAGCCAGAAGGCTTAGATTATGAATTCCATCTCTGGCTCTTATTTTGCCTGGGACTTTGGACATGTCACTTATACATCCTTTCTGAGCCTCAATTTTTCTCTGTGCTAAATAAAGAGACTGAACAAGGTTTCTGAGGTCCCTGGCAACTCTAACAATTTTGAACTGTGATATCATTGGTTTGGGAATTTCAAGTTGACCAGCACTTACTCTGTAATGGGACACAGAGTACTTTATGTTTTGCCCAAGGGTCACACAGTCACTGGTGGAGACCTGAACTTTGACTTTTACAGCAAGCTCTCTGTCCACTAAGGCAGTCTGCATCTGTAGAATCATGAGTGTTCATAATCAAAGGCGAGGAAAAGTTAACAGGCTAGGCCACTGATAGGAATGTCTCTCATAGGAACTCACAGGTTTTGTTCTTTACAATTTTTTAAATTCAATTTTATCTTTAGTTTCAGATTCTTTCCCTTCTCCAGCTTATTACTCATTGAGAAGGCAAAAAATATAAAACTCACTAATAATATGAAGTCATGCAAAATAAATTTCTGTATTAGCAACATTCTGGGGGGGGGGAGATGGAATAAAAATGTTTCACTTTGCACTCTGAGTTCATCAGTTCTCTTTCTGGAGGTGGATAGAATTTTTCATCATGAGTCCTTTGAAATTATGGTGGGTCATTATGTTGATCAGAATTGCTAACTTTAAGTCTTTATAATATTGGTTTTATTGTGTAAACTTCTGGTTCTGCTCTTTGTAACAGTTCATACAACTCTTACCAGGTTTTCCTGAAATCTTCCTCTATTTTTCCACATTCCCTCCCACATTTGTAATTTTCCTTTTTTGTCATGTTCATCAGTCTAATGGGTGTATGGTGGTCCCTCAGAGGTGTTTGAATTTGCATTTCTCTTACTAGTAATTTAGAACATTTTTTCATAGATAATTTTAAGTTCTTCCTCTGAAAACTGTATGTTCATATGCTTTGACCATTTATCAATTAAGGAATGGCTCCCTATATATTTGAAAAAGGGGGCTTTATAAGAGAAATTGGCTGCAAAGATTCCTCACCATCACCAATTTCTCACTTTTCTTCTAGTTTTTGTTTATGTATAAATATTTTAATTTTATGTAACTAAAATTATCCCATTTTACTGCCTATGAATCTTTCTATGTCTTATTTGGTTATGAAGTCCTCACTTATCCAGAGATCTGACAGGTAATTTCTTTTTTTTTTCTAATTGAAGTTTTTTTATTTTCAAAACACATGCAAGGATAATTTTTCAACTGATCCTTGAAAAACCTTGTATTCCAATTTCCCCCTTCTCCTAATCCCCTCTCCTAGATGGCAAGTAATCCAATATATGTTAAACATGTTAAAATATGTTAAATTCAATATATGTATACATATTTATACAATTATCTTGCTGCACAAGAAAAATCAAATCAAAAAGGAAAAAATTGAGAAAGAAAATAAAATTCTAGCAAACCAGAACAAAAAGAATGAAAATGCTATGTTGTGGTCCACCCTCAGTTCCCACAGTTCTCTCTCTTTGAATGTAGATGGCTCTCTTCATCACAAGATCATTGGAACTGGCATCAATTATCTCATTGTTGAAGAGTCACGTTCATCAGAATTGATCATGTAATCTTGTTGCTGTGTACAATGATCTCCTGGTTCTGCTCACTTCATTTAGCACCAGTTCATGTTAAATCTCTCCAGGTTTTTCTGAGATTATCTTACTACTTGTTTCTTATAAAACAATAATATTTCATAACATTCATATGCCATCACTTATTTAGCCATTCTCTAATTGATGAGCATCCACTCAATTTCCATATTCTTTTCTTTTTTCTTGAGGCAATTGGGGTTAAGTGACTTGCCCAGAGTCACACAGCTAGGAAATGTTAAGTGTCCGAGACCAGATTTGAACTCGGGTCCTCCTGACTTCAGGGCTGGTGCTCTATCCACTGCGCCACCTAACTGTTTCTCACCCCCAGTTTCCAGTTTCTTGCCACTATAAAAAGAACTGCTACAAACATTTTTGCACATACAGGTCCCTTTCCCACCTTCAAGATCTCTTTGGGATACAAGCCCAGTAGTAACACTGCTGGGTCAAAGGGTATGCAGTTTGATAGCCCTTTGGGCATAATTCCAGATTGCTCTCCAGAATGGTTGGATCCATTCACAACTCCACCAACAATGTACTAGTGTGTCCAGTTTTCCCACATCCCCCCAACATTCATCATTATCCTTTCTGACAGGTAATTTCTTACATATTCATCTAATTTATTCATACATGTTTAAATAACCTACATGTTTTGAGCTTATTTTTGTATTCAGTGTGAGATACTGATTCATGCCTTGTTTCTGACTACTTTCCAGTTTTGTAGAGGGACGTTACTCTGAAAAGGTGTACAAGGATAGTAAGATGCTTACAGTTAAGCACCGATTCAGTGTGAGATAATGGTTCTCTAAACATATATTTAATGTGATATGGTGATGTAATGGCATATGCTCAGTGTGCTGTAGTGATGCAATGGTACTGAGGTATTTAAAGGAGTCTCAGACACAGAAAGAGTCTCTCAGTCACAGACAGAAAGAAGACTCTGGACTTCATCTCTGACCATCCATCCTCATGAGTCTCCTGCCTCCTGCACTCCTCCAGTAAAACCAAGGATTTGGGTTGATCCCAAGATCCTCCAGTATTGTGTTCTCTTCTTTTGTATAATCTGATTGTTCTCTGGGAGCAGGTTTCTTGGGGAGGTTCTCTGGAGGCAGCCTTCGTTTCAGTTCCAATCAATAATCATTTCAAATGCAGCCAGCTATTAAAGTAGTTCATTATTGTCACTTTCAAAATAGCCCAGTTAACTTTCTTTGTTCCGAGAGCTCTTGTTGCTAGTTCTTTGCCTCTGTTTCTGCCAGCTTCAGCCTCTCCTCTTCGGAATCCCCAGTTCTGCCCGACTGCAGTCTAGCTTGTCAATGTCCTCAACTGACTTCTGGCTTTCAATCTCCCCAACTCACTTACTTCACTGACTCAGCTCTTTTTATGCTCTTTTAGAGGTGTAAACTCAAAAATTGACTCCTCCTCCGAGATTGGGATTATGGAAGGTGTAATTTGTCAATCTCCCAGACTTGTGAACTCTAATGTGTAAACTCTCTTAAAGGTGTGAGCTCTAATGTGTGAACCAGTTACATAAGCATTATTTCTATCTACTCTAGTGAGTTAACATCTTGTTTCAAGTTCTGGCTCATAACACTCCAGAAAGCTAGTCCAGACATTACAGTTTTCCTCAAATTTCTTCGTTTTAACAGATGAGGAAACTGAGGCAAATAGGATTAAATAATTTGTCTAAGATCTCACAGTGTCTGAAGTCAAATTTGGACTCGAGTCTTTTTGACTTTAGGTCTGGTGCTCTTTCCACTGCACCACCTAGCTGCCCCTGGCTTCTATATTTTGCATCCCTAATCTATTTCACTGATCCACCACTCAATTTCTTATTTAACACCAAATTGTTGTGATTAGAGCTTTGTAGTATAGTTTGATATCTGATACTATTAGGTTCTCTACCTTCACTTTTTTGACTCCAGGGCCAGTGCTTTATCCATGGCACTATCTAGCTGCCCCAAGTCTAATTTTTTTTCCCCTGAGGCAACTGGGATTAAGTGACTTGTTCAGAGTCACACAGCTAGGAAGTATTAAGTGTCTAAGGTCACATTTGAACTCAGATCCTCCTGACTTCAGGATTGGTGCTCTAACCACTGTGCCACCTACCTGTCCCCTCAAGTCTGATTTTTAAGGAGGTATTTCCTTCAGCATTTTTTTGTGCCATTCTTGCTAAGCTGTTAATAGTCTTTGTAATTTTCTCACACAGGTCTCTTCTGTTTTTACAATTTATCCTCTATTGCTCTTAAATGATTTTTCAAACCATTTTTTTTTTTTTTTTGAAAAAAACTTCTAGTAATTCTTATTGAGTTTGTACATTTTTCTACATTTTTCTTTGAGGTTTTGCTTGTAGATGTTTTCAAGTCATTGCCTTCTGTTTGTCTGTTGAACTTCTGCCACCAGATTTTTTATGGTTGGATTCCTTTTTGTTTTTTGCTTATTTTTCCAGCATGGTTATTGACTTCAGACCTTGTTAGTATTGAGTTCTGAGCTTCTTTATGCCTTCTGCTGCTTTCCCCACTCAATCTGGAGGCCTCTAATTTTTTAGAGCTTATAAAGGTGTGTGATGTGGGAAGACATCTATTCCCTGCCTTCCTGGTCTATGCATTGCAAGTTCCTGACCAGATTTGGTTCTGTTGGCTTAAGTATGTGGTTGAGTTTCTGCAGCCTGCTGCTAGACTCATCAGTTAGCTTGCTGGGAGGTTCTGCAGGTTTACAGTGGCTGAACTGCTGATTTTCCCTTGTCTTTGATCTATCCCGCTTTATTCTCCTGCAGGTTTATGTGTGGGACTAAAGTTAGAATGAAGTTCCTCTTCTGCTCCTGGGCTCAGAGCCACACAGCTGGGGTTTCAGAATCTGCTCCTTTCTCCCTACAGTCTACTTCTCTGCCCTGGACTGTGCCCAGAACTGGGTAGTGGGTCATAAAGCTGGCAGATGGCACTTGTCCTGCACCCTGGGGCCCCCAGTGCTCAGCCTAGTCTGAGTGCTGGGCAGCTCCCTCCAAAGCTGCTAATTATAACCCAGACAGTTGCCATTTCTACCTGTTGCCACTCTGACTGGCTCCCACCCCAGTGTTTGCAGACCTGTCTTCCTAAGCTGCCCCAGGATGGAAAAATGACTCATTGCAACTTTTTCTTAGCCTGGTCAGAATTCAGTCAGACACTGGGTAGCTTAAACCTCCCAACACAGACAATGCCAGGCTCATCAGCCTGAAAGGGAGAGCAGGGGGAATGGGACCTGGAGTAGGAAGGGATGAAGAGGACCTGAAAGGCCTACCTGATGTGGTCTGAGGTCCCAAGGATCTTTGAATGGCATTATTCAGTCAATACTCAAACTGGATGCCTTGCTCCGCTGCACTGAAGTTGTCCCACTCTTCCCCAGGAAGTGCACCCCTGCCCAGATCCTTTCAGGTCTCATCACCATCTCTATCACCCAGGGTTCCTCTCTAAGGGCCCAACTAAAGACTGCAAGGCTGGGCTTCCCAACTGGAAATCAAAGCTCTCTCCTAAAACCTTCCCTGGAAACCCTCCTTAAAGGTCACCACTAATTCCCTAAGTCCAGGAGATTCTTCCTCCAGTCTCAGCCTGTAATATTTATTATCTAGGCCAGGTCCATATTCATGATCTCTGACTACCTCGGACTCCCCAGATGGGCAAGGAAGAAAGAAAAGACAGATTTCTTTCTTTTATATATTATTTTGCCTCCTGCCACTCTGATCTACTTATAACAAGGAGAGCTTACATAAAAGCAGGGCTATAAAGGCTGCCAGGTTCTTTACGCACAAACAACTACAAGGGATCCTCACCACACCCTAAGCTGGGTATTCCTGCCTGGTAGCAATGTGCCCACTTTACAGATGGGTTGAGTGACTTGCCCAGGGCTACACCACTAGCATCAGAAACAAGATTTGAACACGAGTCTGCTGACTCATAAGTTCCACCATTTGCCCCGTGTCTGCCTCATCCCCTTATCAGACAGTGAGCTTGTGAGCACAAGAGCTTTACAGCAGAGAGGTCAAACTGGCAGCCCAGAGGCCCCATCCGGTTCAGGATGGGGCTAAGAAGCCCTTCACAAAAGCAGCAGACAACACAGTAACAGACAGGGTTCCCTAGACTGGTGGGCAGCCTGTAGGATCTGTTTCTACTCGGCTGTGACCTCGCAGCTGAATCCTAGAGCAGCATCGGAGTTCTGGGCTTGCAACCAGGAGCCGCGACACCCCTTGGCTACGTGGACTATGAAACGATTTCCTGACAATAAAACGGAATCTGTTTCATGTGAGGAATGCACTTTATAAATGATAAACAACTGCCACTTGTACAAGCCTTTCAAATCCAAGAAGCATTTTATGTAAGGAGCAGGAAACACTAGTAACAACACTTCTCCTGAGAAGAGCAGATGGCCAGCGGAGTAACCAGAGAGCAGACGGACTGCTTGGGGGCTGTGGGCTGGCAACACAACACTCCGAGCCCAGAGGGAGGTCCTGAGCCCTCTGGGCCCTCTGCAGAGGCCTGCCCGAGAAATGCTCTTACTGGGCAGGTATCCAAGGGTTCAGGGGAAAAGGTTCTCGTAGACGGACCCTTCCCTGCCACCCTGGGTGCCAGTGCTGAGCCAGAGCTGCTGGCGAGGCCTTTCTGCATTGACTTCTCTGGGAAGTGAGGGAGCTGGACTGGACTAGAAGTCTGGGCTCCTGTAACTGAGCAGCCAGGAAGGCACGGGCACCAACCAACTCTCCCCACCCATTCAGCTGTGGGTGGCACAGAACAGTGGGGGCAGTGGGCCCGGGGCAGTCCTCTGGCACTGGCCAAAGCCCGAAATCTGTCGGTGTGGCCGACTAGCCTGGACAGGCTGCCCAGGGGATTCTCACCACTGTTGCCACCTCTGGCACCGAGGAAGGAAACCGTGTGGGCACAAAGGGCACACCGAGCCTCCCACCCCAACCATCACACACAGGGTGAGAAAGCGTTCTCAAGTCCTTTATTTGGGCAGGGCCTGGTGACAAGCTGCGCTCACAGGGACAATGTCATCCCACAGCTCCTCAAACCCAAGCCCTCTTCACCACCATCACCCCGACACCGGCCCCAGGGCTCGGAGCTTCACTTCTGGCCCTTCAGATAGTTCCAGCCTTCATAACCGTACGCCTGGATGGTTGAGGGGGCGGTGGACAGTGAACTCATCAAGCTGTTGATGCCTGTGGGGAACGAGCATTTGGTTAATGGGGGGAAGGCTCCCCAAAGATTCCACTGAGAACCAGCCCAATCCCCGGTGAGGAGGCAGAAATGTGCCCCCGGGGAGCTTTCCAGCCCAGCTCTGCCTATGGGGCGTCCTGGGGAGGCCCTGCCTCCGACCCCCCCTTAATGAGACACCTGCAGGTTTCTCTCAGAAAACAATGAACCAATGTGTCAGGGGTCACTCAGAGCCATCCCTAGATCTGGCTGACCTGAGCAAGAGCCGAGCCCAGAGAAATCAGTGAGCGGCGGGGCAAGGACGGCGCCGAAGCCAGGGCCCTCCCTTCTTGGCTACCTTGTCATCTGTAAAATGAGCCTCCATCCTGCTGGGCCGCCCGTGCCCAGAGCACAGCCTTCAGGCTCTTCAGAGGGGCTGACTCGGAGGAGCCAGCTCATCTCCCCATGTCGGAGATCCCCGCACTGAGGCCCCATCAGACGCTAAGTCACAGAGCAGAGATCCAAGCCACTCTGTGAACTCTACCCCATCTTCCTTATGGGGCAGAAGCTTCGGTTTCACAGGGGATCCGAATGACCAATCTACAAGCACCTGCCCCATCTGGGGCTTGGAAAGAGGGGGTCTGTTCTCATGCTCTCTATCCCCTTCTGTTCCCAAAGGGAATGCCAAAGGTCAGAACGCATCACTGCAGTTCTTACAGTCTGACAAGGGGCCTCCCCCACAGCAGCAACAATCGCAACTCTTATTGTCCCCATTTTATTGATGTGGAAAGTAAAGACTCAGGCGGGGCAGGGAGGCCTCTGGAAGGCCCAACCCTGCCGGTCCCCACTGCGCACACCACTGCGGCCCTGCTTGCTCACTCCCCAGGGGAGGCAGACACAGGCTTCTTGGCCCCTTGATTTCTGGGCCAGCTGAACCCTTGGCTTCTCCTTTTAACGTGAAATGCAATAAAGCCTCATTAATTCAAATCTACAGCACATTAGAATGAAGTTTGTTCTTATTCAAGTGATGAAAAAGGACTGGACTGCTTTTAATTAAAACACTGACAGTACATTTACTGTGCACATGTATCAAAGCAGATATCCTCCAAACACCTTACCAGGCAATACCTGATGAGACCAATTGGAATTGATGTGTTTGCTTAAAAATTAGTAGATGGACAGTCCAATTTTCTCTCCCACAGTCCCAACAAATGATCCTCTGGCTTGGGGACTGCATGGGAATTCCACTCCATAATGTAACTCAGAATCAATGATGGGAAGGGAATCCATTACCCCCGAGGCTGCCCATCTTAGGCTGAGCCAGCTGCAAATGATTTTTTTCTTTGTGCTGAGCCAAATCTGCCTTTGCAACTTACTCTCATTCCTTCTGGGACTGCTCTCTAGGGCCAAGCAGAGGCTATTTAATCACTTTTATCCACAACAGCTTGTCTGTCAAATATTTAGAGATAGTTATGCCCCTCTTTAATTTTCTCTTCTCTTTTCCAGGCTAGCTGTGCCCAGACCACATTTTTTTTTTCCCCACAACTTTCTGTAATACAAACTTCTCTTCCTTCCCCCTCCTTGCCAAATGATTAGTCAGTGAGGACCCCTACAACTTTTTATTTTCTTTAATTTCCTACAGTTTCTAAAATAAAATATAAACTCCTTGATATGGCATATAAAGTCCTGCACCAGCTTCTTTCCTCTCTCCAGGCTTAATATTCACAGCCTTCTTCATATACTAGACATATTCCAGCCAAGCTGACCATCTTAGTATCCCTCAAACTCAGTATCCCATCTCTTACTCCTATGCTTTTGCCCAAGCTGTCCCTCACCTTTGAACTGCAGTATTCCTTCTCCTCTGCCTTTATGGGTCCCTGGCTCCCTTCCAAGCTCAGCTCCTAAGGCCTTTCCAAATTCCTTCTCCCTCACCCTCAATGACTTTCCTTCCACTTATTCTGTATACTTTATATACATTTATCTTATGTGTGTTGTTTCCCCTGACAGAACATAAACTCCTTTTGAGGGCAAATCTGTTTCATTTTGTCTTCACATCCCCAATGTTTGTTATTTGGCTGCATCTGCCCGAGTCCAGCTCCATAATCAACCCTGTCAAAACTTAATATCCACAACAACTTTCCCCCCAGCAGCCCATTTTACATAATACAGTATTCCAGGTTAGTGCCTGGAACACCATCAAATCAACCATCCAAAGAGCATTTGCCAGTAGCATACAAGAGAATTTTTCCAGGACCATCTCCAATCATCTAGATCTGTATCTGGCCATTAGACCCAGATGACTCTGGAGGAAAAAGTGAGGCAGGTGACCTTACATGGCCCTCCCTCACTTAAATCCAATTCACTTGCATGTCACAGCATCACCTCCCTAATGTATAAACACCAGTGACAAGAGAACTTTGTCTAAGCCCCTTCCCTATTCTGGGTCTCAGGAAGCCAATCCATACAATGGAATGGCACTAGACTACATGATTTCTGAGATCCCTTCTGGTTCTACCATTCTACAAGTGTTGGTCCTTGGACAGTGGAGCAAATGCCTCCATTCTGTGTGAGGAACTCCCCACCCAGGGCTGATCCCATGGCTAGTCATCCGGCCCTCTGCCCTCAGAAAGGAGAGTCTATGCTCCTACCTGAATTCCAGCTGTCTCGGAAGTTAAACTTGACATGTGGAACGGCTGGGACCTAAGTAGAAAGAGAAAGAAGCATCACTCACATGCTCAACATCAGATGCCTGCCTCTGTGCTCTGGACAACACTGAGACCCTGATCTGCTGGGTGGGAGAAAAATCCAGGATGCAAAACCATAGAGACTTGGTCTGAGCCTGGGACCCTTAGTCTGACCACCAAGAAGAGTCTGAAACCTTGCCCCAGAAGCCTAACCACCAGAGGCTTAAAGAAGGTCAGATAAGGCAGCTAGCTGGTGAAGTGGATAAAGCACCAGCGCTTAAGTCAAGAAGACCTAAGCTCAAATCTGGTCTCAGATACTTAATATTTCCTGGCTGTGTGACCCTGGACAAATCACTTAACCCCAAGTGCAGGGGGCAGAGGGATGGGAGGTCAGATGAAAAAAGATCATAAAAAAGGAAAAGGACCCACATGTACAAAAATGTTTGTGGCAGCCTTTTTTTGTAGTGGCAAGAAACTGGAAACTGAGTGGATTCCGCCCATCAGTGAGAGAATGTTAAATAAATTGTGGTATATGAATGTTATGGAATAGTATTGTTCTGTAAGAAATGACCAGCAGGATGATTTCAGAGAGGCCTGGAGAGACTTACATGAACTGATGCTGAGTGAAGTGAATAGAATCAGGAGATGATTGTACATGGCAATAACAAGATTATACGATAATCAATTCTGATGGACTCTTTAACAAAGAGATGATTCAGGCCTGTTCCAATGATCTTGTGATGAGAAAGGACTGTGGGAACTGAGTATAGATCACAACATAACATTTTCACCTTTTTTTATTGTTTGCTTTATTTTTTCTTTCTCACTTTTGTCTTTTATGATTTTTCTTGCAGCATGATAAATAGAACTATGTAGAGAAGAACTGCACATGTTTAACATATATTGGATTAATTGCTGTTTAAGGGAAGAGGTAGGGTAAGGGAGGGAGAAAAATTTGACACACTGGGGTTTACAGGGGTGCATGTTGAAAACTATCTTCGAATATATTTTGAAAATAAAGTTACTATAAAAAAATAAAAATTAAAAAGGTCATGTGAAAGTGCACAGCTCAGGCCAGCCTACTCTCACCCTGCCTAGACCCCCAACCCTCTCAAAGAAAGTAAACCACTGACCAAAAAGGTCAGGCATATTACTATTGGGGGGAAAAAAAGGTAGGTTATTATTCTATCTCTATAAGGGGGGAGGGGGGTACACGCTCCCTCTTCCTAAGAGCTCATATCCTCTGCCTCTTGTCCATGAAGTTCTAGGTCAGTCCCACCCGCCCCCAACCAGCCCCAAGTCCCTAGCAGTACCTCCAACTGGATGCCCAAGAGCTTCGCGAGTATCTCTGAGTAGTGGTTGAAGGCAGCTGGGATTTTCTCCTGTGCCCTTCGTAGGGCAGCCTGACCCTCGTGACTGGACCCCAGCAGCCCCTGATCGTAAACGAAGTATACGGACCCACCTGCCAAGCCAGCCTTAATGCAAAATCTGGGCAGAGGAAAGGCAAGAGAAGCAGCTTGGAAATGGTGGAAAAAAACCATGGAGTAATAGAACACCTAGATTCTAATATCAGTCTAATAATGATGCTCTTAATCTCTCCCTTTGAAAAGAAAACGAAACCCAACGACAAAGAGGTGGGCTTCGCCAACCAGAAAAGCACCCCTTCTCCACGGGTTCCTCGTAGGACGCTTGCCTTCCCTTCAAGGCCTGACTAGGTGGCCACTTCTCGGCTTCCTTTCTCCTTTGGAGCACTTAGGAGTTGTCCCATCCCCCACACAGCTCAGTCTTCACCCTCACCATTAAGAAGTAACTCGCTACTGGAGCACACACGACTCCCCAGGGGTGAGCACACATTGACTTAAAGGAAATGCTCATCAGGGAAATGCATTCTAATTCTGGTGGTCTGTCCCCTAGTCCCTACCCCAGTCTAAAAGTTTCAGTGGCTCCCTAGTGTTCATAGAGCTGGAACTGGAAGGGACTTAGGGCTAGGCTTTTAGTCCAACCCCGATTTTAAAATAAAATAATGAGCATTTTGGCTCTTATTTAAAACACAGCGTATTAAGGATTTCAAAGCACTTTACAAAATAAGTTAATTTAATCAAATCTTAGCATTCTTTTTATTATTATCAAATAATTCACTGGAACCTTTCCAACTTTAAAGTTTGAACCTTACCCCCCTCCCCATCCTCGAAAGCATGATGTCACTGGTGTCCCACGAGGGCCCCAGGAAGGGGAAGGGGGGGGTTACGATGAAAGGAGTAATAGCAAGAATACTACGGTGCTAAGTTTGCAAAGTGCTTTGCAACTATTATTCCGCGGGACTCTCCGGGCCGACTCGGGAAGGCAGGTGCTACTAGTCTTTGCCCGTTTTAGGGACTAGCAAACTCTCAGCAGGTGCAAGTTCAGCGACTTGCCCAGGATCACCACAGTCGGTGAATCTCGGCTCTTCCTGTCCGCAGGCCCCAGCTACCTAGCAGCCCCCAGTTTACAGACAAGGACACTGAAGCTCAGGGAAATTTAAGCGTCTTCTCGATGCCCAGCCGGTAAAAGCGTCACGGCCTCCCGCTGGGCTCGCGCTCGGCCCGGCCGCTCCTCCCCAGTCCCACCCCGCTCCCCCGGCCTCGCTGCCCGAAGGCCTAGGAGCGTTCTCCCGGCCCGGCCCCACGTCCAGGTTCAGGCCTGGCTTCCGCGGGGTGGGGATGGATGGGGTGCTGCGCCCGCCTCCCCCCATCACGCGTGACTCGAGAAACGGGCGCGCGCGCTCACCCGAGCAGGGGCCACAAGCGGGAACCCATGGTCGCCGAGCTCCGCCGGTCTGCGGTAACGCAAGGACACGGAGCTCCGCCCGCCGGCAGGCAACCAGGTCCCCGCCCCGGCCTGAGACTAAATCGCGGGAGCTCCGCTCTTTGGGAGCTAGGGCATCTGGGAGATGTAGTACTGGAGGGCAGGAACCCTCGCTAGGGTGTCTGGGAGTTGTAGTCTTTTTGTCCTCTTCCCTTATCCTTCGCTGAGGCTCTTGGGAGTCGTGGTCTCATTGGGATGCAGGGGCTTTGAATCCCAAAGCTGTTGGGATTCCCGACCAGCGTCGGCAGATGTCTCAAAATAATTTTTAGACTTAGACTATCCAGATCTAAAGGCAAAGGTATTAAGAACTGCGGGTATTGGTGGATCTCAGATGCTATCTCAGACGTTTATTTCTGTGTGACCTTAAACTAACCTATATCTGTTTCGCTTCTGGAAAACAGGGATGAATCCTTACCAATACAATCAAGGGTGAAGCAAAGATGCCCATTATCACTTCTATGTTAGCTGTAGCAAATAGAGAAGAAAAAGAAATCAGAATAAGTCATAAGGAAACAAAAGTTTCTGTAAGTTGATCTGTAAGACTTATAGATAAGAAAAGAATTTAAGACCAAAGAAGATAATAGAGAGCATTACAAAATGTAAAATAGTTTATTTTAATTATGTAAAATTAAAAAGTGTTTGCACAAACAAAACCTATACAACCAAAAATCATAAGAAAAGCAGAAAATGGGAAAATATATAAAAATACAAGTCACTGTCCAAATGGTCTAAGAGGGAAGGCACTTAAAGCTTACGGGATCAAGGGAGACTTCATATAGAAGGCGATATTTTCGTGGCCTCTTGAAAGAAAAGTGGGATTGAATGAAGTTCAAGAACCTGAAGAAACCGTATGCATGACTAGAAGGGCAAGAGATAGATAACGATTTTAATATGCATATTAAAACGCATGTAATAGTAATTCAACAAAAGCAGGACTTAAATTTTCTTTAAGAAGGTATAACAATACCTATAATAATAAAAATGCTTAATTTAGTGTGGAAATATGTTAAATTCAACAGGGCAGCGATTGGAAGAAGGGACTATTTGCAAGCAAAACAAATTTCTTGCTCTTATAAGAAAAATGTAAAGGGAAGAAAGAGAAAAGACCGAGAGTCTTATTCTCTAGAGTATTCATCATTTGATCAATGGCTTACCAAGTTAAGGTTTATCAATACAATAAAATATTATTGCGCAGTAGATGTTTTCTGAAAATCCTGGGAAGCTCGGCAAAAGTGAGGTGAGCAGCGCTGGGGAAAATCGTTTATAAAAGTCTTATTAAAGATATCTAAAACGCTTGAAAAACTTGAGAACCATTATGACCTATTATGTCTCCACAGCACCTTTAATGAAGTAAATTGCCCATTCTCTGATAGAGAGGTAACGATCCTCAAGGTTTTCTGTAACTCAAAATTTAAGTCAAATTCACAGTTCAAAGCTCCGCAAATCCAAGGATTCTGCGCATGTGCAGGGAGGACCTCCTGAGTTTTAGATCCAATAGATGGCAGTCATCAGATTGGCTAGAGCGTCCATTGAGTAGGGAGGGACATTCTAGCCTTCCTCAACTCGTTGCCTCTGGAAGACTAGGAAGTGGAGGCTACATATCCCAGAGTTCAACGTTCTTTCCTTCCTTCTGCTGTGGCTGCCATTGGGCTACAATAGGTGAGTAGAGCGACCTGCAGAGAATCGGACGCCATCCGCGGCTCAGACCGCTTCCCCATCCCATTGCTGAAGGCTGCCTGAAGGGAGGGGCGAGGGCTTTTGGGGGCTCGTGTCTAGAGAGGAGGGTGGTTGTCCGAGAGGCCTCACGGAGCTTTCTGATTACTCTTTCTTCCTCCGCAGCACCGCAGCCATGGCCATCCGATATCCCATGGCCGTGGGCCTCAACAAAGGCCACAAAGTTACCAAAAACGTTTCCAAGCCGCGACACTGCCGCCGCCGTGGGGTGAGTCAAAAGTTGCGACTAAGGAGCATGGGAGGAAACGGGGTGACCAGGGTCTAGGGAGGCTGCAGTCCCCAGAGATTGTGCGCACGCGCAGGGGCGCCGGGCGGCCAGGGGCTTCGGCTCGGCCTGTGGAGGACTTGGGGCCAGGATGGGGAACGATTGGGCGTGTGGTCGGGGAGCCCAGAGCCGGAGCTGAACTCCCAGGGTCATGGCAGTAGAGTGAGCATGTAATCAGATCCATTTAACCGGTGTGGGAATCGAGGCCCAGTCCTGCGGGTGGCAGCCGGGCTGGCCGGCTTCAGGGCAGCAGATTTCTTCCCGTTTCTGCCCCACCTCCCCGAAAGGCCTGTTCACGTTTTGGTGCATCTAGATGGTGGCTTCCGCCCAGACCCATAGGAGAGGTTTTCCCAGGTGTCCCAAACGCTCTGCCGCGGGACAGCTGGCGAAGCCATAGAAACCCCCTCTCATAACCTGGTGTGCGCGTCCTGGCCCATCTGCCCTTATGTTTGCCGGAGTGATTGTTGGTGGGCTGCATCAGTAAGGGGGAGTTTCAAGGACAGGACAGGTGACTTTTTACTGTTAGCAAGCAGTAATTCTTGTTCCAAGTGGAGATTAGAGAAGATAGCTTTTTACTTGGGTTTTGTAACTTTTAAGGTAGATTAATTTCAAGCAGTATGAGTCAGTACTGCCCCTAATTCCCACCTCCTTGCCTTTACAGAGCCAGAAGGGTGTTTTTCATGGTTGTTCAATGAATGAACTTCCCAGACCTGGTCTAGAATCTGTTGGTAATCCTCTAGGTCTTTCGCAGGGTTTTGTTTTTGTTTTTTTTTAATTAGACACTGATTTAAGGAATGCAGAATAAGCCCATAAAAGTTGCATTTTTATAGAAAGAAATTGAGGACTTGAGTTTGTGATCTCCTCTCATAAAATCACCACTTTGTGATGGAGGTAGTGGGGTGGTGAGTCTGTAGAGATTCAGTGCTGTTTCATTTCAATTTAACAAGCACTGATGACTGCAGTTAACAAGAATACAAAGGCAAAAATGAAATTAGCTACCCTCAAGAGGCTTGTTTTAATAAGGCGAAAGGCACATGTACAGTAGATAAACTAATCGATTGTAGGGGTTGGAGTGAAATACTAATAACTAGAAATATCAGAAAGGCCATATAGAGAGGATAGTTTCTGGGCTATACTAGTAGTCAGCTGTTTCTGCAAACTCAGAGCTGAAATGTTGGAGTATTTAAAATCCAGAAGCAGGCCTGTAAGACTGGAACATTGAATTCAAGGAAAAAAGTGATCAATTTGAAAAGTTGGGATGATGGCAAATTGTAGCAAAACCAGAGTTTGTTCTAGAAAACGAGGGAAGCTACTGAAGCTTCTTGGGCAAGGGGAATGACCGAAGTCTGTGTTTTAGTAATACTTTGGGAACTGTGAAAATTGGGAGACCTGGAGAAGCCTATTGGAGTAGTCCAAATCCGAAGTGGTAATAAGAGTCTGAATTAGGGTAATGGCTGTGAGTTAGAAGGTACAAGGGATATGAGTGTCTTTATGGAGGTAGAACTGGAAACTCATCAGATACTTGGTGTAGGATAAGAGGGAAGGCCCAAGAAAAACTTCCAAGCTGACTTACATGAGGTTTATAAAATTGTAGTGAAATTTGGGAAAGGCATGGATTACCAATCAGGATTTAGCAGCTAAATTTTATACTAAATTTAGCATTTAATATAACTTTATTTTTTATACAATCTTCCATAACATTTCTCATTCCTTATACTTTTTCCCTTCCCAATTAGGGAAGTGTTGATTCAACCTGAGTAAAAATGGACAGTGGCTTCAGTATCATAGAAAAAAGCATTAGATTTGGATTTTTGGGTTAAACATCTATTAAAAGGAATTATGGGATTTAGACCTGGAAGTAACTTTATACTCCTTTAGCCTACTTTATAATCCAGAGGAAACTGAGAAGTTTACACTAAGGTTCCTCATTAAATAGATAAGCTGATCAGATTTGTGCTTAGATCCCAAGATTATACAAAAATAAAGTTCTCTGCTCTCCAGAAGTCAAAGTTCTCCAGGGAAAGTTATCTTCATCTCAAAGAAATACTTCTAGAGCTTGATCAGACCTATTTTTTTTTAAACAGCGCTTGACCAAACATACCAAGTTTGTGAGAGATATGATCCGGGAGGTGTGTGGCTTTGCTCCTTATGAGAGGCGGGCCATGGAATTGTTGAAGGTCTCCAAGGATAAGCGAGCCCTTAAATTCATCAAAAAAAGGGTAGGTGTGAGTTCATGAGAGTGGAGGGGGTGGGATATGTGCAGAACCTCTCATGTCTTTTCTTCTCTGATAGGTGGGAACTCACATCCGTGCCAAGAGGAAGAGAGAGGAGCTCAGCAATGTCCTAGCTGCCATGAGGAAGGCTGCTGCCAAGAAGGACTAAACTAAACCTTTGCCCCTTTACCTAATAAAAAACAATTTGATACATAGGTTTGTGTCCTGGATCTGGTCTATTCTGAATGAATATATTTTCTCAAGAGCCTTTAAGCATGGGAGGAAATGGGAGCTTTTTCTAAAAACTTTGGGGCCTTAATACCATAGTAGGGCACTGAGAATTCTGGGCATGGCAAGTAAATTGCATTCGAATGCTATTTTTGCCAGGGCTTATTTTGAATTGAGTTTTAAATGAATGGGTCAAAAGGATGGTGTTTTGAGAAATCTCCTTAGGTGTACAAAGGCCTCAAGATGAGGTTCAAAACAAGCATTTATGTGCTTACTATCTGCTATGTAAGCACTATTAAGCACTGGAGAAAAAAAAATATTCATGACATTTCCCCCATCTTCCCCCCTCCCCCCCAAAAAAATAGGCTGTGGTACCCATTTTCAGTTGGCACTGGAAGGTTTTGATGAGCACAATTTAGTCTGAGAAATGGATGTGTGGTAATCAAGAAAAAGATGGCCAGATACCAGTACTGGAAATGATTTTTATCATAAATACATTTTCAAGCACAACAGGCCCTTTCTAAATTAAATTGTTTACTAAACTATATATATATATATGAAACCACCATGAATGGGTTTCATTGGTTACCTAGCAGCATTAGTGATGCTAGTTTCTGTCCACATTGCTAACTTCTGGAATTTGGCTTAAGCTCCCCCACCCTTACAATTTCAAAGTTCATCGTTCTACAGTTTCCTCCTGAGCAAAGACGATGTCAAAGATTTCATTGTAGTGCTCCACAAAGTGGGTTTCCAACCCTTCGGTGATGAAGCTTGCAAGGTCATAGTAATCTTTCTTGTTTTCTGCAGGGAGGATGACACAGGTAACCCCTGCTCTTTTGGCCTACAAGGATAATGAACAAAATCAGAAATGAGGTTCTAATGGCAGCTGACATTTGTGTCTATTGTCCTAGACCCGACTGAGCAAAAAGATAGGAAAATTAATAAGATGCAGAGGGCCTTAAGTCTAAATACAATCCTTTAAATAGTGGGAAACCAGTGAAGGATTCTGAGTATGAGAAAAAACAAGCATGACTATTTCGCTTGACAGTACCAGCACTGTCTTCTCATTTTCCTCCCCAAAAGCCTTGGCATAATAGGGCATGGGGAAAGGGTAGGAGAAAAGAATAAGATGAACAAAAACTTGACAAACATGTCAAGTTTTTCTCACCCAACTCAATGTTAGGTGTTCTAACCCTACCATTAAGATCTTGGAACTGATTTCTCCCTCTTCTCCATAGGGCACTTGTACATAATGTGTTTAATAAGTGTTGAATGACTTCTTTGGGCTTTAATTCCATCATCTATTAAAAGAGGGTATACCTGTCTAAAGGCAGAAGACTAGGCCAGATGGCTTAAGAGAATCAATGCAATTTTTATGGGGTTTTTAAAAACCTTTGGCTCATAATCTTGCCACCTCCATCTCTGACTAGATAGTACAAGTAATATCCCCCATTTTACAAGTTCAGGAAAGGGAAGAGAGGTCATAAGAATTGGAACCAGAAATTGCTGAGTTCAGCAGTCTCTCAAGCACTTACGGCGATGGTTTTCTCCTTAATGCCTCCCACAGGAAGGATCTTGCCAGTGAGAGATACCTCTCCTGTCATGGCCACGTTCTGCCTAATGGGCTGGTTCATGGCCAAGGAGAGCAGTGCGGTGACAATGGTACAGCCTGCGCTGGGGCCATCCTTGGGGGTTGCCCCCTGTGAAGAAAAGGACAGGGGACTTAAGGGTTGGCCCAAAGTTGAGTTCCTTTCCCCAGCTATAAGTAAGCCATAAGTATAAGTTTCCCAGTATAAGATAAATTTAAGGGTTTGAGGACAAGAGGTGCTGAGGGTGAGTGGGCTTGTATGCTTACCTCAGGCACATGCAGGTGGAGGTGTGAGGCTAACAGGAAATCATTGGAAGGGTTTTTGCGCATTAAAAATGCTCTGGCAAATGTATAGGCAATCTTGGCACTTTCTTTCATGATTTCCCCTAGCTGACCTGTCACCTCTATGCTCCCATCTTTGCTGTCTTTATCCTTGGGGCGCCGTAGTGAGGTCTCAATGAACAAGGTAGAGCCTCCTAAGGTAGAAAAAGAGACCATTTCATCAGAGTCAGAACTAATTACTGCCAGTTAGGACAAGGCAGGCAGCTTAACTGTCCCCTCTTCCCCCTCTTGCACTCGAGACATCCAATGGCTTTCTCCTGCAGCTTGGTTTTGGACTTGATCTGCATAATTCAATAGTACAGGTAAAAATTCTAAAAAGCCGGCCTTCTTCAGGAATATAGATCCACTCAACCTGCAACAGGACTGAGCGCCACAACACTTGTCAAAGAGCTGCTTAGGTTCCATGGCCTGCCACACTCCATTCAAAGCAAGCACTTCCCCTCCTCCTTCCAATGAGTTCTATACTAGACCATAAGCATCATAAATAAGACTGCTCCCTTGCCTCTCCCTGGTCATGCTGTTCTGTAGCCTCAAAAACAGTTGTGATCCTCACCTCATTGCTTCAATTTCTATTCATTTTCTCTTCCAAGAAAACTTGCCCATTCACCCATCCCACTTCAGACTTCACATCAGCTCTTTCCACCACTGATGATAAGTATTATAATTTGTGCCTTAACCCCCTGGTACCTAAAGCTTCCCCAACTCCTGGCACAGCAATGGACACAACTGGTGTGTCACAGAAGGCCATTACCCATCAGTCCCATCTCTCCATATCTTACCCATGGCTGTCCATGCCAGACCCATGACCACGCCTGGTGGTGTCACATCATACATGCGCTCCACAGTGAAGATGGGCTTTCCTACAAAGTCCTGTAGGTTCTCTGGGGTTATTTCCACAAACTCCATCTCCCCACTGACTAGTTTGTAGGCAGATTTTCTTAACATCTGGGGAAAAGCAAGGGAGGGAGGAAGAATTTTACCAGTTGGCTTGATGCAGATTTGTTGGACTGGGATGCAAGGAGGGATAGTCCTCCCCTCAAGAAATTTGCCAGCTCTACCATTCTGTTCCACCCTCCCTCCCCCTCCCTTATCTCCACCTCATGCCCTGGTGCCCTCATGGAGGCAGTTCCTTCATGCTGGAATATTTAGATCATTTTCCCTCTGGTCATTCTGTCTACGGGTCAGCTCCAATCCCACCTCCACAAGGCCTTTTCTGATTCCTCAGACCCCCCGTCCGAGATAAGACACTGTTCTGTTTGTGCCTGGCACACAATAAAGGCTTAATCAACACTGGCTGAACTGAATGACCTCCAGGCTCACCTTTTCAACCTGCTTCTGCAAGTTTCGGACTCCACTCTCTCGACAATATTGTTTGATAAGAAGGGTCAACACGTCTGATGAGACTTTGGTCTTGCTTTCATCCAGACCACAAAGGATTCGGGCCTGAGGGACCAGGTAACGCTGAAAGGAAAACCAACTCATAAATTCAATGTATGTGTTAGAGGAATTAGAAAGGGAAAAGTCTTTCCATCTCTTCTGTTTTCTCCCCCATTTCACTGAACATTGATGCTGGTATCCTCAGTGCCCATAGTGCTACCTTCAAGTAGGTCACACACTCCAAGCCTGCTTCAGATATTCTGAAGAGAGTAATCACAAATGGTATCAGAGGGAGCAGTCTGGGACCCAGGTAAAAAGCTAAATGCCTCACATGAAACGAAAATTTTACATTCCTATGGTGCCTCTAACTTTCAGTAGCTCACACTTCAACATCTTTATTTTGTGTACAATGGCATAAAGTATTTCCATCTCACAGAGGCCAAAGAAGTGAGGGGACCTGCGCAAGCCAACAGTTACATGGGAAAGTATAGAAACTTAAATGCTGCCGCTCTAACTCCAGATTCAGTTTACTTTTCAGGACAGTGCAAAAAGTGACCAGCCACAATCTTCAATCCTCATGGAATACTTTTTTCAATGCTCCCACTTCACTGCTAATACAGAATCTGAAACCTCAGACAGGAACCTTAAGGAATATCTACTTTGACTTATAACTTAATAAATGAACCCTTTGTACAACCTTTCTGTTGGCTGAAAGGTTTTCCATTAGGGTGAGCCCACAACCTTGGGAAACAGTTTGTCCCACTTCTTGGTAGCTCTAAAACAAACAACTCGCATATAATTAACTGCAATATCTAGCAAGATGAAGAGGAAAAGGATACAAGGTGACAAGGGGTTAAATGAGGAAGAGGATCCTCAGAGGCCACTGGTGAAATGGATAGTGATCACAAAATTTCATGCATTTCCCTATACTGGAGGAACCAGACAACTGATAAGAGATGTACTCCTAGGAGGTCAGCATCCTGATTCCCAGGGCCCTAGGAAAAGGCCTAAGGAGGTGGGAGAGGGGGAAGACTATGGTTTTCACAATAGGATGGGCTGACAATAGAAAGAACAAGGCTCAGAACTTCTCACCTCTGCAATGGCAAGTTTCTCCTGGGCCACATAGCCAGAGACGTTGATCATCTCCATCCTGTCTCTCAGGGGCTCAGGGATGGTGTCTATAACATTGGCTGTGCAGATGAACAGAACCTGGAGAAAGACAGACGCATAAAGCAGATGGCCCCCTATACTAACCTAAGCAAGGCCATGGGTCCATCAGGACTTGGCCTGTGGTCTACGATTGAAATAAATAGGGGGGCAGCTAGGTGGCGCAGTGGAAAGAGCACCAGCCCTCAAGTCAGGAGGACCTGAACTCAAATCTATCCTCAGATACTTAACACTTAACTCTAATTGCCTCAGCAAAAAAAAAAAAAAAAAAAAAAGAAAAATAGGTACCTTGGAAAGATCCACTGGGACATCTAGATAGTGGTCCAGGAAGTTGGAGTTTTGCTCTGGATCTAGAAGCTCAAGCAATGCAGAAGAGGGGTCTCCCTGGTAGCCCCGCCCGATCTTATCTACCTGCAACACATTGTGGAAGACTGAGTTGATACCTTTTCCCACATCTGAGAAACAAACCCTATGATTTAGAACTAAAAGGAACACCAGAGTATCTAGCTTAAACTCCTTGATAGAGATGAGAACTCTGAAACTCAGACAGCTTAGAGACCAGGTGAATAAAGTAAGTGTTGGAACCTGGACACCACTTGTTTGCCTATTTCATACCCTCTTAACTGCCCCATCCCACTATCTTCCCTGCCGATTATGCACAGGGGCTTAAACCAGCTCCCTTCACTCTAAGAAGGAGAGCACTCCAAACAGTTCAAAGACTCCAAGACTGCTTTAGAATGAAGATAGTAGGGACAGGAAGCTTGTCAGCCTAGGATGGCACCCAGGACCTCACCCAAGTGAGAAACACTCCTCTCTATTGCCATACTTTGACCCCTATTTGACAAGAGGGGGAAATCTCTGTCCATAACTCTGCCAGCCTAGCTGATAAGCCAGACCAAGGTTCTAAGGCTACCTTTAGGCTGCAAATTACAACCTCGTTATAACTATCTGACACATGCTTTCTACCCCAAGGACTACCTGGATAACAAGTTCCCTATGACAAAACATGTGGGAAAGGCTGCCCAACATGTAAAGATGACCTCTTAAGAAATGATAAGGGGGAGAAAGGTTCTTTTCCAGGATCCTTAGAAAGTATCAGAGTTGTCTCTTAGTGAGGGACAACAGGGACTCAGAATGTAACCAAAATACTGATAGTAAGGTTACCACTGCAATTACCCACAGGCTTTGGACTTTGTCTAGTTACTTAGCAGAACCTAAACTAATGCAACCCCTAGGCATCTGGCTATTTTCACAGGCCCAATACATGTATTCTGAGTAGTTGGGATAGATGAGATAGAAAATGCTTTCCAAGAGAGGCAGACACACAACCTCATCGATTAGAATCAGGGGGTTTTCCGTCTTAGTCTTTTTCAGACACTGGATGATCTTCCCTGGCATGGCTCCAACATAAGTCCTCCTAGAGAAAAGAAGCCACAGCAAAGTTAAAATTTAAACAAAGCTTTGTTGAACTGAACTGAATTTCTGGGCAACATCAGCGAAATAGGTAAAGAGGAGCCCAAATGTGGCCCTCTTTTTAAACATTTCAAAGAACCATTTAATATACAAAATAGGTTAAAACAAATGTTTCCAACATTAACCATTTAACTTCTTAGCTATTAGAGGTCTATGACTGAAGAAAAGTTTAAATTTATGGTTCTCTGCCATTAAATAGGAGAGTTCAGGTACAGAAATAACTGTGGAGTCAGGAGCCCCAAGTTCAAATCCTGGCTCCCAAATTAGTGTATGTGGGCAATGTCTTTAGCCTTTTTTGTACCCCAGTTTCTTCTTTGTAAATTTCTGCCTTTTAACTCATGGACTCCTAGGAAAAAAATGCTTAATAAATCTCAAAGCCTTTAAGCACATGAAATGATTGACATAGTGATAATGAAATCTTTTAAAATATAGCTGTGTGTACCACAGGATTCTCCTTTATGAAAAGACTTAAGAGATTTTTGGATGAGAGTTCATAAAAGATTTAATCAATTCTCATCCAAAGGTTAAGAGGACCTAAGACAAGTATCTCTTATGTAAATATACCTTTAACATACAATATCTTATTTCCCTCCAAAGAATTTTGCAAGATGAGCATTTTACAGAGGATCTCCATTTTATAGAGAAGAATGAGCCTTCAAAAAAAAACTTCAGGTCACAAGGCTGATAATGGGCAGCAGGGTAAATACAGATTTTCCCTTCCACTATACTGCCAAATTTAAAACTGAACCCATCCTTATTCTAGATGGGTAATAGCCGTATAAACAAGAATTGTTACAAAGTAGGATTTATCCCATTAAGTGATAGGACAGAGTAGTCTCAAGGTTCAGTTGTTTCAAGGACTTTGCCCTCAGCCATTTCATCAGTCAGTTGGGAAATTTCATCAAAGAGTTATTTACCACCATTGACTCAAAAGGCCATCTTATCAAACGAAAGGCCTTGGTTCTTTTGTCATAAATCAAGACAAGTCGGGACAAGCCTGACCTCCACAGTAATATTCTTTTTCCTCTATCCTCTTCAACTCCCTTTTCAGTTACTACTTCTTTGGGAGCAAAGAATGCCAGAGCTGGAAGGGACTTTAAAAGTCTACCTAGTTCAGAGATTCTTAATCTGCCTGAAGGTCAGTGAGGGAGGGAAGATAAACACACTTTTCTGGGCCCAGAGATGGGCATTTGGGGGACACAGGAACAGACTTTGGACAAATCACCTTCCCTTTCTGAATCACAGCTTCCTCCTCTATAAAATCAAAGTTAAAGAAGCAAGATGACCCTTCTGAGGCCTCAACAGGTGAGACACCACCATGTCTAATTCAATTATAACACCACAAATGCCATAAAGGTTCAAAGGTGGGGAATGGTCAGAGAAGACTTGCAGTAGAATATGGACAGATATAGATATAGATCCTTGGACAGGATCCTCTCTCTCAGCACCCTCATAGGACTCAGGCCATAGGGAGTTACCTGTGTCCCTTGATTTCTGCCACATCAGTCATGCCTCCGACACTGAACCGGAAATATTCTCTATTCAAAGCTTTTGCAATGGATCGAGCAATGCTTGTCTTGCCCACTCCTGGAGGACCATAGAAACAAAGGATCTTCCCTTGTGTAGATCCTCGGAGTTGGCTCACAGCGATAAATTCCTGAACACAGGAAGGAAGTATTATGGGTCAGGAATACTCAAACTTATAATACTACAACTAGCACCCCATCTCCCAAGATTGAAGCTATGGTTGAGAGCTTGTGATTATGGCTTAGGTCATATGCAACCAAGAGTACCCTGACTGCTTGACTCTCGACCTCCCTCCAGGATACCTTCCATGATATTCACTCCCTATACCGAGCACCTTTATCATACTATCTAGCATTAAGTTACATCTTATAGTAGTTTTTATTTTATATTCTTAGTATCTAACACACATTGCATGGTAGATGTTTAATAAATGCTTATTAACCAAATGAATGTTATCAATTGAAATATTTGTAAAAAGTGTTCAGCACACAACAGGTGTTATATAAATACTTATTCCCTTTCCTTCCCCTTATTAGTTGATGGGCTATATTTGTCTGACCACAGGAGAGGACAGTGGGACTCTCAACACTCTTAATATTGACATTTTGCTGTTATTAAGGCAGCTAGTGCAACTAATGACTTGAAATGTCTCTGCATTCCATTAAAACCTCCAGAATTTTTGTAAGGGAACTCTTGTCACACCGTACCCCCCCAGTTCTGTATCTGTAAACTGGATTTTTTTTTTAACCCAATGGACTTTACACATATCTCTATTAATTTCCACCTTGTGAGTTTTATCCAAATAATACATTAGTTAACCCTCCTGGATATCTGTCAAATATATTAAACAAGTCAGCTACTCTGTCATCCAAGTCCCTGATAACAATGTCTCAGACACTCTGTTGGTGGCCTCCCTCCAACCCACTGATGACAAAACAACTCTTTGGGTCTAATTACTCAATCAGGTATTGATCCACTTAACTGTACTATCTCCTTGTCCTCAAGGATGGGCATGAGAGACTATGTTAAATGTTTTGCTGAAATCCAGGTATACTAAGTCTATGTCCCTCTCCTTAGTTTAGTAACCCTGTTAAAAAAAAGAGAAGGAAATCAAGGCTCTAAAATGGAAGTCTGGTGTTGGTGTTACAGTAGGAGGCTGCAAAGAGAAGAAAAGAAGATCTTACCAAGATGCGTTTCTTTACATCCTCCATGCCATAATGATCTTCCTCTAAGACTTCCTTGGCTCTGGCCAGATCCAAATTCTCATCACTTTGTTTCCCCCAAGGTATGGAAGTCAACCAATCCAGGTAATTTCGGGTGACACTGAATAATATACATATCCAATCAATTAACTTTTGAGTCTAAACTAGAAGTACAGGATACTAAACACTCCTCTGGGCTCCTAACACCAACATTCTTCAAGAAAAGCCCTAACCAGATTAAAATGTACCCACAAATATTTAACAAAATAAACAAAAATACAATAGAAAACGTTAATGTGGTTATCAATATGAGTCTAAAGGTATTTTCAATTTGAATGTCTGAGAGTCCATGCCTTTGTACAGGCTGTCCCCCATGCCTTGAACTCTCTCCTTTCCTTAGCCTCTTAGAATCTGTTTCCTTCAAAGCTGAGCTTAAATGCTACATAAGATTATTACTGATCCTCTTACCAACACTCCCCCCACCCCCAAATGTATCTTTTATTTGGTTTTTGCGTGTCCTTCATTTGATATCATGTAAGCTCTTGGAGGAGAGATATTTTGTTTCTTTTTATCACTAATATAGTATATGGCAGCTGTGTAATAAAGGCTTGTTGATCTCTAGAATAAGAATGTTAGATACAAGTCAGTGGTTTTTCTCCAGTGGATGGGATATCTTTGGGTTAGGGTACAGGCTGTTTCTGGCCTAGGATTTTGAGTGGATCTAGGGTATTCTGCTTGTTGGCCAAAGAAAGTTTATGATGTATGAAAAAACTTCCTAAAAATTAGAAAAGTGTAAATTCCTTGCTCAGAACAAATGGCTCCTTATTGCTCCTAGGGTAAAAATACAGCTATCCCTTGCAAATCTTGAGGGTTAGGGACATAGTACCTCCACTATATGGAAAATGTGTGTAAAATTTTTTGACCTTCTCTTCGAACCAGAGAAGACATTTGAGTTTTTTCTTTTATGGGATGTTTACAATACCTTATTGTAAAATTTGGAGTGATATTATAAAATAATTTATTCATATTTAATATTTTGTGCACTTCTGATTTTCTGGGGTTTTCTGCAGCTTCTACAAAACTTCCCCACCAAATTTCCACTTAATTTCTTATGCCAACTTGGAATATATTGAAATCTTGATGGAAAAGTCATGATAGAAAGGATAACTGTCCACAACTGTGTCTGGCATTTATATCCCTTTACAATCTGATAATCTGTCTTCAAAATTGATTTCACATTACTTTCTCCCTCATATCCTTTATGCTTTGGATACATGGGTCTATGGCCCTTCTTGATTTGTTTCTCCAGTTGTCAGTGTCCCATGAATCCTAGAAATGGCTCATCTATGCTTCCCCAAAGTAAAATGTTAATAAGTTTCTTAAGGAAAGATATGATTCCATTTTCTGTCTTAGTGTCCCTACGACAATGCCTCAGGACACAGTATGCTCTCATGATAAAAGTATCAAATCCTTCCAAACCTACCTGCAACAAGTTTCAAATTTCTGCTCTTTCAATTCCTTCTGCTACTACCAGGAACAGGGGAAAAGTTGGGAAAAGATAGTACCTTTTTAACAGGTTTGCCCGCCTCTATCACCTCCTTGATACAATTTAGCCTTCATACTACTTACTACCAGAAGACCAGTTATTAGATATCTTCATAATATTGTGCCTCATATGTGGGGCTCTAGTCACTCTTAAGTTAAAAACATTTCAATGGCTCTTTATTTCTTAATAATTAAATGCCAATCTCTTTTCTGAGCAGTAAAAGACATTTACTCTTCTCATATCATACTCTCCAACTCCTTTTGGCAAATGAGGCTACTTTCTTTTCCTTGAAAACACCCTGTTACTTTCTCAGTCCTTAATTGTGTGTGTTCATCCTGCTCCTTATACGTGTACGTACGTGTGTGTGTGTGTGTGTGTGTGTGTGTGTGTGTGTGTGTGTGTGTGTGTATTTCCTCTCCTCTCTCAGATAGGAAGCAAGATAGTGTCCTGAAAGGTTTCCATTAGTAGAGACGAACTAGGGAGCCAGAAGCAGGTCACGCCTGCCCCCCTTCTCCAAGAGCCCCAAGACAGCCAGAAGCACCCATTCTAGTCCCAAGTCAGTAATAGTAATGTTAATTTTACACCACTTTCCTCAAAGCCAAGACATCATTCATTTGCTAAGTCTTCTCCCTCAGCTAGATTAAATAATTATTTTTTCAGACCATTTCCAATTTTTACATTGTGAGATTTTTTTTTAAAACAGTCAAAAAATGTAAGGTAAGGAAAGGGGAAAGTTAATTATAGGTAAAGCCCAAGTCATCCAAATATGTTTTTTTATAATAGGGGTCTTAACCTGGTATCTGTGAACTTATTTTAAAAAAATATTTTGATGACTGTATTTTGATATATTGGTTTCCTTTGTAATCTATGATTTTAAAATGTTATTCTGAGAAGTCCAAAGATTTTACCCAATTGTCAAAAAGGCCCAAGGCGAAAAAGATTAAGAACCCTTACCTTGGAGGACACCTGTTTCAAATAAATATAAATCACAACTATAATGTCCTCTCCCTGACCACCTCCAATGCCAGAAGTTTCACTACTATGGAGATTGCTTAATTCTATTTTTGGACATATGTATCACTAAAATTCAATCTTTTTGTCTCACTGGCTGTTGAATTCTGATCTAGGCTTGAAGTGAGTGAGCCCAGCTGTTCAATAAAGTGATCTAGGGAATGTATAGGTCTGGGTTGGCAGTAGCTAGTTCACTCAGTCCAAGTTCACCTCCTTGATGAGCCACCTGATTTGTTTTTCTGATAATGTAACTTTCCTAGAGATTAACAAAGAAAAAAAAAGAGAATTCACCAGTGTCACTTAGTCAAAGTGACTAAAGTCACAAAGTTAAACTACTTGAGGAAAGGAGTTGTGCCTGGGTTTGACTCTGCCCCAGCACCCCACAATTTAATGAAGATAATCACTACTTGGACTGAAGTTCCTAAAAGTTAAAACTTCTTTGGGAAGGGGATAAGGCTGGGGATCAGATGTATTACCATCCTCACTGGTTACTGCTCTGTCCCTTTGGGCCCTGGACACATCCAGAGAATTCCCTCAAAATTCTGGGGGGTTCTGTAGATATTGGGGGGTTCTGAATAGTGGGGTGTTTTGCTTATCATAAAGTCAGACTTTCCCTCTGATGAGGTAGTCATATAATTAACATTCAGGCATGACGCACAGTGCTATAAGGTGTCCTTGAAATTTCAAAGGAGATAACTGATTTCTCTTTTGCCTCCCAAGGACAGTGGACAAAAGACACCAAATTTAACTCTCAGCAATCCTAAATCCGAAGGTTAGAATTACTTTGCTTACTACCAAGGTTTGGGATTGGTACTTTTGGCTATGAGAAGGGTCCTATGGACATTAAGACTTTTGCCCTGGGATGCTGAAGTGCCCCCAAAGTCTTGGATTTTAAGGTCCATGTTTTAGACTCACCTGTTAAGCAATTTGGCCATTTCAAGGTTATCACAAGCCTAGCAAAGACTGTGACTGCACTTTTGCCAAGATAATTACCAAAGGCCAGGGGAAACTCACTACATCTTGCTGTGTGTTTGGGCTGACATAGCAGCTGCCACACATATAAACTGATATAATTATTAATCAGTCAACTCCAGATCGACTTTTTTCCTATAATACTTTCCTTCATTTTACCCAGGGTATTATTCAAATGGCAAGTTATCTCTTTCTGCTAAATTTCTGGGAGAAACTATCTCCCCACCCTCCTGGAATTATGAAACCCTTGGTTATGTTACTAACTTGAACTCTGAGGAATGATTGTCCAACAAGCCCAATTTGCTCAGCTCCTCATCAATCACATCCATGACATGCTTGGGAACAGTGAGTTCCTTTAAACGTTCTCGGAATTTCTCCTCAATGGCATCCTTGTCTTCCTTCTCCAGGCCCAACTCTTTCTTGATAATTTTAAGCTGCTCTTGTAGAAGGTACTTGCGATGAGTTTGCTTGATCTTCTCTTCTACCTACAACAGACAATAGCTGACCTTTGGGTAACATGGTAGGAAGGCATCGGATAGAACATCAGGCCACATGCAGACACCATGAACTCCTCTTCTCATAGTTAATAGCTCATCCAATACTTAGTGCCTCCTTACTGAGAAATTGTTCCTCAGATTCTAACTCTCCCATGATTTCCCCATTCTACTGTCAGAAAAAAGAAGACCACTGGCCAGAATCTTCTAAAGCCACTATCTCCATCATGGCTTTTTCTAAGGATGCTCAGACAGGTATGAGACAAATTACAACCAGCACACGGCTATATCACCATGCAGCCTAGGCTGATAACCTTCAACTTCAAACGTTGCTATTATAACACTAAAATTAATCCTTTAAACAGTTTTTTTGGCCTCTTCTCTTTATCTTTTTCTTACCCACTGTCTCTGAAATATCTTCCTATGATACCTCATCCTAATATCAGTGATCCTGTACTCTTGAAAACCACATGATAGTTGAAAGCCAATATGGTTCTAATTATCCAAAGGCCAGCCTAGCTTGGACTGAAAGAGCTCTTCACCAGAAACTTGGCCACAGCAGCTCAACTCCAATTTATGCTGATAAGGTAGAAATGCCCACCCTGATAAAACCAGGTGCCATTCCTCTCTCAAGGTGCTAAGCAATTTAAAAAGCACTTTTCTGTATTTTGTATTTTCTTGTACTTTTGTATTTTCTTTGTAGTTTCAGGCCCAATATCCAAGTTTGGGGAAGAGATTGCAGGTGAAGAGGAAAATAAATTACTATCACAAAGCTTTTGGGTGTGGGGTTATATATTAAAGAAGAGACCAAACAGAAACTAGAGAAAACTGAGCTCTTCTTGCTTGATGTTTCAGCCTTGGGGGAAGAAGAGATGCAAGCTGGCTTGGATTACTGTCATAGGGCCAGTCACTGATTTGTAGGACCTTTCTCTGGAAAGTCCAGTTTTTCCAAGTACCACTCTTTATTTGGGATTCCCTCCAGTCTTTGTTTGTTTCCTTCTGGAGGCCAGAGAAGCTAAATGGCTTCAGAGTTGGGCTTTTTTGTACACGAATTTCTGTAAAAAATTCCCATTCAGAGGGAAGCACCACACACTCATTACAACAAAGGTGCTCCTCAGTCTTGCAAGAGAAAGGGACCCACAGGCAAAAAAAAAATGTTTTTGGCAGCTCTTTTGTGTAGTGGCAAAAAACTGGAAACTGAGTCTATGCCCATTAATTGGAGAATGGCTGAATAAGTTATGGCATATGAATATTACGGAATAGTATTGTTCTATAAGAAATAATCAGGAGGATGATTTCAGAGAAGTCTGGAGAGATTTACATGAATTGATGCTAAATGAGGTAAGTAGAATAAGGAGAACATTGTACACAGCAATAACAAAATCATACAATGATCAATTTTGAGGGATATGTCTCTTCTCAATAATGAGATGATTAAGGCCAATTCCAATGATATTATGATGAAGTGAGCCATTTGCACTCAGAGAGATAACTGTGGCAATTAAGTGTGGAATACAAAGTAGTATTTTCACTTTTTGTTGTTTGCATTTTTTCTTTTTCATTTTTTTCCTTTTTGAAATGTTATTTCTTGTGTAGCATAATTATGGAAATATCTATAGAAGAATTGCATATATATTTAGTTATCTGCCATCTAGGAAAGAGGGTATGGGGAAAGAAGGGAAAAAATTTGAAACAAAGTTACGCAAGGATGAATGTTGAAAATTATCCATGCATGTGTTTTCAAAATAAAAATCTTTAATACAAATAAATAAATAAAATAAAGTCAGTCTTGCCCCTCTCCTCACATAGTCATTTGCTTGGATACCATGTTTACAAGTGAGGCCTCCTTCTCTCTAGTCTATCTTCCAAAACTACTATAGGTTCATTCCCAATGCACACGTCTTATATGTCACATTACTGGAACAATCTCTCACTGTCTTTTTAAAGTTATTTTTCAGAATTTAAAAAATATTTTCATTTTAATGGCTAAGAGAGTGTTGAGTCTTATTTGCAGAAGTCCCTCAGCTTTCCTTTAAAATTATTTCCCAAGAATAGGTTCTAGAAAAAGGCCTTACCTCTCGGCCCAGACGCTGTTGCAGTTTGCTCAACTCAAATTCCTTCTTGAGGAGAGAGAGGGCCTTGTAAAGTCGCTTTGGAATCTGTCAATAAGGAGCAAAAAAAAAAAAAAAATCAAACCAATTTTCAAAATCTCACCTATACCAAGTAACAGCAGAGGGTGATGATTTCCCTATTCCAAGATGGAAAAATCAAAACTGCCAAAAGATTTCCAGGTTCACTCATTAAGTGCAGTATGCTGGTATAGAGTGGCCTGATAATGTTGAAGGGAAGCATCTTGGTCATAGGGAACCTAAGGAACCTAATCAGACTGCGAACGTCTGGAAGCTTAGGAACGGCATCTGGTCCTCTATTCCTCCCATCACAGAGGGCAGAATCAAGTGTTGTTTCATTATAGCAACTCCCTCTTCTCCCAAGCAATCTCAAATCATGAATTTAGCAGGAAAGTTCTTAGGGGGATAGAGAGAGAGGAGTAGAAGATGGTAGGGATGGATGGAGTTTGAAGAGAAAGGGGCTAAGAAATACAGTGGAAAGAGCACTGGAGTCTGGGATTAAGTCTCAGCAATGATTCTTACTACATATAATTCCTTAACCTTTCTCAGTCTCAGTTTTCTCACCTGCAAAATGGAGTTTGCCAATACCCACATAGCTGCATCACAAGGTTATTGTAAATAAAGCACTTTATAAATCCTAAAGTGTTTTGTCATGTGTTTTATTCTTATAATTATTAGCAGTAGTAGACTGAAAGCTTAATATAACCAAAAGACAAGATATAGCAGCAAAAAACCAATGCAATCACAATTTTAGAAGTGGCAGGAAACTCAAGAGGATTCTAGTCCAATCTATATCTGAATAAGAACCTCATTTCTTGTATATCTAGCAAGTGATTTATTTAGTTTTTGCTTTAGTTCAAGGAATTCCAATACTCTTCTAAAGTGCCTCCTTCTATTTTTGACTTACTTTAATACTGTGAAGGCTCTTTTCCTTTGTCAGATCTAAACCAGCATTTTTCTAACTCCCCTCAATTTCTTGGCCTGTGTCACGAAAATCATAAGCACAAACATAGGATGAGGGCATAGGGAATTAGAGAAGGCACTTCCAAACAACAGATCTTGTAAAAAAGACGTAGGAGTTTGTTGCCTCCATGAATCAACACTTGTGAGCAATTCTAAATCTTAATGTCCTCCTTTCCAAATAGACCAAGGATCTGCATTTCATCAGAATGACTTCAGGGGAAGAGGAAGAGAGAACAAGGGAATGAGCACTGGTCAGTGATTTTTTTCAAGGGAAATCATGCTTCATATGATAATTAGACAAGATAACCTCATGTTTGACACAACTCAGATTCTAAAATATGTCCCAATAAGCTACCGATCTGATTTCCCAATTGCTTTATGTGTGAATCTTATCTCCCCCAAAAGACCATGAGAGCCTGGAAGACAGGGTCTGAGCCTCAGACTTCTTTGTATTCACTCCCATCTCTCACCTCAAAGATTAGCACAAAGCAGATAAGCTCAGTACTTAAACTTGTTCCATATATTGAACTGAAACACAAATATTACATGTATAAAACCATGTCTCATGCACTCTGCAGGAGGCATATCCAGAATGAGGAAATCCATCTTATTTGCTTCAGGAGGCAGATATGTCTTATATAGAGGAGATAGGTGCAAATAGTGAGCTTTTTCAGAGACCAAACTCACATTTGTTTCTTCCAGAACATCTTGTAGCTCCTGAGACTCAGCTCCTGTCAGTGCTGCCCCCATGTCACTCAGGTAGATGGGATTGTCCACAACTCTCTGCCCAGCCTGCATCATCTGAAGAACAGATTCTCTGAAAGAAATAAGCAGAATTTAGATTCAAATGCAAGTGACATTCTGTACTTTGGGCTGTCCCAAGAGCAATCAAGTAAAAAACACTTATTAAGTGCCTATTGTGTACCACGCACTGTGCTAAGTAGTAGGAATATAAAGAAAAACAAAAAGTCATTTCTGTCCTCATGGAGCTTACATTCTGACAGGGGACACAATGTATACAACATATAAAATACAGAGTGAAAGAAGGTAACCATAGAAGCTCAATTATACAGCTGGTCCCCGAGAATCCTCCTCTCTGTCCCCATGCAGCAACTTATTTTCTCATTCAAGATTGGTCTTATCTTTATTTTAGTCCAATTTCATGTGTATAAAAATGTTGCCTCATCTCTACCTCATCTATTAAAGGGGCTGGCCTCTTGGGCTGCTGGTCAGGCTAAATAGGATAATAATGAAGTAAGGTTCTATAATTACAGTGTGGGAACCACTTCCATATAGACCATAACTTCTGTTGTTTTTAATAAATATCTTCTTTAACTGCTGTGGTCAAACAAAAATCATTACCTGGTACCTACCTGTGAGTTTTGAATTTCTAGTCTTCAAAAATCTGACATAGTTCATCACCGAACCTGTTAACTCAGACTTTCAAGATAGAATCTATGATAATTTACCAACATAGCCTAAGAGAAACTAAAGTTCTCATCAAGAGTAAAGAGTAAAGAGCCTTTCCATCAAGAATAAAAAAACTAATGGAGGAATTCCACAATAATATAGATTGCTTTATCTGGAATTATACCCCAAAAGTTATCAAATTGTGCATACCCTTTGATCCAGCAGTGTTTCTATTGAGTTTATATCCCAAAAAAATACTAAAGAAGGGAAAGGGACCTGTATGTGCCAAAATGTTTGTAGCAGCCCTGTTTGTAGTGGCCAGAAACTGGAAAATGAATGGATGCCCATCAATTGAAGAATGGCTGGGTAAATTGTGGTATATGAATGTTATGGAATATTATTGTTCTGTAAGAAATGACCAGCAGGATGAATACAGAGAGGACTGGCGAGACTTACATGAACTGATGTTAAGTGAAATGAGCAGAACCAGGAGATCATTATACACTTCAACAACGATATTGTATGAGGACATATTTTGATGGAAGTGGATTTCTTTGACAAAGAGACCTAACTGAGTTTTAATTGATAAATGATGGACAGAAGCAGCTACACCCAAAGAAAGAACACTGGGAAACAAATGTGAACTATCTGCATTTTTGTTTTTCTTCCCGGGTTATTTATACCTTCTGAATCCAATTATGCAAACATATATTGTATCTAGGATATACTGCAACATATCTAACATATATATATGGCAAGGACTGCTTGCCATCTAGGGGAGGGGGTGGAGGGAGGGAGGGGAAAAATCGGAACAGAAACGAGTACAAGGGATAATGTTGTAAAAAAATTACCCTGGCATGGATTCTGTCAATACAATGTAATTATTAAATAAAAATTTAAAAAATATATATATAGATTGCTTTAAAAGAGACAAAGACAAGACTTAGCTACCCTAAGCCCAGCCCTCCAGGCAGAACCACTTCTTAGCACTTTGGTCTCATATTATGGAGTTGTAGGGTTTTTTTTTTTGGTTGTTATTTTTTGTTTTTACCAAAAAAGAACTCTTAAAAGTCATTTTTCAGAAAGTCAGGAACTCCATAAAGCCACAGAAATGAAATCCCAACCCAAACAATCAGACTTGTGCAAGCTCTTTAGTAGAGTTTACAGATGGTAAAGAGGCTGACAAACTTTGAGATGGGACAGAAAAGAAAAATGAAATCAAGAAAGGGTCTAGGTAACATACCTATAGAGGGGATTCAAAGCAATGATATCCCGAATTGTCTTCACAATTTCTGCAGTAAGAGCCTGTCAAAGGAAACATTCCTAGATCAGAAATCTGAAGTTATCCTCCCATTGGAGATAGTTTTCTACTCTGAAAGTAGTGCTCTAATTTCACACAATGCCCCACTGGTTAGGCAACTTGACTGAGAACAAGAAGCAGAGTTCTTGAATTTATTAGCAAAGGGCTACAACACATTAAAATGCAAAAATTTAAACATCAGCTTGAGTAGAGGATCTTCATATGTGTCTAACCATATTTCAGGTTTAAAACAAAACCTCACCATCTTTAATCATAGCATCAATGTAATTTAATCCACTGAACAGTAGAACTGGAAGAATTTCTCTTACTCTCTGATTTTACTGAGATAATTTTGGCCCAGAGAAGGAAGGAATTTGCCTCATGTTATATAGTTTAAGTCAAAGAAATGGAATTCTGGATGTAGTTCTTTTTCTTCCTTTACTTCTACTCAGTAAATTTTTTTTCTCCAGGGTATCACATAAAATTCTAAAAATCCACACAACAAAGGGTCAATTCTCAGCATTGTGTTCTCTCTCTCTCTCTCTCCCGCAAGTCAACTAGAGGTTGACAAAATTAATCAGGTATACCCAATCTGCTCTTGCATTCTATCTCCTTCCCAATACTTCTTATCTCTCCAACACATGCATACTATATTTTCACACTTAGCTTGCCCCATATGGGTAGGGATACTGTCTTATTTCTGTGTAGCCTAGGGCCTGAAACAGCATTTGTATATAGAAGCTTTAAAAATGCTTATATAATTAAAAGAAATTGCTCTCCCAGATGGAAGCCAAAAAGTCCTTGGCCAGAGACAGTAACCTGGGGACAAGTTGAAACATTGTTTCCTCAATTCCAACTTCAAGGCAAAAGAGCATAAGACACAACACGGAGGAAAAGGCTCTGAAGATTTAACTACACATGTCATGTGAGCATGCACTACACATGCACTACACTCAGGTTATTTTGATGCTACGTGTAAGACTCTTTGGGACACAAAGAAAGGATGCTGGAGAAATGGGTCCTGGACTTACTTTCACTTCCTCAGTAACTTGGAAGTCCTCATGAACTACATTTTCCACTTCTACCATGAGTACTTCATCTGGAGAACTGGTGGCAGGTTCTATCACCAACTCCACCACTTGGTCCTTGGCACCTTGTTCTTCCTCAGCCTCTTTTTTGGCTCGCTTGGGTTTTCTTCTCGTTTTTTGTTTATTTTCAAGTTCCAGTTCTTCAGGTTCCACATCTAGTTGTTTGTTTATGCGAATCCTGTAGGAAAACCACACCACAGAGATGTGTTAAGTTCAATGGGTAAGCCAATTCAATCACATTTATAACAGAACAGGTTCCCATTTCTTCTCTCTAAAGATTAAAATGGTCAAAGATTTTCTACTGAATTTTAGGATACATTGAACCAAATTATGGTTACAATGCCGACACTAGAATGAGATTTCAAAAATACAAATTCTGTGAAATTGACCCTAGGCACAAAAAAATGTAAAAATTATTAGAGGAAATAGGATTTATAGGAAGATATGAAGATAAGGTAAACCCATTCTCCTCTATACCATTTTTTGTTGCCTAAGGCCACCAGTCTCTGGGAATCTCACACTCGTATGAGATGTATGAGAAATGAGGTTATTCCAAAGTTGGTTATTGCAAAGTTTCTTCATTAGCCAAGCATGTCAAGAACTATACCACTTTAATACACAAGTAATTTAATTGAATTCCATGAGGACAATAATTATTATTTTCAAACTACCAAGCCCAATGCCCTACATGTAGAAGGCCCTAATAAATGGGTACTTAATCATTGATTTATGTACTCTTATCAACATATGACAATAATATTAAGCAATACTATATGCAGCAAGAAGGAAAATGCAAAATCCTAAATACAGAGGGAAATGCAAAATTAAGTTCCTGTTTTTAAGGAGCTCATACTCTAGTAATGGAGAAAAATCACCGATATAGATATAATAATCATAAAGGTGCGTTTCAGTGTTACAAAACAAATAATATCTGAAGGCTGATGTCAAGAGAAGTCAGAAGATTTCATAGAGGAGTTCAACTTGACTAAAGCATAAAATACTTTTAAATGAGTCATACAAGATAAGGCTTGAAAGGTAAGAGTGGGAAATGGCCTTGAATGGGAAACAAAGATACACAAACTTTTTAGGTCTTGAGTCATTTAAGATTTTTAAGCAGAGAAATTTACAAGCTCAGAACTATATAAAAGAAAGATTAGTCTGACAGTAGATCACAGGATAGTTTAGTAGAAGGTCAGAAGGGTAAAGTTTCAAGTCTATGATAATGTAATGGTCTAATACAGAGTCTAGTCTAGGGGAAGTGGGAAAAGAGAGGGGAAAGGAGTGAGGTTGGGGAGACAATCAATAGTGAGTTAGTAAGTAATTATTAAGGGCCTATGTGCTAGACACAGTACTAAGCACTGAAGATATTAAATACAAAAGACACTTCTTGCTCTCAAAAGACTCACAATCTAATGAAGGAGACAACAAACATATGTAAGTACAAATGAAACTACATACAGGACAAATAGGAAAAAATTAACAGAGGGAAGTACTAGAATTAAAGAAGGGTTGGGAACGACTTCCTGAAAATAGAATTATAGTTAGGACATAAAAAGAAACCAGGGAAATCTGTTGAGGATCAAGAGGAAGCGCATCCTAGATACTGGAGATAGTTAAGAGAAAATATGCAGTGTTGAGACTTAGGAACTGTCCACTTAAGTAAATTAGAGTCAGAAATAACCCCAAGGTCACAAACAAGGGAATCTGGGTGAATAGCAATGCTACAGAGAGAGGTAGAAGAACAGGCTTAGGAAGAAAAATAATGAAAAGAATTAATTCCTTCCCTCCCCCTTCTGCCTCTAGCTCTGTACAAATGGATTTGAATATATTGCATCAAACCAGAAAAGATGCTAACATTTTAGTGGTTAGAGGCAAGGTAATAGCACTTATCAAACCCTGATCGAACAGTTTCCCTAGTATAATTCTACCAATGTCTGAGCCTGACCCACATACCTTCTGTGTCCCATGACTATCATACGCAACTTGTCACCGAGGTCCTGCATTTCATGAATCTGGACAAAAGTTCCTGTGTGGTAAATTTCATTCAGGTTCTCAACCACATCAGACTCATTGCTAGGGGGGAAGGGAAAAAAATGATTTCAGGGTATCCCTTCAATATCTTATCCAGACTGGATAAGGAGAGAGGATTGTTAAATCAGAATGACTAAAGCAATGACTTTGTTTATTGACTAGTAAATACTAAGAAAACATCAAGACTAAGAATTACATTTATTCACAAATCCTTTTTAGTTCTGTTGTGCCTAAGAGAACTTCCCATCTTAAAAGGACATGACCAGCGTTCCATTATAAACAAAAAGATATTTACCAAGTACTGGCTCCTCCAAACACCTACTGTGATAAAAATGCTAATGTGATGTTTTTGGTCCTACATGACTTAATAGGTGAAGGACCAAGATGGCACAAAATTTAAGATTCCCAATTCCCAGTCAAACAATCCATAGAACCCCAGCTTTTTAAACTGTGATTCATGACCCCATATAAGATCTTCTAACAATGTGGGGTCACAAAATTACGATTTATAATCAGTAAATGCTTATAATTTTGTATACCTATCTATTCAAGGTCATGTAAAATTTCTCAGGCAAAAAGGGGTCATGAGTGAAAAAAAGGTTTAAAAAGTCATGCATTAGGCTATGCCATTTTTATAATGCTATTGGAAAGAATCTTCTAATTAAATTTCCTTGAAATTAAGATAAATGTAGACATTATGTATACTATATTTTATAGCAATCCTATGGATGCACATTTTTTAAATCTCCAAGTATTTTATTTTGAACATTTAAAAATTTATCCTCAGTTTCTTTCTTTCCACTCCAACAACATGGTAACAATGAATCACCATGAGTTACTGAATACCAAGAATCTGAAGAAATCACAGTGTTTTAGGACTAGATTCTTAACTCTTATTATCATCTGTATCCTGCAGCAAGTCATTTTCTTGAAGGTCTTTTACACCAGGGATATTAACACACATAACAGTCATAAAAGGAGTTTTTCATTTCAGGATAATTACTAAAGGAATTGAATCAAATGCCACTTACTTGTCATCTCTCTTGAGAAAGACACCGGCATATGGCTGGGCAAGGCGAACTTTCCTTCTTAGCAGCTCAACCAACTTCTTATTTTTAACCTAGCATGACAATAACCTCAAGGTGAAATACAGGGAAAGGTTCTCTAGCTACACAGTTTGACAGCATCCTTAGCATCATAAAAAGATTAATAAGAGGTGCAATGGTTTTTCTATGTACAGGTTTCTTGAAATAAGTTTGAAAAGACAGGAAAAAATGTTTTTTTTTTTTTTTTGCCTTTTTAAACAAAAAGTCAAAGAAGAAGTAAGGTTTGTGGCAAAATGATTTATAAGGGACAAAATTTAATAGATTACAAATCTAATCCTAGTTTTTTCCCCTCAGTTGTTGCAATCAATAGACCATGGAACACAAATAGGATGATGTCAGTTTTTTCCAAGATTTGCCTATATTCTAACTTACTGCTATAAACTAGAGGACTGACTCATTCTTGGTGAGGCTTCAATAAATAAATGATAATGACCTTCCTGTAGCTTTCTTAAGAAAAGAATGACATGGTAGGGAAGGGTTATACTTTTATGTATATCGTAGTTTCTTTCAAGTTGTAGTTATTTTGCAGAGTTTAGTTTTCAATCTGCCCAAAGAGGAAGAGTCAGGGAGATAGATATCCTGGAAGGAGGATAGCAAACAAACAATTCAAACCCTAGAGTCAAGAACCATGAACAGAAAGAGTAGTTGAGCTAAAAATAAATGGAGAATTCCTTTAATTTTGTCAGCAAATGGGAAAACTCCTCTGCTCTAATTCATTCCCTGCTTCTTTCTCCTGTGTTAATTGCTAACTGGAGAGGGAGGGGGAGTCTTAGTTAAAACCCCTCTGTTGTCAGTAGTTTCTAATTTCTCTTCCCCTTTAATATGTTTAGGTTTTAAAATAGCCAGTTTTAGGAGCGGTTTGATTAACTATCATTTATATAGCCTTCGCTCCCCCTCCCAGCAAGAGGAAAAAACCCAGCTAATCAAAAGCAATCAACAAAACATGATATGTGATATTCTATGTGATATTCTATAACAATGGCCCCCATTTCCGCAAAGGGAAATGCTTTTTCAATTCAATCTTTTGGAGTCAAGCCTGGTTATGATTAAACAACAAAACATTTTATTTACATTTCCATACTTTTACATACATAATCTCACTTATAAGGTAGGTAGTACAAATATTACTTCAAGGAACTACAATTTCACCAGCGTGAACACACTATTTCCATGACTGCAACCCTTGTACAATTTTATAAGACACTTTCTCCAATTGAAATTCAGGCTGAAAAAATTCGGCTGATTGTCTACATAGACTACCAGGCCCAAATGTGAAACTTTTCCAATTAGGTAGAATGAGTTTTCAAATGCTCACAATCCACTAAATGAGTCCAAACCCAAGCCACACAACAGAGTGGGTTCTTTAGTACAACCATTAATCCCATTTCCCAGATAAGAAAGCAGCTACATTTTAAGTAAAGACTCAAGTGTAGAGCCAGTATTTGAATTCACACTTGCTGACTCCCAAGTCCAGTGTTCTCTAACTGCAGGTAAGCTTTGCATTCAGTGTTTGTGACTGGCTCCTATACACTCCTCAGTCTAGACTATAACTTGATCATCTCAAACCTCAGATTTCTGGGTCAAGATGGCTTAATTAGAAACAAAGCCTGACAAGGTTACCTGGTAGTTTAACTAAAGATACTAAGGGTAGGTAAGGCTCTGGAGAGACAATGGAAAGTTTGGTGAGATATCCAAGAACAAATTTACTATTGAAAAAATCAAAATGGGAACTCCAAGGCAGAAGTGTGCAACAGACTATCCAAGGGTTCATGTTCATATATTTGGGGGGAAATTTTCTTTATTGGTATACTGGAGCAGGGAGGACACAGGTCATTTATGTGCAATCAGCAAGTAAAGGGGAAAGGAAGAATAAGATTTAGCTACCTGACAAGAATTTCCTCCATTTTGCCCAGCCTCCTCTAACCCCTATTGAAATTTAATATTTTTTCTTTCAGAGCTATCCTGGATGTTTATTTTATCCCTATCTGTCAAGACTTGATGGGGATAGAAGAAAAAAGGAGAAATCCATGCAACCTGCTCTAACATCCATTAAGAACAGCACAGCCAAAAGAGACTCCTATTAAAGTTTCTCACAGCAAGAGATGGTCTCTTATAAAAATAGAAGGCTGAACTGGAAAGATCATCAGAGATCATGATTGACCCCCTCATGATACCAAACTCCTAACAACAATGATTTCTCCAAGGTCACAGGGTCATCCAGTGATAGACCTAGGACAAAACTAATTTTCTGCCTTTCCATTCCAGGGAGATTTGCAAGCATAGTCCAATTTGCTTCTTTTCCAAGTGGGGAAAGTGAAAGCAGTGGGAGAAAGGACCTGCGGTTGGGTGTTTGCCTGAACTATTTGCATTTTAGCAGACCCCAGTGGCCTTGAGCAAGCCTTCCCCTGGTCTGGGTCCCTTTAGATTAGGTTTGAATAAAGACAGTTGAGAGGTAAAGGAAAGAACACAGGATCAGGCGTCGATACACCTGGACCGAACTTCTGATTATGCATCTACCATGTTTTTGGGCAAAGGGCTTTCCTATTCTGGATATATTTTCCCCACCTTTAAAAGGAGGGAGTGGGTCTAGACAGCAACAACTAAAATTTAACACCACAATACGGTGTGCCCAGGCACCTTGCAATTCTTATTTCTCGACTCTCATAGCAATCTGGGAGATTGGCGCTACTTTTGTCTCTATTTTACATAGAAATAAACTGAGGCAGTCGAGGGTTACAAAGTGAATGAATTTAGTTGGTCTCTAAAGCCCCTTCCAGTTCCGACAATCTCGTTTCTGTGCTTACAGTGAGGGGACATTGAGTGTAGACCCTGACCTCACATTTCTAGAGAACTCAAACAGCTCTTTCCTTCTACCACCGGCTCGAAGGAAAGCAGCGGAAACGTCTTCCTCCAAAAAGGGCAGATACAGAGACCGAGGCCCCGAGAGGGCCGCCTGGTTCGGGAGAAGGGCGGGGTGGCCAGCGGGCCGCTCACCTCGATGATCTTAATGAAACGGGGGAACACGGGGTTGCGGGTGACAGCGATGAGCGGCAGATGAGGGAAGACGTCCGGAATCATCATGGGCGTGAGCGCCGTCATGACTGGGCCCTCGGAGCCTCCGCTCCCGGCCCCGCTGGCCCCAGCCCCATCCTCGGCGCCGTCCCTGGGGCTGTCGTCACCGCCATAGGCTCCGCCGCCCCGGCTGCCGGCCTCATCCCACAGCCCCCGCCACGCGCCCGCGCCACGCGACGCGGGTCCAGGGCCCGGCCCCCGGTCCCGTGCAGCCCAGGCCGGTGCCGCGCTGCTCGACAGCGGCCGCAGCACCGGCGGCCGGGTCACACGCAGTCCCCGCCCCCGCCCCCGTCCCCCAAGGTTAGCTAGTTGGGGAGACCGCGACCCAGATGCCAACACTAGGCGCCTCGCGGCTCCCCACAGGCGAACGTAGCCTGAAGCCGCCGCCATGCCCACCTCATTCTAAGGGTACCCGCGTCTTCACGTCATTTCCGCCTCCGACGAGCCACGTGACTGGATCCGCCCATTTCGCTGCCATAGTTAACTCCTCAGATGGACCGAGAGCAGCCCGGGAGCTTGCGCAGATCGAGGGAGGCTCGCCGAAGCTGTCCCTCCCACCCATCCTCGCCCCTAATCTTCCTGAGACAGGGAGGAAGGAGGCGGCTAGAATTCAATTACTGCTCTTACTGGCCGTAAGAGAGCCCCGTGGTGGGCGTGGCTTCAAGGCGGGGGGAGGAGGAGATAGAACGCTCCACCCCTTCACGTCTCATAGCAACGGCTTGGCGCTCGCGACTGGATGTTGTAGGAGCTTTCCATAACCGCTGGGAATTCTTCCGCATCCTGGAGCTCTCGGACTACCATTAAGTCGCCCGAGGTCTCTGAGAGCACCCGAGAGAGATGGTGTTGACTGGCCTTTCTTGCCCTTTGGGCTTTTCTTTCCTGCCGGTAGTTGTGACGGTGGTCCTGTCGCAAGACAGCTTTGACATCCCGGTCTGCAGGTGGGCGCCCTTTTGCGAGAGTACTATCTACCCGGCTCCACGGGTGTGGGAGAGGCTCCGGCCCCTGGAGGAGGAGACAAAGGGCTCCTCAAGATCCCTAATGAGGTTTTCGTTGTACCGATGGAGAAACCAAGGAGGGAATTTGTCCGCAGGATCCGATTCAGGGATCTTTTTGTTCCGCCTTCCTCTCCCCGCGGTCACCCCAGACGCCAGGTGGTCACCCCAGACGCCAGGCGATCCCTTTCTTGCCTGGTTTTTTGTCCGCCCGCAGTTCGGGCTCTGAGCTCCCATCTATCTATTCCGTGTGGTTTCGGGCCAGGTTTCTTCTCAGAAACTGCCTTAGTCCTAGTGGGAGGGGGACTGCTGACCTTTTGGAAAGCAGCCCTGAATCGGATCGTCACCCGGAGATCCTTCCTCTCCCACTTGGACTACTGACAGAGGTGGAGAAAAAGGTGCAGCCTCTGCCAATAGACAATCCTTTTTACGCTTCCCTAACTCCCCGAGGCAGTCCTGATCTGTAGGAGGCCGGTGATCTTGCACAGTCCCTCTCACTCAAATCCACTACTAAACTTGCATGTCATGGCATCGCCTCCCCAATGTGGTTGTCTTCAAGAAGGAAGGACAAACAACAGACTCTATCCCACCAGTAGGTGTAGTGCTGTAGTAACAGCACCTCTTAAAACCTTTTCATCCCTCCTCAAACTTCCCTCCACACGAAAACCTTGCCTCATATTTTACTGAACAGATCGAGGCTATTTGCTATCTTCTCTCCTTACTTCTCATGTCTTCTACCACTCTCCCCCTTTACCTATTTCACACGAAGTAGATAACTCTTCTCCTTACCAAGGCAAACTCCTCCATCTGCACAAATGATCCTATTCCTTCCCTCATCATCTTCAACAGATTGCCTCTCTATCAATTCCCATGTCTCTTTTACCTTCAGTTGCTTTTCGTCTGCTATCTGCTTCCCTGCTACCTATAAATATGTCCCATGTTTCCCCTGTTCTCAAAAAAACCTCACTCGTTGGATAATCCATTTTTTCTATGAACTATTGCCCCATATCTCTCCTTGTCCCCTCTTCTCTTTCTTCTTAATTATCAGTCTGACATCTGACCTTGTGACCTGTTGGCCTGGAGTTACAGTTACAATTTACCTACCTTTACAATCCAAAGTTACAATTACCTCTTTATTATTATTATTATTATTATTATTTCTCTAATGATATCTAATGGACAAATCCAATTTTTTTTCTGAGTTTTAATTTTCCTTTACTTCTCTGTAGTATTTAACACTATTGATCACCTTCTCCTTGATGCTCTCTTTTCTCTGATCCCTCTTAATTTTAGTGCCTTTCCTCTGTTAATTATATTTTTCCCTTTTATAGCTTCTTTGTACAATGTTTATTTATGGTCTCCTCCATTAAATTTTGATTTCCTTGATGGCAGAGATTGACTTTTGCCTTTCTTTGTATCCCTAGCTATCAGCATAGGACCTAGCACATGAGTTATTTAGCAAATGTTTACTATATTTCCTAATGACAGACAGTCCTCTCTCTGATAAGAGGCATCTAACTAAACACTGGTCAATATGTCAGTGTTGTTTGTACATATTGAATTTGAGTTTTGCACATAATCCCAGCATTCAGCTGACTAAGAACTGACTTCAAAGCATGGGTCACTTGGAGTGAAGATCATTTGGAACATGTAGGAACAGGAATTTATTTTAGGAAATTTAGTGCTGCTGAGAGTTTAGGATTTCTACAAAAGAGTGTTCTCATTTAACTGTGGTATAAGCATATCTGAATGATTGCTGTAATCTAGTGGTAAATGTCCCTGACCAAGTCTGTCCCCCTCTAGCCTATTATCCACTTAACTGCCAGAGTGATATTTCCAATGCACAGTCTGACTCATGTCACTAACCCCTGCAAACTCCAGTGATTCCTTTGTACCTCCAGGATTAAATATAAAGTCCTCTTTTTGGCTTTTAAAACTTTTTACCTCTCCTACTTTCTTATCTGTGTATCTTTCATTTTACCTACTCTATAGTCTAGTGATCCTGACCTCTTTGCTGTTCTCTGCACAAAACATTTAACTTCCTAATTTTGCATTTTCATTGATTCTCCCAAGTCTGGAATGTTCTCCCTTCGTATTCCTAGCTTTTCAGACTCTCTCAGATAAAATCTTACTTTTTGCAAATAGCCTTTCCTAGTACTCCTTAATGTTAATGCCTTCAAGTTGAGATTGCCTCTAATTTGCCTTCAATCAATTAATAAAACATTTGTTAAGCCTCTACTATGTGCCAAGCACTGTCCCTAATTGAGGTCATATCCCAGAAATTTGTAACTAAATCAATCAGAATAGTTGCGTGATCTTCTCTACCTTTGTTCAACAGCATAGGAGAGTAGGAAAGAAGGCAACAGATGGTGGTAGTAAGGCTGAGGCTTGGCTGGACATAATCAACAATATGATAAGGGCCCTAATCGTTCAAAAGGGGATGACAATGTAGTTGAACTGGTTCACTGAGATGTTAAGATGGGGGAGAAGAGGAAAGTGGCTGGTGCAGGGCAAATAACCTGGGAGAGAACTGTGAAGGTCAAGGGATTGGAGGTCACTCTGAATATGAACAATAGTTAAAGTAAAGACAGAGGGAGAGGATCGAGGTTGCATAAGAGTATTTCAGGATTCTTGAATATGGAGATTGTACATTTGTAGAAAAGATCAAGGATATGATCATCTTGAGGCGTTGAGATAGAGTGGAGGAGTAGCTCACGGGAAATGAGTAGATTGAGGAATATTGTGGTTAGAGTTTTTGAGAGACAACATATATATATATATATGAGTTGGGGAGGGGAAAAAAGTATAAAACAGGAATCAAACTCATTGAGAAAAAAAAAGATTAAAAGATCTGTAGGTAACAATTACCAGAATTTTGATTGGAATGGCAGATATAAATGCTATGAACCTCGAAGAAACTATTGGGTGATAGTTGAAAGAGAACTTCAAAATGGAAATGGGAATTAAGAACTATTCTAACTAATCTACTTTGACCAGTGAACTAAGGAGAATGAATAAAGGTGTAGCCAGTACCAGGAAGAATCATCAGGGATGCTGTGTTATCAGGAGAAGCCAGATTTCAGTAAGAGCTAGTAGATAGAAGGAATGGAAGAGATATAGATTTAAAATGAAGGGAAGTTTATCAGGCATTGCAGAGGGTATAATAAAAGAGATGGATGAAATTTAAAACTTTGGATTTGGAGGACTGGAGGATTGGCAACTGCATGATAAGGAGTGAAGAACAGTTTAGATGATGATCTACAGGAGTTCGGAGTCACCGAGATATGAAGGATATTGATGAGGTATGGATCATGGCAGTAATATGGGTTGGTCTCCTAGTCTCCAGAATATCAAGTTAGGGTGGGTTAGCAGCAAGAAATGCTACACAAAAGGCTATGGTAAGAAAAGACACTTTATTAAAAAGAGAGACACCAAGATGTTCACTTGGTGGGCAATGTCAAAGAATTGCAAAGAGATATTTTCTCAGGGCTTACTTTTATATAGAAATAAAACAATTCAGATTTTGCATCGGAAAGGAACATACTTGAGATAGGATGTGGGAAAAGAGTCTTTCCCTGGGAATGTAGGTTTTGCATCTACAAGGTGCATACTTGAGATAATGTGTGGGAAGAGAGTCTTTCCCAGGGAATGTAAATTTTGCATCCAAATGATGCATAATGTGTGGGAAGAGAGTCTTTGTCTTCATCTATATGACCATGTATGAGAATATTCATTGTTAAGTGGTAGGCACCGCTCCTGTACCCGCAAAGGACAAACACAACAGATCAGAAGGGAGGTTTGCTTTTTTTTTGCACTGGAAGTTTCCACGTTCCACATTCCAGTTGGGAGATTAGGCTGGCAGCAGGAGTTACAATTTTTCAACATTGACCCTTACATAGCCTTTATTTCAGATTTTCCCATTGACCCTTACATAGCCTTTATTTCAGATTTTCCCCTTTCCCGCCCCCCCCCACCTCTTCCTCTAGATAGCAAGCAACCCAATATATGTTATACATGTTAAAATATATGTTAAATCCAATATGTGTAAACATTTATACAATTCTCTTGCTACACAAGATCAAAAAGGAAAGTAAATGAGTAAGAAACCAAAATTCAAGCGAACAACAACAAAAAGAGTGAAAATGTTATGTTATGATATTCAGTTCCCATAGTCATCTCTTTGGGTGTAGATGGCTCTCTTCATCACAAGATCATTGGAACTGACATCAATCCTCTTTTTGGAAAGAGTCATATTCATCATGTTGAGGTCTAGATTTGGGCTACCTAAATGAAATTAGGGTTTAGTTGAGGTCTAGTGGCAGGTTTGGGTACAGGGAGTTAAGCAAAGATCCCCTGCAACCCCCTTGGATTCGGCGCAAGGATACAGCAGTAAATGGGGTCTAGTAGCGGCGTACATCCCCAATAAAAGCATTTATTGGCCCGAGAGCTAGATTGATAAAAGAGGTTTATTACTGGGTTTGGAAGTTAGGAGATAGGTGAAGATAGAGATAAGGAGGGCACTGGACAGAGGGTCCAGTGGACAGAGGGTCCTCACATGGTTACCATGTTTGGAATCTCTGCAAAGAGGGGTTTCCAGCGTGGCCTTTTTATAATAGGAGGCTTAGCTCATGGTGCTTTTGGGTGTAGCCCCAAAGTTGGCTCAGATCCGGTGGGGCTAGGACAGGTCTGGATCTTCTATTGGAATTCAAAGGGACCAGGATTTGTGAGTCAAAGGGTAATTACATTCACTAGGAGGGGATGGGAATCTAGAAACTAATCTTTCCCACATCAATCAGAATTAATCATCATATAATATTGATGTTGCCATGTACAAAGATCTCCTTGTTCTGTTCATTTCACTTAGCATCACTTAATGCAAGTCTCTATAGTCCTCTCTATAATCATCCTCCTGATAACATTCATATACCATAACTTGTCCAATCATTCTCCAACTGATGGGCATCCACTGTTTCCAGTTTCTTGCCATTACAAAAGAGGCTACTACAAACATTTTTGCACATGTTTCCTTTTCCTCCTTTATGATCTCTTTAGTAGGATACAAACCCAGTAGAAACGCTGGATCAAAGGGTATGCACAGTTTGATAGTCCTTTGAGCATAGTTCCAAATTGCTCTCCAGATTGGTTGAATCAGTTCACAACTCCACCAATAATGTATTAATGTTGTCCTAGTTGTCCCACACCCCCTCCAACATTCCTCATTATCTTTTCCTATCATTTTAGCCAATCTGAGAGGTGTGTAGTGTACCTCAGAAGTGTCTTAATTTGTGTTTTCTTTAAGCCAATTCTGATGAGAGTAAGGTTCGCTCATTCCCTCTTCTCTCCCTCTTTTCTCCTCCACTGTAAAATACTTTTTCTTGCCTCTTTTATGGCAGATAATTTACATCATTCTACCTTTCCTTTTCCCTTTACCCCAGTATATTTACTCCTTAATTTTATTACTTTCTGAATGCTTGGCAACATTTTCTCCTTGACCTGGGAGTTCCAAAACTTAGTTATAATATTTCTGAGAGTTTTTATATTAAGTTCTTTTTTAGGATGTCATTGGTGGATTCTTTCAATTTCTATTTTACCCTCTCTTCTAGAATATCAGGACAGTTTGCCTTCTTGAAATTTGACATTTAGGGTCTTTTGTTTATTTTGATCATGGCTTTTAGGTAGTCCAAAAATTTTAAAATTACCTCTCAGATTACTTTCCATGTCAATTGTTTTTTCCAATAAGATAATGATTTTGTTTTATTGTTTCTTGTTTTCTCATAAATTCATTAGCTTCTATTTGCTCAACTAGTTTTTAAGGAATTATTTTTCTCAATGAGTTTTTGTTCTCCTTTTTTCATTTGGACGATTTTGCTTTTTGAGGTATTCTTTAAGGAATCTGTATTCTAAGGAATACAATATCCACACCTTGAAAAAAATCAATTTAATCTTTAGCGATTTATTAGGCAGGCTCCTACTCTAGGACAGTGGTTCTTTTTTTTTTTTTTTAATAGCTTTTTATTTATAAAACATATGCATGGGTAATTTTTCAACATTTATTCTTGCAAAATCTTCTGTTCCAACTTTTCGTCTCCTTCCTCCCATCCTCTCTCCTAGATGGCAGGTAGTCCAATATATGCTAAATATGTAAAAGTATGTGTTAAATCACATATATATGTCGATATGCATATTTACATAGTTATCTCACTTCACAAGAAAAATCAGATCCAGAAAAAAAAAAAAAAAAACTTGAAAAGGAAAACATAAATGTAAGCAAACAATAACCAAAAGAGTGAAAATGCTATGTTGTGGTGCACACTCAGTTCCCATAGTCCTCTCTTTGGATGTAGATGGCTCTATTCATTGCTGAACAAGTGGAATGGTTTGAATCATCTCATTGTTGGAGAGTCACATCCATCAGAATTGATCATTGTATAATCTTCTTGCTGTGTATAATGATCCCCTGGTTCTGCTTATTTCACTCAGCATCAATTCATGTAAGTCTCTCCAGGTCTCTCTGAAATCATCTTGTTAGTCATTTCTTACAGAACAATAATATTCCATAACATTCATATACCGCAATTTATTCAGCCGTTCTCTAATGGATAGACATCCATTCAATTTCCAGTTTCTAGCCACTACACAAAGGGCTGCCACAAACTTTTTTTAATATGTGGGTCCCTGTCCCTTCTTTAAGATCTCTTTGGGATATAAGCCCAAAAATAACATGGGCAGTGGATCTTAAAAGTGTGACGTGGGTAGGAATCCCAGAGAGTGTCTATGAAATCAAAATTATTTTCATAAAATTAAGACATTTTGATTTCTAATAACAGTAAACACCTATGTAAGCCACATAAATGCAAACTCTATGGTGGCCCTCAATAACTTTTAAGAGTGTCAAAAAGGTCTTGAGACAAAAAAGTTTGATAGCCCACTGTGTTAGCTAGATTGGAAAGATCCGTCAGCAACTGTCTACTCATCAACGGAGCAATGCCAACTTGTCATAAAGAGGTATGTAAATTTGTGGATCTATCCAATCAAAATGATCTCTGAATCCCAATTTCTCTAGTTAGTTCCTCTAATCTCTAATGAGTATTATTTTTTTAAAGGTATCTTTTCCATTTATCAAACTTAGTGAAACGAAAATTGTCTGTTTACTCCTCAATGCTATAAAATTTATATCTCAAGATTCACTGAATTGTGAATACTATGAATTGTGTAGAGGCAGATATGTAGACCTATCTGGTCTAGATAGAATAACAGAGTTTAGGGGAAAAAAAATGTGTCCAAATCCTGCCTCAGCCACTTCAGACATAGAAATCATTTAACCTCTACCTACTTCAGTTTTCATCCTTTTAATATGGGGATAATAATATTCCACCTCCCAATTTTGAAAATAAAGTAATATAATGTTTGTAAAGCTCTTTGCAGCCCTTAAAATACTCTATAAATGCTAGGTATTATGAGTTATTAATATTCAAATGAATTCCTGGATTTGCTATACTGTGGGTGGACTTATTGGGAGAAGGGTATTACCAAAAATCCAGGGCATCATAAAAAGAGGGCATTTGTAAAACAAATTCACTTTGAAGGTATAGGAAAAAATTTCTATCAGTTAGCAGCAATGAGAACCCATGAGAGCCTTCTTTTTGTATTCTGTCCCACTGACACTCCATTTCTTCAGAGTACCAGGTTCCCAGTGGATAGTTTCATTTTTATTTTTAGCTCCATGGCTTAGCATGCTGCCTGGTGGTGCCAGATAGTGGCTTGTGTATTGATTATTTGTTTAATATGACTATTAAAGAAGAATCATAAAGACCAAAAGATGTTTGTGCTCTTCTAATTAGGCAGATACTGTTCATCCTAAGACAGTGGTTCTCAAACTCTTTTTTTTTTTCAGTATCTTTATGGTATTAACAACTATTGAGAATATGTCCACAGAGTTTTTGTTTATATGGGTTATATAATAGATATTTATCTTATTAGGAAAAAAAAAACTAATTTTGAATTTGTAGACACTTTGAAACGATTTCAGAGACCCTCCAGGATTCACTGCAATACACTTTGAGCACCACTTGTCCTAAGATAACATTGAGTTGTTCAGTGAATGAATATTAAAGGAATTTTTTTTTGGGTTACTTATACAGCTATGAATTAATAGAAACTGGGAAGAGTGAACATGCTAAACAGTACCTAATAGAGGTAAGTTTCTTTTAAATTTCTCATGTGCTTTTCTTTGTATTATTTTTGTCAGCATAAGTATAAAGTTAATAATGGTGGTGGTGGTGGTGATAATCATATTTTATATTTGTATTACATATTACAGTTTACATTAGGTAGGATGCCTCTCACCTAATTTATGCATGAGGAAATTGAAACTCAGGTTGCCATTTGCTCATTTATATTTCAAGTGACAGAAACAGGACTTTTGACTAAAGTCAAGGGTTTTTTTATAATATCATTTGATAATAGGTTAAAACAAGGAAATTTTTTAAAAAGATCCATTAAGTACCTACTATGTGCCAGGCACTGTGCTAAATACTTTTTAAATGTTCTCTCATTTGATCCTCACCAACAACTCTTGAGAATCAGATGCTTTTATCATTCCCATTTTACAGCTGAGGAAACGGAAATTAAGTGACTTACTGAGGAACACACAGCAAGTGTCTGAGGTGAATTTGAATTCAGGTCTTCCTGACTCCAGGCCTAATTCTTTAAGCACCACTTAGCTGTCCTTAAGTTAAAGAATTTACTTCACATGTAGTAGATATTTTAGACTTGAATTGAATTGCATTGCATAATGCCCAGATAGAAAAAACTGCAACTTATTCATAAGGAATAATGAGGGGGGAAAGGAGAGGGAAGGAAAGTACTTCATATTGCTTAATGGAGATCTTTATAAAATTTGGGTATTAATTTTTGTAAGTTGAATATATTTTCTATTGACTAGAATTTTAATTTCTCATAGATGCTTTTTTTATATGGAAAAGTTTGGGGAATGTCCTGAATGGGTTAGTATGACCTGGAAGCAAAAACAGTGTCCTCCTAGGTAGCATTAGGAGAAGCCAAGCATACAGAACATACAGAAATGATATCCCTAACACACTATGTCCCTGTCAAATCATACCTGGAGTATTATGTTTAATTCTATGATTTGGAGATGTATATTGACAAGCTGAGAAAACATGAACAGAGAGCTGGCCTTAAAGCCTAGCTCTGATTGGTCATGGCTTTGTGATCCTGAGCAAGGCCCTGATCCCCTTTAGGGTTCTAGGAAATGCAGAGAAGATGCTAATCTTCATTGCACAGAGGGCATTTCCTTCCCCAGGAGTTATATAGACCAATTAAAACACAGGTCCAATCTCTACCCTGACCCTATTGATATCCTAAAGGGAAACCAGGATTGCAAGAGGGCTTGAAACCACATTATTTGAAAATCAGTTGATGGAATAAGGGAATTTAACCCAAAAAGACTATGTGAAAATGTAACTATTTGGGGCAGCTAGGTGGCACAGTGGATATAGCACCAGCCCTGAAATCAGAAGGACCTGAGTTCAAATCAGATCTCAGACACTTAACACTTCCTAGCTATGTGACCCTGGGCAAGTCACTTAACCCCAATTGCCTCAGCCAAAAAAAAAAGAAAAAAAGAAAGAAAGAAAATGTAACTATTCAAGTATATGAAGGACATTCATGCAAAAAGGAGATGAGAATTGATCAAATTGTCTCCAAGGTGCAGGATTAGAAGCCATGAGAGAAGTTAAATGGGGTAGATTTCAGCTTGAGGTAAGGAAAACACTTCATAGCAATTAGAAGTATCCAAAATCCTGCAATTCCATGAGTCTGAAAAGTAGAGTAGAATTGCTTCTCTCTAGAGATTTTCATAAAGGCAAAATGACTACATGTGAGGGCTCTTGTCTTAGAGGGAATGCCTGTACTGGTGCTGGTTCTACTAGTTCCCCTGCTGATCTCCAAACACTTGAGCTGCAAGTTATCTGCCTTTTACTCCCTTTGTCAAAACATTTAGAAGTTACCACAAATTTTTCTTGTAAGGGCAGACAGTGTAAGGATGTAATCATGCACTTAAATTATTACATCTATAAATTAAGTTGTGAGATATGTGAGTTAGGCCCTTAACATCTCAGGGGCTTCCAGTAAACCTTTAAAGTAATGAATTACAGGCAAATTGCTCGTCATGTCAGGCCACATTAGTGGAGGGAATTTCTATATTGGGAGCTCTCTATACTTGAGGAAATCAAAAATCTAGACCAACTTGTTCAGTTCTCCATACCCATTCTATCTCTCCCTCCCCTCCAATAAAAGAATAAAAAAATCCCTCAAAACTACAGGTAATTTCTAAAAGATTAGAGAAATTTGACAAAGAAAACTTTTACAAAGGATTAAAAAAAAACAAACACCTTTTAGCAAAATGAAGAATGTGAATGACCCACAGATTTCAGGAGGTCCATAAACTTGGATGGGAAAAAAAAAATGACCTCTTTCTTTTTAATAACCTCTAATTCAGCATTTCCTTCACTTATTTTAAAACATGTCTCTGAGGAGGGGGCCATCATCTTCCCTAGATTGATTGCCAAAGGAATCTCTGACATATAAAGGTTAAGAATCTCTGTTCCAAAGGAGCTTAGAATTTAGAATTTTCATATTGTGCTTCCATAAAGTAGACAGCTTATGTTAGGAAGATTTCTTTTTAAGTTGACTGGCAAAGTGCCTCAGGTAATTTTATAAATAGGGGTGTAAATCCTGAATAAACAAGTAAAAATTTAGATTTGTAGATAATGTTCTAAAATTAAGCTATCTTGAATAAGCAATCACCTAATTTGTGTTAAGACTTGTCACATCCATCTTCAATTTCGTTATTATAGCCATATCTATATGAGGGAATTATTTTGTTCAAGTTAACAATTGACTTCATGGTTTTCTCCCCAGAATATCCTATATTATGCATATAAAGACCCACAAATTATTAAGCATCCATGTAACCAAAAACTGGCTCTGTATATGGGGTAAGAAACTATTATACATCAATACTTTTGGGGGGGAGTAAAATGTTGTATTCAAGCAAAGCATTTAAAGATAATAGCAAATAATATAAGTATGACAGTAAACAGATGACATATGCAATATAGAGTAATACAATACAATATGAAGTAAATATTGGTGATATGGCATTCACTTCAAATATTAGGTTGTAGATAGTGTCACATCCATAAAAGTGCTGCTCAGGGGCTTTGAATGAGCTTACTGAGCATTAAAATTAACCACCACGTGATGCTGTCTTTAAATTACCAAGCCTATGGAGTCACTTAAACATTCAAACAATCAAAAACCAAGCATCAATGTTCTTATCAGCCACTAAACTTGAGTTCAAGACTGCAGATGGAAGGACTTCCTCTTGCTTTTCTACAATGGTACCTTTAATTTTCTTTGAACTCAAAATTTTTAATCCTTTATCCTGAGTTTAATTGAAGAGAGGAAATATTGATAAAATGTTAAAATGTAAAATTTTCTGTCTATAATTTCAGCTCAATCTTCATGCTATGAAGCAGTTCATTTGCTTAAGTCATTGCCTTTTAAGTACCTGTATTTTAACACATACTTTGAATGTATTAAAAATGGATTGTTAAGAGCTGAGTAGACTTTTAAGGGCTGTCATAACCCACTCCATCTTTGTGCTGAGTCACCAGTTGTTTTGTATGGCTTCTACACATATTGCAGGATCACCTTATAATATCTGGTTTCCTTTAATCTTTCCTTTCTACTTTTGGATGTTCAGGGATCTTCCTACTTCTCCTTTTTTAAAATAATAGCTTTTTATTTTTCAAAATACATGCAAAGATAGCCCTCAATATTCCCTCTTTTAAAACCTTGTATTCCAAATTTTTCTTCCTATCTCTTCATCTCCCCCCTTCCTTCTACTTCTCTTCTTTATCCCATGTCACAAGTGATGTATGCCTTGTTTTTCATCTCTTTAATAAAAGATTTCTTCTTTTTTTCTTTTTTTTGCTGAAGTAATTGGGGTTGTGACTTGCCCATGGTCAGCTTCTTTATTTCTTACCATGGTATAGGTCCTCTATAAGTTTGCCTTTCTTTGTAACAAACAACCATCTCCTCTTTGTCTCATATAATGAGTGGTATACATAATACTAACTAAATTCCACTTTCTGGTAGAATCACTGGGAGCAAATAAATGCAATGTCCTTGTCTCTGTCTCATGTTAGTCAACTGACATTTTTAAAAAAATTTTTTAAATCACATGACATATGTGCTCACTTCACTTTAATGATACAGAAATTTGTAAAAGGAAAAAACTTTTCTCCTATTCCATCTCTTTCCATCTCTATGCCAATGAAAAAAGTTTCCATTGTACGCTTCTCCACCTCTTTCACATCTCCTTGTCTCATACAAAGGAGTGATCGACCTGTCTCTAATAACATAGATTGAAGGGATTCAGGATATCTAAAGTTTCCTTCCTGCAATATCAATTTGCTCTGCTGGCCTAGTCTGTGAATCATTTCCCCAGACCATAAGGATTATCTTAGAGACAAGATGAGACATTCTCCTGGATGACATAAAGTTACAGGTGAAGGTCTACTTAGGGAAAAGCTTCTTTACATCAGCATGTACCTAGGTGATATGAAGAGACAGCACTGCAAAAGAGAATGGGGGTTTTATTATAGTGCCCAGAGTCTGACCTGGTTTTCCAGTGATGAAGCTATAAACAACATGGATTTGTTTCTTCAAATACTCAATATGTCTATGGATCCATAATTTTATTTATGGGGCTTTTTCTTCCAGTAATGCAAATTGTAATTCGTCTTGCACAATTTTTAAATCTCTTGTCCACATTCTTCTCTTAAATTCACTCCAGAAGGACCACTTAGTATTGGGAAAAGAAGGGAGAAAAGGGGGTTCTTTGCTTTCCCAGTGCTCCCTTAATTCTAGTTCTTTCATTCTGTTGATTATGTATAGTTTCTCCTATGTGTATTTTGTCTGTACATTGATGCTTACATATTGTCTTTCCCAATAGATTGTGAGCTCTATAGTTTCTCCTGTGTGTATTTTGTCTGTACATTGGTGCTTGCATATTGTCTTTCCCAATGGATTGTGAGCTCTTTGAGATCAAGACCCAATCCCTGCCTTTTTTTTTTTGTATCCCCAGAGCTTAGCACAGAGCCTAGAACATAAAAGATGTTTAATAAATATTTGTTAACATGTTGCATTCTGTTCATGACGACTACATACTTCTCCATTATCCCTAGGTGATCCTTAGTTTCTGTGAAAACTAGCATACCAGGAGTGGGCATGGGCAATAGTGGCAGTGATAGCTTCCATTGAGGAAGCTCTTTGTTGTTTTAGCACACTATGTCTTACAAGTACTGTGGGACAGAGACACACCTTCAGAGCAGAAAAGAGTTGTTGTGATCAGGTCCCTAGAAGGATCTCTGAAAACAGCCGCACAAAACCTCTGAAGTTTGGGACAGTGCACCCTCCACCCTGGAAAGAAACCCTACTGTAACAAAGACTCAGAAGCTAAGTAACAGGCTAGGAAAATGAGTAGACAACAGAAAAAGATTCTGACCATAGAAAGTTACTATGGTGACAAGGAAAATCAAAACATACACTTAGAAGAAGATAAAGTCAAAGTTCCTTCATTCAAAATCTCCAAGAAAAATAAGAATTAAACTTAGGCCAAGGAAGGGCACAAAAGAGATTTTGAAAATCAGGAGAGATAGAGAGAAAATTAGGAAGAAAATTGAGAGTAGTGCAAAAGGAAATACAAAAAATTAATGAGAATAATGCCTTAAAAAGTAAGATTGACCAAATAGGAAAGGCGGTACAAAAAGTCATTGAGGAAAATAATTCCTTGAAAATTAGAATTGAGCAAATGGAAGCTAGTTAATGATTTTATGAGAAATCAAGATACACTAAAACAAAAAGAAAAGAAGGAAAAAATAGGAAAAAAATGTGAAATATTTCATCGGAAAAACAACTGATCTAGAAAATAGATTCAGGAGAGATAATGTAAAAATTATTGGTCTACCTGAAAGCCATAATAAAAAAAAAGAACTTGGACATCATCTTTCAAGAAGTTATCAAGGAAAACTGTCCTGATATTCTAGAACCAGATGGTAAAATAGAAATGGAAAGAATGTACCAATCAATTCCTGAAAGAGGTCCTAAAATGAAAACTTCCAGGAATATTGCAGCCAAATTCTGGAACTCCCAGGTCAAGAAAAAAATATTGCAAGCATCCAGAAAGACTGTGGAGCCACAGTCAGGATAACACAAGATTTAACAGCTTCTAAATTAAAGGACTGGAGGGTTTGGAATATAATATTCCTGAAAGCAATAGAGCTAGGATTTCAACCAAGAATCACCTATTCAGCAAAAGTGCATATAATTGTTCAAGGGAAAAGATGTAATCCATTCAGTGAAATAGAAGATTTTAAGCATTATGAGCTGAATAGTTAAAAAAAAAAAATTTCCAAATACAGAACTCAGGAAAAGTATAAGGTAATCAAGAAAGAGATATCATAAGGTTTTATCTTTTTATATTTCTATGTGGGAGGATGATACTTGTAACTTACAAGAACTTTATAAGATAGAGGGCACAAGTGTGAGTTGAATATGGAAGGATAATGTAAAAAAATAAAATTAAGGGTCAAGAGAGAAATGTATTGGGAGAAAGAGAAAGGGAGAAGTGGAATGATATAAATGCCATAAAAGAGGCAAGAAAAAAGCAATGAAGGAGGAGAGGTGAAGGGGAAGGAGTAAACCTTACTACTATTAGAATTGGCTCAAAGAAGATATAATATAAACACTTAATATCGGTATAAAAATCTATCTTCAGGAAAGTAGGAGGGAAAGAGGATATGGAAAGGAGAATGATAGAAGAGAGTTTCACTTCTCAGAGCAAAAAATTGGAAACACTGGGGATGCCCATTAATTGAGGAATGAGTGAATAAATTATGGTATGTGATTATGGTGGAAGTTGTTATATGAGAAATGATAAGCCGTATGCTCTCAGAAAAACCTGGAAAGTCCTCCATGAGCTCAAGCAAAGTAAAATGTACTGTCTACAAAGTAACAATGTTCTGAGATGACCAGCTATTCTCAGGAATAAGAGAAAATATTAAGCTAGTTACAGGAAGAAATAGCAAAATTTTACTAGTGGGGGACCTCAGGAATACAATAATCCATGACAATTCTGAAGGATTTATGATGAAAAAAGCTATTCATACCAGTGAAGTAACTGATTATGTCTGAATATAAATTGAAGCACACTTTTTTAAAAAACTTTTTTTGAGAACTTTTTTTTCTTTTTTGAGGGGAAGATCTATATTTTTTTTCACAACATTACTTTTAAGTTTTGTATAACTTCACATGTGATTTCTTAATGGGGTCTGAGAGTGGGAATAAGGGAAAGAATCTAGAATTCAAAAGTTTTAAAACCAAATGTAAAAAACTGTTTTAAATATAACTGTGATTGTAAATAAAAAGCTATAATAAAAAAAATAACTGTGAAAAATAAAAATATTAAATTAATTAAAGAAAAAAAAAGAAAACCTAACCTGAGACACTGTGAGACCTTGGGCAAGTCACTTAATCTTGATTGTCTCAAAAAAAAACTTAAATAAGTTCCTAATTTACCTTAGATATATTATCTTTATCAGATAAGCTTGATGAAAGATTTTTTCCTAGTTGGATCCCTTTTAATTTTAACTACGTTAGATTTATTTGTACAAAGCATTTTAGATTTTATATAATCAAAATTGTCCACTTTATCTTTTGTGATCCTCTCAATTACTTATTTAGCTGTTAACTTTTAACTTATTCATAAGTCTGAAGGGAAAATTCTTCCTTGTACCTCTTAATTTGTTTGTGATGTAAGCTTTTATACTTTGGACATGTATCCTTTTAGAGTTTATTTTGGCATGTAGGAAGAGATGTTGGTCTCTACCTAATTTTTGCCAGATTTCAATTTAATTTTCCCTCAGTTTTTCCTCAATAGTGACTTCTTGTATTTGTTTGCTTCTATATGTTGTTCTAATCTGTCCTGTTAATTGACCTCTGTTTTTAACCAATACCAAATAATTTTCTTTGTCTGTCTTTTAGGCAGTTGAGGTTAAGTGACTTGCTCAGGGTCACACAGCTAATATATGTCTGAAACTAGATTTTACCATATTGAATTATTATTTTTAACATTCTTTTGAGTTCCAGATTTTCTCCTTCTTGAGAAAATAGGATGGAGGGAATACAGAGCTTGTAATCATATTTATGAATGTGAATGGAATGAAATTTCCCATAAAATGGAAGCAAGTAGCAAAGTGGTTTAAAAAACAGAATCCTATAACATGTTGTTTATCAGAAATACATTTGCACAGAGAGACACATAGAATAAAGATAAAAGGCTGCAACAGAATTTATTATGCTTTAGCTGAAGTAAAAAAAAAAAAAAAAAGCAGATGTAGCAATTCTGATCTCAAAGCAAAAATAAAAATAGCTCTAATTAAGAGATAAGGAAAGAAAGTACATCTTGATAAAGGGTACCACAAACAATGAAGTATTAACAATACTAAATGTATATGTAACAACTGATAGAGCAGCCAAATAACTAGAGAAAATATTAAGCCAGTTACAGGAAGAAATAGACAGTAAAATTATATTAGTGGGAGACTTCAAGCTTCCCCTCTCAGAATCAGACAAATCTAACCACAAAATAGACAAGGCCCATCATTATTCGTTATAGCACAATAGAACTACATCATGATCATATACTAAATCTTGTTCAACCATTACCCAGTTGATGAGGATGATCTCAATTTCCAATTCTTTGCCACCACAAAAAAAGCTACCATAAATATCTTTGTACATACAGGTCTTTTTCCTTTTTCTTTACTTTCTTTGGGATATAGATCTAGTAAAGCTTACTAAGTCAGAAGGTGTACACAATTTTATAGCCCTTAAAGCATAATTTTAAATTGTTCTTCACAATTTAATGACTAATTCATTAATCTAACAATTTATTAATGTACCTATATTTCCTTTGAGCATCTAGGTGACAAAGTGGATAGAGTAGAAAGATAACTTTCTCAAGTTAGAAAAACTCATCATCTTCCTGAGTTCAAACTTGGCTTCAGACATTTATTAGCTGTGTGACCCTGAGGAAGTCATTTCACCCTGTTTGTCTCAGTTTCCTCATATGTAAAATGAGCTGGAGAAGGAAATGTCAATATCTTTACCAAGAAGATCCTAAATGAGTCAAACACAGGTAAACTATCTGAACAACAACAACAAGATTTTCCTTCATCCCCTCCAGCATTTGTCATTTCTGATAGGTATGAGGATTTTTTTTTAACATTTTTGTATGTATTTTTATAATCAATCAGGATAATAGAGAATTTTTCATATGACTATAATTTTGATTTCTTCTTCTGAAAACTGTTTGTGTCCTTTTATCCTTTTATCAGTTGATGAATGACTCATATTTTTGTAAATTTGACTCAGTTCTATACTGAGGATATATTTGAGAAATGAGGATCCTGTCAGAGAAACATGCTGTTAAAAAAAAAAAAAATTACTTCTGAAATGAATTTAAACTCCAAGAGACAGAGGTTCTGTAATTAATAATTAATTAATTAGACTAACTGGTATCCAATAAATTGTTGGTCACTAGTTTCTTTCAGAAACCAGAGATGCCAAAGGAGTGCCTGGAATGTTTTACATTTCTTCTGAAAGGCACTTCCTTGATAATGAACCTTCCTTGATAATCAACCCTGATTGATAAGGAGGTGAGCAAAAGGTCTTGGACTCTTCCTACTTGGAATGTGGCTTGATTATAAGATTCAGTAGCCTCAAGGCATCTGAGCAAAAGAAGCCATCTTCATCTAGACATAACTAGCTAATTTTTTCCTTCATGATCCTGGGAAGAAACTAGGATAGTTCCTAATGAACTCTAATGGAGAGAAAGTAGAATAGGGGGAGTTCCTCCTCCAGCCATACCCTTTAATGGCCAACTGACTTTTTTAGGAGATAGGTTTTAGCAGAAATAAGGAAAAGGGGAAATCACAAATTAATAATTAGCTATTAATATAGTGCCATTAATTTTCCTCATTTCAATGTCTATGGTACCTTTTAGTGTAATTTAGTTTCCCTGATTATTTCTTGTAGTTAGGTTTATTGTTGTTTTTACTTTGTCTGAGGTCATGATTGCTGCCCTTTTTTACTTTTTACTTTTTTATTTCCACTGAAGTATATTTGATTCTGCTCCAGCTTTTTATTTTGGTTCTGTGTAGGTCTTTCTGTTTCAAGTATGCCTCTTGTAAACAACATATTGTTAGATTCTGGTCTCTAATCTCTTATTTGCTATTGTTTTATAGGTAAACTCTGTGTATTTCTATTTATCTCATTTTCTTGATCTTTTGTTCCTCCATATAATTTACATTACTATTTTTTAAGTTCTCTAAAATGTTCTTTAGATATTTAGATTGGTCCAGAACTAAATAAATAAATATTGTCTTTTTTTTATTATGTTAGCTCAACTTATCCATGAACAATTAGTGCTTCCCAGTGATTTAGATCCATTTTTATTTCTGCAAAGTGTTTTATAGTTGGAGTCACATAGTTCCTGGGTAAATTTTGATAGATAACGTTACTGAATATTTTCTAGCTTCTGCAGTTACTTTGAATATACTTTCTGAATTTAGTTCTTCTATTTATGTGTATTTAAATTAATATCCTTCAAATATGCTGTTATCAATTATTTCAGTTAAATTTTAGTTGATTCTCTAGAATTATTTTTTATACATAATCATCTGCAAAAAAGTGATAATTTTGTTTCCTCTTTGCCTTTCTTGATTTTCTCTATTTCTTTTTCTAGTCTTATCATGATAACATTTCTAATACTTTGTCAAAAGGAGTGAAATGATATGCTTGATTTACCCCTGATTTTATTGGAAAGACTTTTTACTTTTCTCTATTACATTATAATGTTTGCTCTTGGATTTAGTGGATATTACTTAATAAACTAAGGAAAAGCTCATTTATTAATTTTCCTAATTGAAAAAGCCTTTGAATTTTCTGAAAAATCTTTTTAGAATCTATATAATCATATTTTTATTTTAGAAATTATTAGCATATGTTTGCATTTTTTATTTTCTTTCCAATTTTTTTTCTTTCTGATTTGATTTTTCAAGATAATTGTAAAAATATATATGCGTTTATTGGATTTAACATATATTTTACCATGTTTAACATATATTGGATTACTTGCCATCTAGGGGATGGGGTAAGGGTAAGTGGGTGGAATATTGAAACACAAGGTTTTGCAAGACATGTTGAAAAGTTATCCATGCATATGTTTTGAAAATTAAAAAATTTTAATAAAAAAGAAATTATTAACATGATTAGATGATCTTTTCTTGACTTTTTTCCTGGTCAATTTTTGAAATTATTATTCACTGTTTTCTGTCTGGCCTATTCTAACTTTCAAGGTATTCAAAGTACTTTAAGGTATTCAAGGCATTTCAAGTTCTTGGGTGAATAATTTTCTTCTATCTAGCCTCAGATATTAGTTTTTCTTAACCATTTTTTCTTTTCTTTTTCTTCATATCTTGTTTCATTTCTTCCAGATACTACTGAAATTCCTGTGACCAGAACTTTTTTTTTTTAACCTCAGAGGCTTTACTGAGTTTTTTTTTTTTTTTTGGAGTTTCTATACTCTTCAGGGTTTACCCTTCCTGGGTATATTTCAAACTAAGGAATTTCTTAATAGCTTTGAAATTTTTCTTGGTCTGCAATCTAATTTGTCTTAGTATCTTAGATGGGAGGAGGTCTGTACTTGGTCTCCATAATTGAATGAAATGGGTAGAGTTTGCCTTGACCTGAGTACAGTGGTCAGATTAATCCCCTCCTTCAAGAAACTCAAGGGCAACTCTACTGTTAGGCTCTTTTAGGGGTCTTTCTTCCTTTCTTTTGGGCTCATAAATTACTCCTGTGCTCTTGCACAAAACTAAGGAATTTCTCAGGCTGGATTTTGCTTAGAGCCTTTCTCCAATGGTTGGATTCAGGCTTTAGTGATAAGGGATTCCTCTCTCTCAGGCTGGAATTCTATAGCTACAGATTTTGTGGGACTACTGAGCTCAGTTTGCAATACTGAACCTGACTAGAATATTATCTTGTCCATCCTCTTTTCTCCATGTATCCTAGCTTATCTGTCTCAGGGACTCTGTAGGCCTCTGAAAACCATTTGTGAGTTATAGTGGGTGGAGGGTAAATCATTTTTAATGATATATTTCTAAACTCTGCTGGAGTGATTTTGGGGAATCTGGGATTTTTTTATGTCTTAGCACACTGCTGTCTTCCCCACAGTCCCCCTTGTAAATACATGCAAGCAGTTCAAAGAGCTTATGTTTTAATAAAAGGAAAAGAAAAAAATATTCCTTTAAAATCCTGTTATTTTCAAGGATTATAGATGGAGTAAATAAAAATAAACCATGATCTGGATGTGGTTCTGTTCAGTTCTATACATTTTATTTTATTTTGGGGGAGGCAATCAGAATTAAATGACTTGGCTAGAGTCACATAACTAGTAAGTGTCTGAGGTCAGATTTGAATTCAGTTCCTGATTCCACAACCAATATTTTATCCACTGTGCCACCTAACTGCCTCTTGTTCTATTTACTTTAAAAGAGGAAAGAAAAGGGAGGGGAAAATATACTATGCAAGAAATGAAGAAGAGACAACTAATGATATCTCACCATTGTTATGTTTCAGAATAATAATATACAAACATGAGAGTATCTCATGAAATTTATTTTTATTGGAACCAGGCAAAATAATAATGAACACCTAAACAGAATCAGAGTTTGGTGTGTATTCATTTTATACATACATATATATATATGTGTGTGTGTGTGTGTGTGTGTGTGTGTGTGTATTCATTTTATACATACATACATATATATGTATGTATGTATAAAATGAATACACACCAAACTCTGATATATATATATATATATATATATATATATATATATATATATATATATATATATATATATATAATGAATGAATAATAAATTCAATCCAAAAGAGAAATAGGCTAGGACTGGGAGAGAGAAGAAAGGCAGTCTAAGAGGAAGGGTATGTTGAAGAGGGAAGAATCAAAAGCAAAACTTCAACTGTGAGAAGATAATTATAGAATGATAGCAAGAAATTAAGAAGCAGTAATCTGGATTTGGATTAGACAGAGAAATTTAATCAATCCCTCTTAATTACAAATCAATCCCTCTAATTATAAATTACTAATGTTGATCCCTTTCCCTTTATTTCTATTTGCCAAGAAAGATGTAGGGGTAAAGAAAAGGATAATTTTTGATAATATATAATGAAGAAAATAAAAAAGAAGAAAACCAATCATAACTACACATAAATGGGATGAGCTCACCTATAAAAGAAAAGAATAGTAGAATGGATTTTTAAAAATAGGATTCAGTAATAAGTGCACACATGAAACATAAAGATACATACAGAGTCTAGATGAAAGATTAGAGCAGAGTTTATATCTCAGATGAATGAAAAGCCGGAATTGGTAATCATGATCTTGAACAGGCAATAGTAAAAATAGAAATGATTAAAAGAGACAAACAGGAATCTCTATTATACTTAGCAGTATTATAGATAATAAAATATTAAATGATAAATATGTGTATGTATACACATGTAACAAATAGGATAGGATCTAGCTATCGAAAGGAAAAGCTAATTGAGCTAAAGGGTAGAAATAGACCACAAAACTATAATACTAAAGAACTTTGTGTTCTTTTCAGATTTTTATATATATATAAACAATAAAATTCAGGATCTAAACAGAATTCTAGAAATATGATAGATTACTGAATAGGAACAAAAGGGTCTAAAACTTATGAACAAATGCAAAAAAGCAGAAATATTAGAAAAATTTTACTGTCAACAGTAGATACTCTACAATCTACAATTTAATAAAATTAGGTTTAATAAAGGGCCTTTGAAGAAGAGATTGAAACTTAGCTACTAAATATAATCCTAAATAATGTATTGATCATATAATAAATTACAGAAACAAAAATTTTTTATTAAAAAAATGAGACATCAATCAAATTTTTTTTAATGTAACCAAAGCAATCCTTTGAGGAAAATATATAATTCTAAACATTTTCATCAAGAAAGAAAGAAAAAATGCATTATAAATATAATTTAAAACACCTAGAAAATAAACAAATCAAAAAAAACTTTTTAAAAACCAAAAATATAAATTTATTTGGTGAAAAATAGAATAAACAAATTTTTAAAATGAAAAAGATAAACAGGTGAAGAGTTAATTTTTAAAAATTGTTAAGAGAGATCATGATCCAATAGAAGAGCACTAGCATTGTAATCTAAGAACCTGGGTTTAACTATTGCCTCTAGCCTAAATTCCTTGTATGACCTCAGATAAATCATTTAACTTTCCCAAACTTCAGTTTTCATCAGTAAAATAAGGATGCCACACTAGATGAGCAATGAAGTATGTTATAGCTCTTAAGAGAATAAACATTTATTAAATATCTGTTACATGTCAGAAAGAATCAGCATCTGACTTATGAATGCAGAAACAATGGGGCAGAGATGCTACTGGTTGTGGGCACTTAAAGGAAGGTGAAATTCTTGGTTTGAAGTTCTAGGCCAGAGGGGAGAACCTGAGGCCAGAGGAACCATTTCTCACCCCCACTCCAGGATAAGAGGTGATGACACTAAAAAGCTCTTATTTTTCCAAGGTAATCCTAATAGACTTTGGACAGAAAATGCCATCTGCATCCAGAAAAAGAACTATGGAAACTGAATGTAAATCAACACATGCTTTCTTCACTTCTTTTTTTTCTGTCTTATTTTTCTCTCCTTTTGTTCTGATTTTTCTCTCCCAGCATGATTTATAAAATAATGTGTATTATAAATAAATATGCCTGTAAAAAAAAATGAAAAGGCAAAGAAGAATCCAACCACAAAATGTTACTATGGGAATATCCTCTTCAGAGGAGGATACTGAAGTTGAAAAAAAAAAAAAAAAAAAAAGCTTTTCCTACTCCAAAGTTAAATGGTCACCTGTTCAAAAAATTCATAGAAGAACTCAAAAAAAGATTTTAAATATCAAATGAGGAAGAATGAGGAAAAGCTTCTAAAAATATCCAAGAAAAACAAGATTATGAAAAGAAAATCAACCAACTAGAAAAGGAGATGCAGAGACTTGAGAAAGAAAATGACTCTTTGAAAGCTAGAATTGATCAAGGGGAAGCCAGTGAAATTGTAGAGATCAAAAAATAATAAAACAAACTATAAAGAATGAAAAAATAGGAAAAAATGTGAGGTCTCATCAGAAAAACAACACATCTGGAGGACAGGTCATGAAGAGAAAACAGAATAATTGAACTACTGAAAGCTACAATTAAAAAAAAAAAAAAGCTTGGTACAAAACAAGAATTGTTATGAAGCATTAGTAGAAATAATAATAATAAAAAAAAAACACCAATGACCTCCTGAAAAATACTCTTAAGAGGTATACATACAGGAACATCATTGCCAAATTACAAAAATTACAAAATCCCCAGATCAAGAAGAAAATTTGATGAGCAGCAAAAAACAATTCAAATACAGCAGCACCACAATTAGCATCCTACAGGACCTAACAGTGGCAACATTAAACGACCATAGATCTTAGAATACTATATATCAAATAGCAAAAGAACTAGGCTGGCAGCTGAAAACATATCCAGCAAAGTAAGCATAATCCTGAATGAAAAAAATATTCAATGAATTGCCAGATTTTGTTTTTGGCAAGAAAATTTGATATACAAGATCCAAGAGAAATATCAAAGACTAATTTCAAGAAAATAAGGACAAACTGTTTGTTTTATATGTAGAAATGTAAACCATATGTCTAAAATCACCATTAGTAATTGGGTACTTCAAAAGAAAAATTGGGATAGAGTTGAGTATGATGTGATTCTAAAAAGCAAAACTTTGTAGGAAAAGGTTAAAAAAAAAAAAAAAGGACTGTGTTATATGAATGAGGTATGAGGGCAAGAAGTGACATTGAAGAATTAGATAGAGGAGTAGTTCTGGAGTCCTGTTCACATAGGGAATTAATTAAATATATGTATGAAGATGGAGAGAAAGTTGGCAACAAAAGATAAGAGAAGAGATGGGGGATAGGTTAAGTAGTAAAACAAGGTCGCAGATAGAAGGCAGAGGAATCCTTAGGGATAAAAAATGAGATACATGCAAATAAAACAATTAGAACTTGTTAGGAAAAAAACAGGGTTAGTAATCATTGTTTTCAAAGTTAAAAGCTAAAAATAGATTTAATTTTTAAAATGAGGAAACTATGTCAATATTAATATTGTTTTATTATATTAATATAAATAATAATAAAATAGTATTGATAATATAATGATATTATTAAAATAAATAAAATACCTCAAAAATGGAATCTTGCTGTGATGTAGGAAATGATGAGTTGGTGGTTTTAGAAAAATATGGAAAGACTTGAACTTATGAAGGATGATATGTTATGCACTTTCAGAGAAACAGAGGACAAGCAAGTGTAGTATGACCTTACAAAGTTGTATATGAATGTTCATGTGTATATATGTGTATTATGGATATTTATGTACATATATGTATGTGTGTATATGTATATGTACATATAGCCATATTTAATTATATCCTCTTTAGGAAGATGAGAGAAAAGAAAGGGGGAGAAAGAATAAAGTAAAAATGCACAGCAGAGAACAAAAGAAAACAAGTAAAGATAAAGTGCTGAACAAAAAGTGTAGAATTTACAAATACATATATAGAAAAAGATATCTATAATCATTGACATATGTCCACATATATATATCTGTATAAAACCATACCATGCTTTGTTTGTCCTCTCCTTCTCTGAAGGTGGATAACATCTTCATAAGTCTATTTGTTATTTGAAAATCAAATTTTGTTTGGTTTTGATCTTTTCATCAGAAATGATTGAAAGTCCTCCACTTCATTGAAGATCCATCTCCTCCCCTAAAAGATTGTGCTCAGTCTTGGGCAGGTAACCATTTAATGTTATTCCTTGGAGTTGGAGAGATTTTTTTAAACCTCAGTGCCCTCTGAAGATGAACCCTAGTCTTCTCTGTTCTCATAGTAACTTTCTAGGGTTGGGGTCTTTTCTCCTTTGCATGTTCTTTTTTTTTTTTCTTTTTAATAGCTGGTTAGTATAGTTAGCTCTAGGGGTGAGATTCAGGTCCCCTTTCAGTTCTCCCCCGATCAGTAAGTGCTCCCAGCCAACAGCATCCTGCTGCACTACTTCTGTGGTCCCTGTTCAGGTTGGGAAAGGGAACCCCAAAATATTGAGGTCACGGACTGATGTCACAAGGTATCTCAAAAGAATTTGCAGGCTTGAATCCATTTCCTAGTCAAAGGGCAAAGTTTATTGTAATTGTAATGCCATTACAAGCAATCTAAATTCCAAGAGAATTTAGCCAAGAAACAGAAGCAGGTCGACACACTTAGCTAGTTCTTCATACATATGCTCATTTTATGGCCTAGAGGTAGGACCAAGGAGTGGTTTTTGGAATTTTGTTCTCACTGACCAACAGATTATGTGTCTGACAATCAGCACTGAACTGAGGAGTAATCTATTCATTATTGTCTCAGGAGTTTCATCTGTGGGACTATCCTGAGGCCAGAAGACTTCAGAATCAGACAGACTGGGCCAGACTCCAAAGCCAGAGGACTTAGAATTACTGACTTATTGTTAGAACAGAAGCCCCCTAAGGTCATTGCTGTCCCCGCTAGAAGCTATATTACATCACCTGGACAAGTGCTGCTTCCCTCTCTGAGCAGCACTTCTCTGCAGGGGTTCCCTTAGTCTCCCCATGCTGTCTGGGAGGTAAAGTGTTGGTGGCTGGGCCAAGGCTACCTCTCAACTCAGCTGGCTCTTTGTGGTTTCAGTGGAGGTAGACTAGAAGTGTTCACACTTCACTGTGGCCAAACCTCAGTCCTGCTTTCTTGCTGATGATCCCAGGGGAATCATTGTTCTGCCCTAACTCCTGTTTTTTACCACCCTGTGTTTGCCCTGAGGCTTATCTTGTTGATGAATTAATTTGGAAAGCTTGGAGTCCTCTGACCTGCTGTGCCAGCATCCCAGAGCCCTCCCTTGCTTCCCACCCCACAGTTTTGTAGGTCCTACGATAGAATTTGTTTTAAAAGAGGTATATAAAGGTATCCTGAGGATTGGAGAGGGAGGAAGAACTCTGGCAAGTATCTGTCTTTTCTCTGCCATCTTAATTACTTCTGCTTCTCATATTTTTAAATATAATGCCCCCTATGAGCTCCTTCACCCAGTTCACCCAGCCACTTGCCCTATTGGGTCCCCAGAGAGGATACTTTTTACTACTCTAGGATTTTATGGGCAATCACTATTATTTAGTATAATTTGAACTCTGGGCATCCTAGACTATGGAAACAGCTGTAGTTACTCTATCTTTGGTACATATTTCTGTTTTGTATAGATTGAGGATCAAAAAAAATATCTAGGCCACCATCTTAATGCTCCAGTGACTCAGAAATCTGCATTGATTTTTATGAGGGATATTAGTCTTTAATTTTCTTTAATTTTTCATTCTCTGCTTTAAATATCTGGACCATATTTACATCATACAGTTTTCTGGGATCTCTTTTATTTTTGCAAATAGTTTTTGTAATACTGAAATTATTTATTCTTTGAATGTTTGATAGAATTCCAAACAAAGACATCAAGTCAATAACAAGCATTTATTAAATGCCTCTTATGTGCTAAGTAGTCAGGATACAAAGAAAGACAATAATTTTCCCTAACATCAAAGAGTTCACAATATAAATTTACATCATGTAAACTACTATGTATATGTAAGAATAAATTGGATATAATCTTAAGAGCAAAAGCATTAACATTAGGAAGTACTAGGAAAAATTTAGGGATAATGCAAGAAACAAGATATAAATTTAAAAAATTTTAAAAATTTTAAAATTTTTGAAAGCTGAGGCTTGAAAGGAGTCAGGGAAACTAGGAGGAGAGATGATAGGCTTGAAGGACAGCCAGTGAAAATTCATCAATAGAGGATCTAAAATGGGTCCATGTCCTATGATCTTTCATAAGATATAAGCTTCTTTTGAGTTGGAAAATCATTTTGGCTTACTAAAGTTAAACATGCCACTGGAGGCTTTAAATAGTTGGATAGTTAAAAAAAAAAAAAAATTTCCAGATTCAGGAGTGTTTTGTGGAGGCAGACCTCTTCAGCCATATCAGAGGACAATAAAGAGATTTTATTTCTCCCACTCCATTGGCCAAGTTGTAAGAGCTATGAGACTAGAAGAAGATGGCTCATCCATATGTGACCTGGTGGAGAGAAGTGATGGCTATGGGCTGAAGAGCTCACACAACAGAGACTTATACAGGAGGGAAAGAATGAAGATTTTCAGGAGCCAGATTTATAGTTAACAGCCAGACATATATTCTACATCTGAGTCCAAATACGATGGTATTAAAAATTTGAGCCTTGGAGACTGCATATATTTGTGGAAAAGTGTAATCCAGATTTGTGAGGTGACCTAAATAAAAACTATGATACTGGGAAATGAATGTAAACTGTTTGCATTTTTGTTTTTCTTCCCGGGTTATTTTTACCTTCTGAATCCAATTCTTCCTGTGCAACAAGAGAACTGTTCGGTTCTGCACACATATATTGTATCTAGGATATACTGTGATATATTTAACATATATAGGACTGCTTGCCATCTAGGGGGGGGGGGGGGGGGGAGGGAGGGAAAATTCGGAACAGAAGTGAGTGCAAGGGATAATGTAAAAAATTACCCAGGCATGAGTTCTGTCAATAAAAAGTTATAATTATGGGGGGGAAAAAAACTGTGATAAAGAAAAAGTTCTGAACGTAATCATTTTATTAGTATGGCTAGCCAATACCAACAAAATGGATCCAGAACACCTTAGTAGTCAAGGATTCATCTGACAAAGCTGCTCTTTTATGTGGTTGAACAGGCAGTAAGTTATTTGTTATGTACAAAAATAGCTTAGAAAAGTAAGTTACATTTACAACAGAGATGGATGATGCTATGCTAATCTTGGCTTGACTCAGAGAAGAAATCTCCATAAGCTTTTGATAACTCAGATGGGGAAAAAAACACATAGCTGACTAACATCCCTTGGAAAATCTTGTGGTAGGCAAACATCTATGACTCCATAGTGTGCAAATTCACCGATTTGAGTTACAGGTTTAAGGGAGCTCAAACTCACAATAATGAAGGGACCAACCAATATTTAGTGGATTGATCATTACATAGTAAATTGCCCAACCCTTATTTTTAAAAATGCAAAATAAAATGGAGTATCAATTTACAATTTCACGAGGGGTGGGGGAGGGGAGGAGCAGAATATTCTTTACAATTAAAAAAAAATTTATATCTTCAATTCCTTGCATTATAATTATCTAAATATCTTCACCCTTCTACAACTATCCTATATAACAAATGGTATTGTTTAAGAAAGGAAAAAAAATCTGTACAACTCATCAATCCACTGAAAAAGTTGGAAAACATATACAATTTTAAATTCCTGATGACCTTCCTACTCCATGAAGGGATAGGTTGGGAATGTTTTGTCATATCTCTTCATTTGATTCCTATTGATTTTTGTAACTTTATAATTCACTTTTGAATGTGCTCAATGGGAACTCACGTTCATTGGTCCTAGAATCAAAAGATTCAGCTTCCATGATCTCAAGAGAGCTCTTGAGTTTATTTAGGTGATCGCCTGAGTATTCTCAGGATCAGGAATCAGGAGAATACTACTTCTGATATGATTTTAATATTCATAAGAACAAATCACAGAATCTGAAATAATATATATTATATATTATATATAATATATAAAATATATATATTATATATATATATATTATATATCTATATATATATATTTTTTTTTGGCAATTGGAATTAAGTGACTTGCCCAAGGTCACACAACTAATAAGTGTTAAATGTCTGAGGTCAGATTTGAACTCATAGCCTCCTGACGTCAGGCCAGTGCTCTATCCAATGTGCCATCTAGTTGCTCCTCTAAATAATATATAATATTCTTTTCACAAAATATATAGGGATTTTTAAAATTTGTGCCTCCTTTGGGGCATAAGACCAATAATGGAGTCTGGTTCAAAGGGTGCAAATATTTTAGTCACTATATCCATAATTCCAAATTGCTTTTTAAAATGTTTTTTCCCCACTTCACAGCTCTATTAATAAGTACTATTACTACCATTTCTTCACCCCACCACATTAGTTCCATTATAGTTAATATTTACTTCTTCTGAATTTGGTTTATAGGATCTCTAGTCTTCAAATAGTTTGTGAGTATATAATATTTTTTTGAAGGTATTCCTTTATTTTTTTATACACTCAATTTTGTTAGCATGTAACTATACATAACATTTATGATTATTCATTTTCTCTACCCATTTTGTTGTGATTTCATCTTGTTCATTAGCGGGTTTAGTGATTTTTCTGTGTTTTGTTTTTTAATCAGATTAGCTAAGGATTTTTCAATTAGTCTTTTCAAAGTGCCAGTTTTTTTTTTTAATTTTTATTTAATAATTACTTTATATTGACAGAATCCATGCCAGGGTAATTTTTTTTTTTTACAACATTATCCTTTGCACTCGTTTCTGTTCCAATTTTTTTCCCCTCCCTCCCTCCACCCCCTCCCCTAGATGGCAAGCAGTCCTTTATATGTTGGATATGTTGCAGTATATCCTAGATACAATATATGTTTGCAGAACCGAACAGTTCTCTTGTTGCATAGGGAGAATTGGATTCAGAAGGTATAAATATCCCGGGAAGAAAAACAAAAATGCAGATAGTTCACATTCGTTTCCCAGTGTTCTTTCTTTGGGTGTAGCTGCTTTTATCCGTCATTTATCAATTGAAACTCAGTTAGGTTTCTTTGTCAAAGAAATCCACTTCCATCAAAATATGTCCTCATACAATATCGTTGTCGAAGTGTATAATGATCTCCTGGTTCTGCTCATTTCACTTAGCATCAGTTCATGTAAGTCTCGCCAGTCCTCTCTATATTCATCCTGCTGGTCATTTCTTACAGAACAATAATATTCCATAACATTCATATACCACAATTTACCCAGCCATTCTCCATTTGATGGGCATCCATTCATTTTCCAGTTTCTAGCCACTACAAATAGGGCTGCTACAAACATTTTTCAAAGTGCCAGTTTTTAGTTTTGTTTATCATTTATCAGGGTTTTTTATTTCTAGTTCATTTCCCTTTTAATTTTTAATTCTCCCCTTTGGTGGTTATTTTTAAATTTTGTTGGCTTTTTAATTTTTTAAATACACATTCAGATAATTAATCTTCTCTGTATATATATAAGGATGTGACTTTCTCCCTGAGGACTATTTTGTCCATCTCCCAGAAATTTTGATATGTTATTTCATTATCATTTTTCTATTTCTTTTCCCTCTTCCTTCTTTCCTTCCTTTCTTTCTTCCTTCCTTCCTTCCTTCCTTCTTTCTTTCCTTCCTTCCTTCCTCCCTTTCTCCCTCTCTCCCTCCTTCTCTCTCTCTCTCTCTTTCTCTCTCTCTCTCTCTCCCCTTTCTCTCTCTGTCTCTCTCTCGTTCAACTTTTTGTTATTCCATTGGAGGTTCTCTTGGCAAAGATACTGGAGTGATTTGCCATATCCCTTTCCAGTTCACTTTATAAATGAGGAAACTGGAGCAAAAAAAGTAAGTGACTTGACCAGGATCATACTGATATTAAATGTCTAAAGCCAGATTTGAATTCCAGTTCTCCTGAATTCTAAGGCCACCCAGCTGCCCTATCATTTTCTTTAACATGTTTTTTAAATGTTTCTATGACTTGTTCTTTGACTCACTTATTATTTAGGATTTCATTGTTAATTTTCCATTTGAGTCTATATCTTTTCTTTGTGGTTCCATAACTAACTATTATTTTTATTATATGTTATAGTCTATAAAGGTTGTATTAACTATTTCTGCCTTTTTACTTTTTTTTATAATTCTGTGACCCAGTAGAGGATCAATTCTGCAAAAATTCTATATAGTAAAGAAATATATATTCTTTTGCAGTCTCATTTAGAAAATGCCATTAATCTTTTAACTCTAGTTAATCCAGCAATTTGTTCAAGTCCATATCTTCCCTTTCGTTTACCTTTTTGCTAGATTTATACAAAGTTGACAGAGAGATGTTGAAATTTCTTGACCTCATTGTGTTACTGTTTGTATCTTTTTGTAGCTCAGACTGTTTCTTTTATGAATTTGTATGCTAAAGCATTTAGAACATACATTTATTGTTGATATTGGTTTGTTGTCTATAATTCCTTTCTTGTTTATGGTTTTCTTGTTTATATATTTTTTGAAATTTTTTTTATTTTTTTTTTGAATGTTTGTTTTTACTTTATCAGCATAATTTATAACTCTTGATTTTTTGGATTCACTCAGTGCATAACACAGTTCCCCCCTCCACTTTTATTTATCTTTGCATTTTAAATCTATTTCTTATAAGCAATAGATTGAAGAGTTTTGTTTTCTAATTAAATGTCGTTCTTTTTCATTTTTATTGAATTTTTTTAATCCATTCACATTTAAAGTTACAAGTGAGTCTTCTATTTTCTTCCATCTCTAATAGTGTTTCCCCCATCCCAAGTCATGCTGTTTCCCCTTTCTGTGCTATAAACATACTATTATATTCCTCAGTTACTTTACTTTAGCTTTTTAAAGGTGGCCTTATGTTTCTGGCTGTCTTCCTTTCACCTATGATCCTCTTTTTTTATTGCTCTTTTCTCATCAAAGTTTTGCTTATTAGTTCTTTTTTCTTTCCTGCTTTTGAGCTGATTTTTCTTCCCCCTACCTTTTTACATTTAGTAATATATACTAAATATATATTTATTTATAAAAAGATTTCCTTCTCTTCCCCTCCAACTAGTTCTGTTCATTAGTTTAAAAAAATTTTTTGGCCATTTCCAAAAAGAATTTCTCTCTTGCTCTTCATATTCTCTTTCTAACTGCTCTAGATCCTTAATCTCTAATTCATGACCCCTGTATTTACTTGGTCTCTTTCTTTTTTCTGTTTTCCTCTTACAATCAAAGCTCTCAAGTTAACAATTCTCGCCCCTCTAAGAGGTTTCTGCCACTGCTTTATAGGGGTTGCCCCATGGATTCCCCCTTTCCATTCTATCTCATTTCCAGAACAAAGTCAGTTATTGCAAGTATCAGAGAGAATGCTGTTGGTAATGTCTTTCTCCTACCATGTCCTAGATTATGCAGCCCACCACTGATCTATTCCACCTACTCAATATTTGCCTCAAATTTACTCCCCGGGTCCATGTTTTATTCCCCATCATGTTCCAGTTTCCCGGGTAGGGGACCTCAAACTTTTTAAATAGGGGGCCGGTTCACTGTCCCTCAGACTGTTGGAGGGCCAGACTATAGCAAAAACAAAAACTTTGTTTTGTGGGCCTTTAAATAAAGAAACTTCATAGCCCTGGGTGAGGGGGATAATCGTCCTCAGCTGTCACATCTGGTCCACAGGCCGTAGTTTGAGGACCCCTGAGAGGGGCTCTAACTCTCCCTTCCTGTCTTCCTCAATTCTCCCAATCAATGTAGGAAGAACAGACTTTTCAAGTACCCATTCTTCCAGGCCGCCCCAAGTATTAAGGTCTCCATCTCTCTTTACAGACCATCTCTCTTCACCCATGGGTGTATTCATCAATGCTACCCTCCTATTTCCAAAGTAAGGCCTCCTTCCTTTTCCCCACATTTCATTCCCATGCCCTACTCCTCACCTTCTCCTCTGAAGGCTCTTCTCTTTCTAGTGTCACAGGGATAACCTTCCCTTCATTTCTAGATTTCTGTTTGACTCTGGCAGGTCACATATTCCTTTCTAGCTCCCTCCTCCCTTCCCCTCGTTTCATGAACATTTCTGTGGTGTAATGCAATATAGGCAGGCTATCAACAGGTTCTTGTTCTTTATGTCCCTTGTTTGCTCCTTCACTTTTACTTGAACCAGATTTTTACATATAATTAATGTTTGGAGAGATTTAAAAGGCTGTGGAAAATCAGAGGCAATGTCTAGCTCTCCATCTTGTTGCTCTTGTGCCCAAAGTTATTGATCTTTTTATCCTGATTTTTTTTTTTTTGCCCATCCCAATTGTTGTTCTCCCAAATACAATTTCCTATGAGCAAAGGATTATAGATTTAGAGTTGATACAGAAATTCAGAGACCCTTTAGTCTAATCTCTTTTTACAGAGGAGGAAAATTCTACTTTAATGCTCCAATAATTCATATAAGAAAGTCTTTTTCTAAGCAGGTGGGAATCTAGAGACAATATTTTTGTTGATAAACTCAATAATCACATTTACATAGCATTTACTATGTTCCAGGAACTGGAATAAGCAGTTTACAATTATTATCTCATTTGATCTTCACAACAATCCTGAAAGGTAGATGTAATTATTATCATCTATTTATACTAAATCAAACAGAGATTAAGTAGCTTTCCTAGGTCTCACAACTAGTCAATATTTTAGGCTAGATTAGATCACAGGTTTTCCTGACTTCTCACCCAGCAATCTGTCCAATGTACCACCCAGCTGCGTATGCATGGAAATGGCAGCAAAGGTCTGGGAAAAACCCCAGCATATATGTCTAACCTTACACATAATGTATTATTGACTTAGCCAAGACACATGATTTCTTCTAGTCACATACCATTTATCATGTTCTCTTGGTGAATTTAAGAGAGTTTGAACAAAATTGCATTGTTAAGTCTTCACTTAAAGGATTTCACTTAGATTTTTCAAAAAATCTTCTTCTAATTAAATGGTTTCATTAAGACACATCAGACATTGAGTGACAGTAATGATCAATCTTGGCTCCAAAAAAAAGAGATAATGAAAGATACCCATCTTTTAGCACAGAAGTGGGAACTATAGGACAAAATGTCATATCCATGAGAAGATGTTATTATTTACTGGTTGTGTTTACTTATTTTTTTTTTTGCTATATGAAAAGGCTAATTAAAGGGAGAGGGAGGGAGTGAATATTGGCAGATTACTGTGATGTGAAAACTAAAAACATAATAAAAAAAAAAAACCCTCATATTTTTAAAGCCCAAATTGTTCCTAGTGTTAAAAAATGTAGTATCTTATTCTAGATTTTCAATTACTTTTTTTGCTGAAAATATTTTGATTTATCTCATTTATTGTTTCTTCCAGAAAGAGACTTTTTTTAACTAAAGATAATTTTCGTAGAAGCCTAACTCCACTTAACATTCCCTACAAGTTTAAGGTAATATTTTTATTTAACAATCTAGGGGAAAATCCATAGGGGGGTTAGGAGAAAAAAATGCTTTACAAAAGAGAATGTCTACATCCCTGTGAATAGTTATTATCTTTGTTCTTTTACTTTTTGTTCAATTAAATTCAAAAAGAAATGTTCTTGGGTCAAGTTGCTTTCCCCTTATTGTCCTTTCACATTTACTGTGGGTCAGACTGTTTTGCAAGTAGGTAAAATGATTAATTTTTGTGATTGAATAAAATTATTGGATGTAGGCTTTTCTAAGTTTTCACTAAAAGAATTTTTGGGACAACTCTCCAAGAAGCCAGGATGATGAGGAATATATGTATTTCTTCCTGTTTCCATAATTTTGATTCTCTTCATTAAGTCTCTATATTTTGAGCTTTTCATGTCATGTGATTTGGATGTTATGAGTGGTCAGTAGGGCTACACCCATTTAAAAATGTCATTTTTAGTTTTTTGTTTGTCACATGGCTACTCTCTGGTTCTAATGGAATTTATATGTTGAATTTTTTAGCATATTTTGGGATTTGCATTTATAGTACAAAGATTTATTGTCATTTTAGCAAGATTCTGGCATACAATTCTGGTTATTTGATTAGCATATAATGTGTAGATATAAAGATATAAATTTTTGTAGTCTACAGTGATATGTGGCATAATTTCTACAATTTCCTTTTATATTCTGAATTTCTAATCAAGCCTGGAGCATTTTACATGACATTCTCCTAATTGGTGGAAAGAATGTTGATGCAACACTGTGTGATTCCATCAGGAGAATGTTGGTACTCGATCTTTGGAGAAGAAAGATGTTGTTCTTAGTTTTTTCTTAACAAGTATTTATTAAGTATCTCCTATGTATTAGGATGTGTTAAATGCCTTACAGGTATTAGCTCATTTTGGCCTTTATAATAATCATAGGAGGTAGGTGCTACTATTATCCCCATTTTAGTGTTGAGGAAATTGTGGCTAATAGAGGTTTAAAAATTTGCCTAGAGTCACACAGTTAGCAAGCGTCTGAGGCTGGAGCTGAACTTAGGTCAATCTGAATTCAGGCCCAACACTTTATCAATGATACTACCTTGCTATCAACTTTCTTCAACCTGGGACCTGAGGGATGCTGTCTTCAGAACTAATTCCACATATGGAAAGAGAAACACAGTCTTTGGAAACTTCAGAAACACAAGGAAAGCTGGATTATCAACATTTTCCTGACTGCACAAAATAATGAAGAATGAAATGGCCAGAACCAAGAGAACATTGTATACAGTATATTGTCTTAAGTACAACTTTTAGCAAATAAGTCATTTTAACTATTGTAAATACTCAAATTAACTATGAAGGAAAATATTATCTGGATTCAGAGAACTGATGAACAGAAGTACATATAGAATGAGTTTTCATATTAATATATATGTATTTATGAATATATATTGTGCGTATACATATATGTGTGTGTGTGTAATAGTAGTTATCTCTAGGATGGGATGGGAAGGAGATAAAAAAGGGGAAAAAGAAAGTCATATAATAACTTTATTATATATTTAAAGAGAATAGATTTGCAGGTTCATAGGCCATCCTTTTCTAATAAGTTATGAAAATGCTTCTTTTCTTTCATAAATTAAAAATAACAATAAACACAGAAAGAGAGAATAATTCTTAAAGATGTACAAATAAAGCCTAAGAGAAAACCAAAGCTTGGGTACAAACTCAAATTGAATTTTTAGAAGAAATGAAATGAATTTTAGAAGTTTTAAAATGTCTCTATAAATGAGATTATATGAAGAAAAAATTGGAAAAGAAATGAGAACTATGAAAGATTTAGAAAAGGAATTAACAGATTGGCATAAGCAGTACAAAACCTTCCCCAAGCAACAAATTGCCTGAGCATCAGACCAAATAGCCAATGATTTCATGAGACAACAAGAAATATTTAAAAAGTCAAAAATCTGAAAAAAAAAATAGAAGAAAATTTAAAGTATCTCACATAAAAATATAGGCCTGGAAAACAGATTTAAGGAGAAAAAACAATTCCATGACTAAAAAACAAACAAACAAAAAAAGAACATAAACATCCTATTTCAAGAAAATTTAAAATTAAAAGAGCCCAGATCTCTAAAAAGCAGAAGTGTCCCAGGAATATCATAGCCAAAATCCAGAGCTTCCTGGTTAAAAAAAAAAAAATTGCAAGCATCAAAAAGAAAGAATTCAAGGATGACAGAGCCACAGTTAATTGTGATTTAGCAATTGCTACTCTAAAGAAATGGAGAACTTGGAATATGGTGTTCCAAAAGAGAACAAAAAGGATGATCACTGAGAAAAAGGCCATTAGGATAGATGAGGTATTATTAGGAACTTTGAAGTCATTTTCAATTGAATGATGAGGTCACAGGTCATACTGCAGAGAGTTTAAAAAATGAGGGAAGAGAAAGTGGATGCGTCAATTATAGATTACCTTCTGTAGGAGTTTAGCCAGAAAAGTGAGAGGGGAATGATATGACCAGCAGGGATGGATCAAATGAGGATGAGGGAGACAAGGCTCTATTTGTAGGGAGAAGGGAAGCAGCCAGTAGGATGGGAGAGACTGAAGATAAGTGAGAGAACGGTGATGACAGAACAGCAAGAAAGGAGCTCTTCCTGGGCATAGTCTCTGGAAGCCCAATTTGGAGGGTAGAGCAACATCAGCAGCAGGGCAGATGGGGGGGAGAAGTTTTGCCCAGGGAAAGCAGCCTTTTGTTTTCACTGTACCCCCAAATATAAGTCATGAATCGTAAATGATAGACTACAGAGCTCAATGGGACATGAGAGATCAGTTAGTCCTCCCTCCTTTTATACATGAGGAAACTGAGGTCCAAATAAAGTTATAACATTATTAAACTCAGTATTTGAACTGAAGTTTTCAAATATTATTAGCCAAAAGGGTCATGAATATATGTGTCTAGAAAATTGCTTCCATAATTATGAATATGACTAATATGTATTATCTTTATTAGGTTGGAATTCCAAAAGTAACATCAGCTATTTTTTCTTCTTCAAAGTTATTATTAGCAATAAATGGAAATGTTTTTGGTTATGATTATGAAGATGATAGCTGGATTGCTATTCTAGGTATGTGTTTTTAAATACTTTTAAAATGCATTTGAACCATCCAATTTTATAACTATAGGAAATTTTATATTTTTAGGGATAAATTACTTTGCTCCTCTTGTTAGCAACCATTATTCTGGATGTAAAGCCTGAAAACAAAAGAATTAAAAAATCAATTATTGTGCTCTTATAGCACAGAACTGGCTAATTACTAAAGTTACAGATATATAAGTTATTTATTCCCTGCTTTGTTGGAACTCACATTCTAAAAGGAGAAAACAATACTTATAGGAGGGTTCATCTACAGGGAAGAAGGAACTATGCATCTTCTTTATTTTTTTATTTTTTATTTTGATAATAGTTTTTTTTAATTTTCAAAATACATGCAAAGATAGTTTTCAATATTCACCTTGTGAATTGCAAAACCTTGTGTTCCAAATTTTTCTCCTTCCCCTCCCCCCCATCCTTCTCCCCTAGACAGCAAGTAAATCCAATATAATAAGTTATAAAATTCCATATTCCATAAAAAACATGGATAAATGTTTTAAGAAGTTATAAATGAAAACTGACTAGGTCTTTTAGATCCAGATGGTAAAGTAAAATTAGAAAGAATCCACCAGTCACTTCCTGAAAAACCCATCTAAAAACTCCCAGGCAATATCATTGCCAAAATCTAGAACTTTGGGTCAGAAAAAAAAAGAAAAGAAATACTACAAGATGCTAAAGAATGCTGAATTACCAAACAAACAAACAATTTCCCTTCAAAAAATGGTTAGAATTATATAAAATCTGGAAGTGACTACTTTATCTTGGAACAAATATTCCAAAAGGGAGGAGACAGAGGCATATAGCCAAAGATAACCTGCGTGTCAGATTGCAAGAGAAAATGTATCTTTGATAGAATTGCTAAAGGATTTTCAAGGATTTCTGATGAAAATGGCCAGAGCTACATAGAAAATTTGAATATCAAACCTAGGTGTCAAAGGAAACCTAGAAAGGGAAGCATATTTGGGCAATTGGAAGGGTTTATATAATGATAAAGGGCTAACATTCTAACATTAACAGGAAGAGAAGAGACAAGAGTCCCTTCAGAATCCTAATGATTTCAAGGATCACAGAAGCAATTAAATAAGACAACTAGAAGATCTTGATAGTTTTGTTATATATTGATGATCTTAAGAGATGAAATAAAAGGAGGGGAAAGAAAGACATTAGGGATAAATTGATGAAGAAGGGGCTAAAATTTACTATTTCTCACAATTGGAATGCTAATGAGAAAGATGAAATAGAATGAGTAAAAGAAGTAGATATCACATGAAACAATCTTAAATGGGCACACATGTTTTGAAATGTATTAAACTCAAGAAAATAGGTGGGAAAATGTGGACTTAAGAGGGAAGGTAAGGTTGGGAAAGTAATAGTCATAAGGAAAAAAATCTTTTTAACTGTTCAGAGGAAAATTGTAGAAAGATTAAAGGGAAAAATAAAAACTAGTGATTGAAGTTAAGAAGAAAGGGCTAGGACAGTGAAATGGAAGCAAATTGCTTCAATGACAGATTGTTAGTGTTGATCACAATCCTATTTCACATCTTTCTACACTGGACACAAAAAGGATACAGAAAGAAAAAAGTAAAAGGATGTGATGAAAGAAAGTAGGCAATTAACAATAACCATGAATGGGATAAACTCATCCATAAAAAGGAGTAGGATAGGGGGAATAAGGAATAAGGAAACAATTCAGTTATATGTTATTTTCAAGAAACACATTTGAAACATGAACATTCTTATAGACAAAAATGAGGAGCTGTGAAAAATTATACATTAGCATACTCAAAGGAACAAGAATAGCAATAATTTCAGAAAATGCAGCAGTAAAAAAAGGACTTTGTTGAAAGAAGTAAATAGTGGAAACTGCATCAAATTTAAAGACACCTAAAAATGAAATAATACCAAAATTTAATATATATGCACAAAAATGGCATAGCAACTAAATATTTAAAGAGAAAAAAGATATAGAATAAAAATCATGATACTTGGGACCTCAATGTATCCTTTTCAGACTTAGACAAATCTAACAAAAAGATAAATAAGAATGAAGATAAGAATTAAAACTTTTTAAAAATTATATATGATAACTATCTGGATTTAATGAATAGAAATAGAAAAGTGTATACATATTTATCAGCTGTGCATAGCACTTTTAAAAATGTGTTAAAAGTATTAAAACCTCATAAATTAATGCAGACAAATTAAATATGCCCCTTATTGGCTACAATGAAGTAAAAATTATGTTCAATATGTGTCTCTGAAGAAAAAATTCATAATTGGAGACTAAATGTTTTCCTAAAATCAAGTTAAGTCAAATCAACAAATATTGTTCTAAGAAGACTTAGGGATACAACGAAAAACAAACAAACAAAAAATTGTCCCTGTTATCAAGGAACTGAGAGATTAATAAGAGAGATAACATGCAAACTACTATCTATGAGCAAGTTTCTATATACAGCATAAATTGGAAATAATCAACACATGGAAGGAACTAGAATTAAAAAAGGTTGGAAAAAGCTTCTTGTAGAAAGTAGAATTTTAGTAGGGACCTGAAGGAAGTTTTTTTTTTTTTTTTTTAAAGCCAGGAAACAGCAAGGAAGCTGGTGTAAATGGATCAAAAAATACATGAAATATAAGAATACTGAAAAAATAGGAAGTTGGCCATGTTATGAAAGGTTCTGAAAGTTTTTCATTTAATTCTGGAGATGTTAGGGAATCCCTAGAGTTTATTGAGAGTAGGAGTAGAAAGTGGGGTGGTGTGTGACATAGATTTGCTCTTTAGGATGGTGTGTGACATAGATTTGCTCTTTAGGAAGATCATGAAAGAAGGATGGACTGAAGTAAGGAGATAATTAGAGGCAAGGAGACTAACCAGGCAGGTTATTGAAATAATCCAGAAGTAAGATGGTAAAGTCCTAGACCAGGGTGGGGGGAAATAAAAGGGGGTGGCAGGGTCAGAAGAGAGGAAAAAAGAGAAACTTCAATAAGAAAAGTTGTGAAACTCAAATGGCATTGGCAACAAATTATGATAGGTGAGAGAGGGAAAAGTAAGGAATGACATCCAAGCTGTGAACCCCGGGGGACTGGGAATATAATGGTGCCCTTTAACAGTAAGAGGAAATTAGGAGAAGAGGAGAACATGGTAAGTTTAAGATGCTTATGAGACATCCAGTTGAAGTTATGTAATAGGCATTACAAAATCTACATAAAGATAATTAAATCATGGGAGCTGATGAGTTTGAGGAATATCCGTGGTTAGTGAGTACAATCTGGATGAAAATCCAGCAAATGAGACTGAAAAAAAAAGTGGTTAGACAGGTAGGAGGAAAACCAGGAGAAAGTAGTATCAGGAAAACTTAGGGGGAAGAAAGTATCAAGAAGAGGATGATTGATAAAGTCAATGATTGCAGATAAGAAGAAATTGAGAGGTAAGCTCCTTGACATTGGAATCTGTCTTTTCGCATCTGCAGCATTTAGCATAGTGCCTGCCATATAAGTTCTTAATAAATGCTTGTTGCCTGCTTGCCCATTTTGACTTGTTGTTCAACCATTTCAACTCAAGTTTCCTCTTCTCTTGAGCTGCTTGTCCCCCTAACCCAGGGGTCCTCAAACTTTTTAAACAGGGGGCCAATTCACTGTCCCTCAGACTGGTAGATGGCCGGACTATAATAAAAAACAAAAATTTTGTTTTGTGGGCCTTTAAATAAAGAAACTTCATAGCCCTAGGTGAGGGAGACAATCGTCCTCAGCTGTGGCATCTGGCCCACAAGACCGTAGTTTGAGGACCCCTGTGCATCTAGCCTATCAACCAATCTAGTCTTCTGAAGCCTCAGCCTTGGATTATTCCCACCATCTCCTGTCTTTCAAATGCAAATGATGGCTACTGAATGAAGCTGGAGAAAATCACAAAAGTCTCTTGCTGCAGCAGGGAAATCATTTTATACCTCCCTAATGGATTTCACTATCCCATTCAGCATCATCGATTTTCCAAAATTTTTCATTCCTCCTCAAATTTCCCATGGCTTCCCCTCCTCTCCACCTTTTCAACTTAAAAGCTTGACTCATGTTTCACTGAAAAAAAAAAAAAAAAAAAGACCATTTTATCTTCTCACCTATATTAGCCAAAAGCTTTTTGCTGCTGTCTCCTTCACAGTAATCTCAAATTAAGAGGGGGTTCTTGTCAAGGCCACCCCCTCTACATGCACAGGTGATCCCATTCCATCTTGTCTCCTTTGGCAGATTGCTTCCCCCATCCTCTCCATTCTGTCATTTCTTTTCAGTGACTACTGACTACTTCCCTACTGCATACAAAGCTACCCATGTTTCTCTCATCCTCAAAAAAAAAAAAAAAAACCCTTTACTCCATCCCTGCTAGGTATCTTTTTATATTTCTTTTAGCAGCTAAACTCTCTGGGAAGTTCATCTTAAAGTTGGCACTTCCCCTTCCTTCCCTTTTTTATTACTTTAGCTCTCAAATCTGGCTTTCAACTTCATCATTCAACTAAAATTCTCTTTTTCCAATGTTGTCTATAATTTCTTAATAGTTTAATAGCTGTATGGAGAGACTCAAGATTCTAGAGTTAAGTGGATTAAGGGGGAAGCCTTGAGAAACCTCTTCCTATGAAACAGAAGGAGCAGGAGAATGGGTAAAAGCTAAGTATTTTGAAGTAGAAAGAAGAGAGTAATAATAGCTCACATTTATATTGTATTGCTTTGATCCAGTCATTCAGTAAGGGAAGTAATATCAGCTTCTCACAGCTTTAGAGATAAACCAAAGTGATCTAAAGAAGATCAAAAAGCTTGTAAGAAGCAGAAGGAAGAGGCTAAATTTGTTCTCCTCCCATGTGTGTTAATTTTGTCTTAGATGGAAAATTAACTAATTTTTTTTTGGGGGGGCGGGGGTCAGTTGGGCTTAAGTGATTTGCCCAGGATCACACAGCTAGGAAATGTTAAGTGTCTGAGATCAAATCTGAATTCAGATCCCACTGACTTCAGGATTGGTGCTCTATTCACTGCGCCACCTAGCTGCCCCCAAAAGCAAACTATTTGAGGGGGAAAATACCATGTTTTCTATGTGCTTCTCTAATATGACTTTCAATATTGCACCAGAACAGAAACTACAGGAAGCCCTAAGGAAACTGTGTTGTGAGTTTTTTCTTCTCAAAGCACAGCCAGGTGATCAAAGTTCAGATCTTTTATTATCTCCAATATAGCCCGGTTAGCTTAGAGGCCTATCTCTCTGCTTGGTTCCAAGAGCTCTTGCCGCTTTGTCCTTTGCTTCTGCCTCTGCTTTCTTCAGCATCCAGAGCCAGCCCCACTCTTCATGTCATTCCGCTGAAATCTCGACTTGTAGCGTCTTCACTCTGAAGAACTTCTTTGACTGGCCCATTGAAGCTCTATTTATGCTCCCAAAGAGCTTCAAGGGAGGTGTGAACTCATTGAACTCCAATGAGTAAAGGTGTGAACACAAGCCTTGTATTAATTAGTTCTACTTAGTACCTTGTTTCAGGTTCTGCCCAAAACATCTTCTTGTAAGATTAGATCAACTCTAATTAGTTAGCAGTTAGTAAGGATTCCAACAAAACTGGTTAATAGATTAATTCTTGCTCAAAAGAAAGGAAAAGGAGATAGTGGCTTAGGGACCTGTTCCTTTTCTGTCTGACTTGCTCGTCCTTTTAAAGCCCAGGTCAAATGCCACTCTTCTCCCATGAAAATTTCATTGAAACTTTTTAGTCAGCATTCACTTTCTAGAGTATGCATGGCCCATGCTGTGGGTCTTTCATACACTTATATTATCATGTATACTTTTTTAAAAATCATATTTGTATATGTATACATCACATATTTGTAAATGTATATGTCACATCTCTCTTTTATTGTGAGCACCTTGAAATTAGGAATTGAGTTTTGTCTAATCTCTTTTGATAACTAATTGTTGAAAGTGCTTTCCATTGTTTTTTGGGCATATTTGATGCACTCCAGAATCCTATGTGAGATTAACTACCATTCTCCTCTTTCTCCTCAGCGGGGGTGCTGAGCTCCAGCAAACAAGTGGGTTAACATCTTAGAGCTTTTAGGTGAAATGCAGACTAATATTATCCACTGTGATACTATATTAAAGTATTATATTGTTATTAATTGTATTATTATTTTATTGCTTTAATTATATTTATTATTATTAACACTATTGTGAAATATTTGTTATCATTGTTAAATTAGTATATTTATTGTAAATTATTTATTATATTATTATTAAATTAACGGACCTATCAAAAGCAAAAGTATTCAGGCAGAAACTGCTTTAACTCTAGTTACACATATACATGTCTGGCCTTAAAGAGGTCACTGGAAAGCCTATTTTAGCAATAGAAGAAATATGTATTTTATTTAAACTTTAAAAATTTCGGGTTTCAAGTTTATATCCTATTTCCCTTTCAGACACACAAGAACAACTTGCAAATATTTATGCAGAGTATTGTTGCTATAGTGATGATTACTCTTGCACAGTAAGTACAAGACCTTCATTCTTCATTAGTATGAGACCAACCAACTAAATGATCTAGCCACACATCTTTCATTAGTTTTTTCATTTAGCAAATAATCACAAAATCTCTCTTTGATTCAAGATGCCAGGACAAAGCTAGGATAGAACTACAGGCTGTTTTAAAGAATTTTACAGTGAATAGGAGGGGAACGTTTGAAGAGATCCCTGTGAGCCTCAGAAAAGTTCACCAAGAGCTAAGGAAATGTCAGAACAGAGTGCCAGAAGTCTGAGGAAAGAGGGACCTTGAAGCCCTGTGGGGAATGTGAGGAAAGTAAGAGCTCCAGTATGGAACAGGGGGTACAGGTTTGCTCAACACTGAGAAGGCGCCAATGGAGATTAATCAGTAGGAAGGGAGACATGGTCAGGCTTTGTGGAAGATTTTAAATACTGAAATCACAAGTTTATAAATTATTCAGTAGACAGTGAGAAACCCAGGAAGCTTTGGGAGTGGCAGGGTCAATGACATTAGCAAATTACTTAGGAAGTAGCATGGTTGATGGCTCGAGATTATTAGGCTCTAGAAGAGATACATAGAGAAATAAAACAATGGAATTACCTGATATTAACATAATCATATCTTTTTGTTCCTCCAAATAACTTTTTTTCAGTCTATAAGTAATCTTGTTTTAGTATATACCACTGGAGAGCATATATCTAAAGCACACGTATACTTGTCAAACAGTCTGGGATTTCACTTTGAAAAATTAGAGTTACCACAAATGGTATGTTAAATTGGGTGAGAATTCAACTTAATTTAATTCCACAAATGTTGTTTACTTGTTGACTTTGTGCAAGGGATTTTGTATTAAGAAATTAATCCTCAAAAAAAAAAAAAAAATCAAAAACAGTCTCTTAAAGAGATTACAATTTAATTGGGAGGAATAGAACATGTATACTAATAATTTCCTTGTTTTCAATTAACAAAAATCTGTTTTTTCTTCCTATTACCTCTTCCATTGGAGGAAAGGGAGAAAAACTTTGTACGTAATATATCTGGTCAAGCAAAACAAATTTCTGACTTGATCATGTCAAACAGCATATTGCACATCCTTTGACAAAACCAGAGCACATGTTCCACTGGAAGGGGACATGAGTGGGTTCAGTTCCATGGATCATGCTCTCATCTAAATCTGTTCCTCTCTGAGGCAACTAGGTGGTCAAATGGTCAGAATGTAAGGGCTAGAGTCAGCAAGACCCAATGATCCTATACCTAAGTGGATCTTTTAAATTAAAATACTGTCTTCTATGCCTTGAATATATTCAAGATGTCTTTCTCTCCCAGAACCTTATATACAGATTTTGGTCTGGGATTGATTTTTTTTTTTTTTTAAGTAACATATCAGAGTCTTGTTTTTACCTCCCTCACCTCCTTTTTCAGTTTTAGTAAGATACCTGGAGGTCTTCCCTATCAAGACCAAAATTCTTCACTACTTTACAAATAGTTTTATGTATCCCTTTGCCTTTTAGCAATTCTATTGTTGGAAGTATTCGGTTATCTTCCTTATATTTGACCTGCTTGTTTATATCGCTATATTTAGTGCTTTTATACAAAATAGATCCTTGAGATGAGACTTTGCTTCATTTTAGCAGATTGGGAAATTTGGAATTAAATTATAAGTGTTAGTGCATATGATTCATATTTAGGCCCTTATGTTGACACTCTTTAGTCATTTATTAATATTTTTTTCTTTTAGAAAACCCTTGATGGAATTTTGGAAGGTTTCTTTTTCTTTCATTCCATGTCCAAATATGCAATGCTCTTAAGGACCGGTAAAGTGGTGAGTTTCTCTTTAATTGAAAAGATTCATTTGAATGTAATTGGAGGCAAAGCAAATTATTCATAATTTTGCATCTGTACATTTGTTTCATGTTAACTTTTGAAGGATGAAACTTGTTTCAGCCATGGTCTTGTGCTTCCATGTTCTGGTTCGCATAGGCTGGGCCCAATCTTAGGAGCAGCCTAAAAAATAACTATTTCTTTGTTTTATTATGCTCCCACTCAAAATTTACTCTTGGAGAATCTCCAGAGAAAGCTTGTATCTAAATCTCCAAGGATGTGAGTGTAGAGGGACCCAGATCTCATTCATGCACTCAAAGTAATAATGCAAATTTAAGCTATAGAATAGCTTTTATTTTGCCCCAAAGAAAATGCAGAGGGCTCAGAGAGAACCATGAACAATTATGGAAAACTGGACTTGTTATAGTTAATAGCTTAAAAGTACCCAGTATAATTCTTTACATTCATTCTACTTTCTACTAGGATTCCAAAATCAATCAGTCAGTAAACATTTATTAAATACCTTCTATGTGCCAGGATCTGTGCTAACATGCAAAGAAGGGTAAAAGTTCCTCCTTCCCAGGAGCTAACAGTTTAATGGGGAGGATGGCATACAAACAAAACTAAACAGACAAACTATATATCCCATTGAGGGGAAGGAAGAAATAACTTTGTACCAAATATGCTTGATCAAGCAAAACAAATTTCTGACTTGGTCATGTCAAACAGCAGATTACACATCCTTTGACAAAACCAGAGTACATGTCCCACTGGAAGGGACCAGGCAGAGTAGGTTCTGTTCCATGGACCATGCTCTAATCTAAATCTGTTCCTCTCTGAGTCAAGAAGGTGGCCAATTGGAGGGTCTGAAGTCAGCAGGACTCATGGATCCTATACCTAAATTGAGCTTTCTAATTAAAATACTACTTCTATGCTTATCTACTACATTCAAGATGTCTTTCTCTTCTAGTCACAATTACAGTGCTAAGCACACAAAGAAACAGTTTTTTTCCTTCCCCTTTCTGTTTCCTTCCCATTTTTCATTTTCCTTTCTCCTTCTACTTCCTTTTCCTCTTTCCCTTCTTCCCCTTCCCCTCTTGTTCTATCACTTCAGGACAATTTTCTTTAATTATTTTTTGTATCATTTTTTTTCCTCATAGTTTTGAGGTAGTCCAATTATCCTTATGTTTTCTTTTCTTGATCTATTCTCTTGACCTATTATTTTCTCTTGAGATGTCTCACATTTTCTTATGTTTTTTCATTCTTTATATATTGTTTTATTATTTCTTGTTCTCATAACTTTGCTGGTTTCTCAGTTCCAATTTTCAAAAAATCATTTTCTTCTTTAAGACTTTGGATCTCTTTTTCTTCTTGTTTTTCTTGGATTTATCTTGTTTGTTTTTAGTTTCTTCAATCTCATTTGATTTTTAAAGTCTTTTTTGAGTTCTATGAATTCTGTAAATTCTTTTTGGGTAGATTACCATTTAACATTACCCTTTGGAGAAGGAGAAGCTTTTTTTTTTTAACTTCAGTTATCTTTCTCTGAAGATGAACCCCAGTTTTCCCTGTTCCCTTAGTAACTTTCTCCTTTGCTACAGCAGGGGATAAGGGGAAGGGTATGCAGAAATCCAGAAGAGCCTATTTAGAGAGCCCTTCTTGCACTGTCATTTCAAGCTTCTGGTTCACAACAACAAAGGTCTAGCAGAAATTTTTGGCTTCAGACAACATCTTTCCCTCTCCTTTTATTTCTGCTTCCAGTTTGTTTTGATTCTCACTAATGTCATCCAAATTTCATGATTTTCTAAAAACAATTAAGATTTTATGTTTTTTCTTTCTTTCAGGGAAGGTTTGTTTATACAGAACCCCCTCTAAATGAAAGCTGGGGAATGCCTTTTGAGATGTCAGGACATATTAACATCATAAATCTTTCAGATTTAAAAGGTTACTTGATTCTCTGGGATGAAAAACACCTGTTTTTCACAAATAACTGTGGTGAGCTATCATAATAGTAATTCTTTAAAATGATAGATTCTTTGTAGTTATGATGACTATATTTTCTAGAAAGAAATGAACTCACCGAAATTCAAAAAGAGTTTCTAGTGACATCTCACAGATATATATTTTTTTCTTCTTGACTGACTTGATGGATTGATTTGGTAGGTGATGGTATAAACAGAGAAGCAGTATCTTCCTAAACTCAAGGAGTAGAATGACTTGACAATTTCAGTTGCTAATGAACAAATAACTTTTGGGTGTCAGGGAAATGCCATTCAACTAAACAGCATTTAGTCAGTGCTCCCAAGGAGCAAGACACTATTCTGGGCAGAGGGAAAATCAACAGTAAAACTGTCTCTGGTGATGGTACTAACTCCCTGGAGCTTTCCTTCTGGGCTGCTGGTGGTTATGTGCCCCTGAGCACCATAAAATCACAGAATCTGAGAGTCAACAAGAGCTTGGGCAGTTATCTTGTCCAGTCATGTTTATATGAAAGTAACAGCCACTCTGACAGACTAGACCAACGCTGCAGCTGCTGTGGCCAGAAAGCAGGTGTTCCCAGCTTCCACTCTGGGAGAGCTTCTCCTGACATTCCCTGGAATCTGCTTTGTTACCACTGCTGACTGACTGACTGATGCCTTTTTAGAATACTTGAACAGAACACAGACATCATGTGCTGCTGGATTTTTTTCTTTTCCAGGCTAACCATACCTAGTTTCTCCAACTGATCCTCATGTGTCATGGACTGGCAGCTGATAATCATCATTGTTGCCCTCCTCTAGCTACTCTCCAGCTTATTAATGTCTTTCTAAAACTCTGATACTCAAGACCAAACCCAATGTTCCAAATGAGATGTGAAGAGGACATATTACGGTGATACTGTGGTTATCATTTTTCCTTTTTGACTACCACATTACCCTACTGACTAATATCTACTGAATTTGTGGTCGACTAAAATCCTTAGATCCTTCTCAGAACAACTAGTATCTATCCATACCCATCCCAACTTATACCAATGAAGTCGTTTTGGGTTTTTGTTTGTTCCTTTTTTTTTTTTTAAACCAAAGCGCAATACTTTTTAAAAATTATTATTTCTATTGCATTTCAACATACTAATTTCATCCCAGTGTGCTAACCCAGGGGTTAGGTAAACTGTTTCCTGAGGGCCAACTATGGCTAGATGCCTGTTTTTATATGGCCATATTGCTAAGAATGGTTTTTATATTTTTAAATACTGTAACCCAAACTAATATCTCACCTGATGTCATTTAGGGACAAAATAGATAAACGATTTAGTCATAAAGGGCAATATAAGCTAATTAAGGGTATATGGAAGAGTATAGTATTAGATCTATGGAAAAGGAAAGAGTTTATAATCAAAGAAAATATAGAAAGAATCATGAGAAGTAAAATGAATCATTTTGATAACATGAAATTAAAAAGTTTGTAACACAAACAAAACCTTTGCAGTCAAAATTAGAAAAGTAGGAAAATTTCTCTAATAAAAAAGCCTTATTACTCAAATATATAGCAAACTGAACCAAATATATCAAATCTATAAAAATAAGAACCATTCTCCCATTAATAAATGGTCAAATGCTACGAACAGACAATTTTCAGAAGAAGAAATAAAAGCTCTCAATAATCACATGGAAAAATGTTCTAAGTCACTATGAATTAGAGAAGTGCAAAATAAAACAATTCTGAGATACCACTTCACACCTATCCAAAATGTTAGCCATTTCAGAAAAGTAAAATGACAAATGATTAAGGGGATGTGGAAAAATTGGGATCCTATTGAACTATTGTGAACCAATCTAACCATTCTAGACATTTTGGAACTACACCTAAAGTATTAGAAAACTGTGTCAAACCTCTTTGAACCAGCAATAAATACTGTTTGTATCCCAAAGAGATCAACGAAAAAGTATATGCAAAAATATTTATAGCAGCTCTTTTTGTGATGGCAAAGAATTTGAAATTGAGGGGGGATACCTGAGGATTGGCTTGAGAAATGCTAAGCAAGTTGTGGTATATGGTTGTGATATATAATGTGATGGAATAGTATTGTACTATAAGAAACAACAGGCATGATTTCAGAAAAACTTGGGAAGACTTCTATGAACTGATACAAAATGAGCAAAACCAGGAAAAAATTTTACATAGTAGCAGCAATATTGTAAAAATAGTTAACTGGAAAAGAATTAGCTACTCTGATTAATACAGTGATCTAAGACAATTCCAAGGGACTATGATAAAAACTGCTACCTACTTCCAGAGAGAGAACTGATGAACTCTGAGAACAGATTTAAATATATTTTTAAACAAAGTTTTTTATTGTTTGGTTTGTTTTGTTTTTTTTGGCAACATAGCTAATATGGAAGTATGTTTTATGACTTCACATGTATAATTGATATGAAAATGCTTGCCTTCTTAAAGAAAGGGGGAGGAGCAGGAGGAAAAGAATTTGTAACTATTTTTTTAAATGAATGTTCAAAATAAAGAAAAAATTCAAAAAAGGTAAAAAAACAAAACAAAACTTCTATCAGTATGGAACTCTTTCCTCAATAGTAGAGATCAATGCCCTCCTTCTACTTGAGTAATGGGGCAGAGTTGCTGAGAGCAGAAGGAAGGAGAGATGTCTGGATTTTCTTTGGGTTTCTTGAGTCTCATTGGGAAACTTCTTGATTCCAGCTTCAAGAGTGATGATGGATGATGATGGAGAGAAAATTCTGGGAAGAAACCAATGTGAGAGGAATTGGCAGCTTCTATCTTACTCTTATCCCCAACTTGATTCACTGGAAACTTCAGCTAATTTCCCCTTCTATGAGATCAGGAACTCTCTTTCTTGATTAAGCTGACTTATTTTTCGCCAAATGGGAGAGCTCCCTCACACTGAATTTTTGGTATATATCTGGTATATATTGATCTCCTGTCAAGTTAGAGTTGAACGGTTAGCAGCAACTTCTAAAGTTTGGCCAGCTAATCAATTCAGAATCTGTTTGACTTTATAATCAATTAGGCCACAATCTCTAAATCTTCTTCACCAATAATGTTCTCTATCAAACCTTTTTTTAAAAAATCTAGGTAAACTATATCCATAGCATTCCTCATATCTATTCCTTTAATAATCCTGCCCCCATTCTGCAAAAAAAAAAAAAAAAAAAGACTTAGGCACGATCTGTTTTTAAGAAAATAACTGTGACCTTTTGTAACCATTGCTTCCATTTTTAAGATGCTGATTCTTTTTTCAACTTCATTATCCTATAGTGTGTAGATTGTATGTTCTTCCCTTCTTTGAAAATCAAGATAACAGTTGCCTTTTTCTAATCCTATGATGGCTTTCTTGTTTTTTTTCCCTTCTCTTTCAAATATCACTGATAGGGCAGCTAGATGGTACTGTGGATAGAGTACTGGCCCTAAAGTCAGGAAAACCTGAGTTCAAATCCAGGTCAGACACTTAATACTTCCTAGTGATATATATATATATATAAAATCACTGATAGCATCCCAAAAATTCTATTCTTTTTTTTTATTCGTTTGTTTTTTCTGGATCCAATAATGATTCAGATTCATTGAGGACAGCTCAATGGTTTCTTATTATTTCTATCTTTATCTTGGTATCAGCTTTCTGTCAATCATTTTTTGTCATTTCAGGGCAGCAGTGGATAGAGCACCAGCCCTGAAGTCAGGGAGACCTGAGTTCAAATTTGACCTCAGACACTTAACACTTCCCTGGGCAAGTCACTTAACCTCAGGAAAAAAAAAAATAACTTTTTTTTGTTATTTCCAAGGCAAAAGTCATTTTACTTTGAAGAGAAAATGGAAGGAAAGTAAGAATCTGCCTTTTCTCTGTTTTCAATTATTACCATCCCAAAAGCAAAGGTTCTGTTCCTCCTTTGAGCTTCCTCTTTCTCTCCATAGATCTGGGGGTAAAAAAGAGAGAGAGAGAGAGAGAGAGAGAGAGAGAGAGAGAGAGAAAGAAAGAAAGAAAAAAAAAGTTGTTGGTTTTATCTTCCTTCTTTAGCCTCAATTGACTCTGAGCTTTAGCATATGTTATTTATAGTTTTTAGCATTTGTTAATTTATAGGAATATGACACATTCTTAGATTCATTTTCTCCTCCTTGGCCTTGTTTCTTGCTTCTTTGTGTTTTCTTTTTTTTTTAATCTTAAAGTTGATTGAAGAATTCCTTATCCATATATATTTACCTCTTCAGAAAAATCCATTTTTTCTTTCCCATTGGAATTGTTTCCCTTTGTGCATACCAAATTTTTTTTCTAAGCATCTCCCAGCAATCCTGGGCTGAGTTCCCCCAAAGCATTTTATCCCATGAGACCTTATGTTTCTTCTGAACTCTTTAAAATCTGTCTTTACAGAATCTAGTATCAGATTCTCCCCAGATTTTATCTTATCACCAACTTTAGGGAAAAAATGGTCTCTTTCATCCAAAATTGCTATCACTTCTCAGTGAACCAATTCCTCCCTGTTAATGAAAATCAGATTACATCAAGAAGTGTTCATTGAGCTCCTACTGTATGATTCAGAATAGAATTTTCCTTTGCTGGTTCTCCACCTTTTGAAGGATGAAATCATAATTAAGGCAAGTCAAAAAGTTATTAGTTGTTTTGTTTTTGGCACAGAGAACTCTAGCAGATGTCTGAATAATCAAAGCTCTCTGTTGATACTTTGTAGTACCTTTGTTCCTGTCTTGTCATGTTTCCCAAACCCTTCATCTATTTCCTCTTTTCTGTCCAAGTGATCTGAAGTATAATCAGATAACAAAAATCACCTCTTTTTCTTAATCCAGAAATTCTTTGCTTGTTATGTTTTTTTGTACCTCCCCCATCTCCTGTTCCATTTCCTCAGATGAGGATGCCTTCTTTTGGGGTGGGGTGGGGACAGGAAATCAGGGTTAAATGATTTGTCTAGGTCTTACAATTGTGAGTGAGGTCTGATTTGAACTTGACTCTAGGGCCTGTGATCTATTTACACTGTACCATCTAGCTGTCCCTATGAGTATACCTTCTTCAAAAAAAATAATAGTAAAATAAAAATAAAATTTTTTTTAAAATCTAAATTTACACACACACACACACACACACACACACACACACACACCTCACACCTTTTCCATAATCACAGAATCCAGAGTTTCTATGTGAAACTATGAATTTCCATTTAATACCATTTATTTTTTTAAAGTACATAATGTCCCACTTGTCTGTATTACTTCCTAAACCTTCTGTTCTCCTCTGTACAGTTAAAAATGTCACAATGGTCCCTTTTTTTGGCATCACTAATACTAATTTTATTTTCCTTTATGCTTTTCTCCAGTTAACTGAGAGTAAGAAAGGGGAGGGAAAGATAATTTTTGAACAAGAAAGCATAATCAAGCAAAATAAATCCATACAGTGGGTTTGTTTAAAAAAAAAAAAAAAAAAAGCATGGTGGTGTGTAATATTCTCTCTAAAATGTAATCTTCTCTCTTTGGAGTTTCTTTGGGGTCTCTGAGAGCAGCTTTCGTTTCAGTTCAGTAATCACAAGTACAGCCAGGGATTAAAGACCAAATCCTTTATTGTTGCTTTCCAAGTCTTGTCTCCTTTCTTGCAGCCCGGTTAGCTTTCTTATAGTCCAGATCCTTTATTACCTCCTTCCTGGGGTTGGACAGCTTTCTGGGGAGCCTTTCAGTCTGGCCTTGTTTCCGGGAGCTTGAGCTCCTGCCTGCTTTCTCTGGCTTCTTAATCTCCCTGACTGAATCCTGGCTGAGGCTCCTAGCTTATATATGGTCCCTTATCAAAGGTGTGAATCTTGTAGAACTATAGTAACTACTAAATACATGTATTGAACTAGAGAACTGTTAAGAACCAAGCTAAATAACTATTGTCTCTATCAATTCCCCTGACTTACCACCTTGTTTCAAGTTCTGGCCCATAACAGTGTTGCACCTTGTTTCCATCACATCTCTGTTAGGAAGTAGATAATGGGCTTCATTATAGAATCTCTGGAGATATGATTGGTCAATAAGATTGTGAGTTCTAGAGGACAGGGGCTTTCTTTTCCCCCTTTTTGTATCCCCAGTCCTTAGGATAGTACCTGGCACATTGTAGAGGACTTAGTAAATGTTCACTGACTCTTTGGATCAAAATTCTTAAGTCCATTTCATATAAAAGTAAGGTTTATCTGGTGCTTACTTCCCCATCTCTTTCTTTTTTTTTCTTTTTTAATCCTGATAGTTCCACTAACTTTTAAAAATTACTTTTTGTTACAGTCTTTTATTTTCAAAACATATGCATGGATCATTTTTCAACATTGGTTCTTGAAAACTTTGTGTTCCAAAATTTCCCCTCCCTTTCTCCCACCCCCTCTTCTAGCCCATCCCTTTCTTCATGTTTTTATATTCTTCTGATGCACTTCAGTGATGAGGTTAGAATTTGTAACTCTTTTTACCTTTCTATGCTAGTGTATTCCTCTTGTAAATACTTAAATGGCACTTACCATATGATCTCATCTGATCTTCACAGCAACACTGTAAGGTAGATGATGGTATCCCTGAGGCAAACAGGATTAAATGACTTGCCCATGCTCATAGAGCTAGTAAGTTTCTGAAATCTAGCTGAAACTCAGGTTTTCTTGACATCAGGCTCAGTTTTGTATCAACTTCTTATTGTATGGTATGTTTTCCTTTCAAAAGTCTAAGAATTATTGGGGTACTTGTTTTTCAATTAGACCTTGCCTTATATAAATCTCTCAGTAGGAGCATATCAAAATCAGCACTATACAATCACCTCATGTCTATGACAATCTTTTAAAAATCACTTCCCTGGGGCAGATAAGTGGCACTACCAGCTCTGACATCAGGAGGACCTGAGTTCAAATCTGGCCTCAGACACAGTACTTCCTAGCTGTGTGACCCTGGGCAAGTCATTTAACCCCAAATGCCTCAGAAAAAAACAGACTAAAACCAAAAACACTTTCCACTTGTCTTAAATTCATGATTCCTTAGCAAATTATCAGGCTTACAGAAATGCTTCAATCCAATGCACCATCTATGCACAGGCGATCTGCATTATGGAGATAGTTAATTTCAATGCAATGTCTGTCTTCCCAGCAAGAACTCCTCACAATATAAAAGCAAGTTCCACATCTAAGTTCTGGCTTGGCCAGGATATTATTAAATCTGCAAATTCCCCCTAATCTTTTTTTAAATGAAAATTGGTTTAATATGCTTGAACTATGAGGACATCATCGAGTAGCTCACTTTGCCCTTTTAGAGAAAGCTCCTTGAATAAAATGGGAAAAGGTATCTGCTTCTCTGTTCACAGCTTTTCATGATTGCTCTCCATGCTTGGTGAGGTGAAATTCTACTCCTTAGAGCAGTGTGTGAGGTTGACAGGGCTTGTAACATAGGTCCTCCCCACTAAGATGGCCACTTTACATTTCTAATTTCAGAAAGCATAATCATGTAAATACTTAGTGTGGGTAGGTGAATAAAGGGTACAGTGGTTCCCTTCTACAATGAATTCCATTAAAGTTCCATTAAAACTCACCACCAAGTTACCACTTAAGAGTTCTTGCCCAAACCAAGAGGTCCATGCAATTGAGCATCTCCATAGAGCTGTATTTTTGTTCTTTTGGATTTTATCCAACTGCTGGGGATGGGGGAGAATTTAGAGGTCAAATTGGGCTTATTACATTGATACTCTTCATGGGGCTGGCCAGCAAATGGTCATCAAAAAAGAAAATGATTGAGACAGGCAATAGTTGAGTGACTGACAGAAGCAGCAAGAGCTTTGAAGCAAGCCCAGCAGGAGAAGCTCACACTGTCCAGAAATACACAGAGAGAGCCAGGGTTCAAGAAGTGGGACTCTGGCCACAGCAAAGAAGAGAATCAAATGTCTATGAATTTGAGAGAGAGAGAGAAAGAGAGACAGAGACAGAGACAGAGACAGAGAGACAGATCCCTGACAATCAAGAGTTGAACTCCAGAGCAGACCCTGGGAATCCTAAAATAAACTATGTGAGGATTGCACAAGAAGAAAGAGGAAATTGGGATCCTGAAGTACCAAAGACCCCTGTGTGTTCCCATATGTGTCTTGCTATCATAATACTCTTTAAGTATATGCCCACTCATAGTTCTATGGATACTGTGTAAATTTGTGATAGTACACTTGAGATTTATGTGTGTAGGGTGTTTTATAGTTAATACTTTTACCATGCCATTTTGGTAAATTATTTTACTTTGAGTTATTTGTAGCTACTGGCCATTAATGAAAAGCACATTGTAATTTAAATATAAACTGTAATTTTTGGAGTATATACTTGCACAAATTTCTCTAGAATTTAAATCAGCAGCCCCACTTTGGGTTGCTACCTCTTGTGACTAACCAGTGCAAATGCAAGTTAGCAAGCTTCTCAGAGAGTGTGCTAAAAAATAAAACTTTTCTCTAGATTTAGTGATTAAGATAGCAGTTTCAGTTAAGTGGTGGGATTAGAAATTAGATTGCAAGGGTTTGAGAAATGAATGGAAAATGATCAAATGGAGACAAGAGTATAGACAAATCCTTACATTCATAGTTTTGCTTATGAATGAAAAGGGGGCTATAGGACCAGAGAAAATGTGTCTATAAACTCCCCCACTCCCAGTAAGAAGCAGTACTAACCAAAAGAGGGGAAGACTGCCTTGGAAGATAAGGGGCTTCCACTTATTTGAGTCTTCAACTAAAGGCAGGATAACCATTTGACAAATATGTTGCAGAGAGACTTTTGGGAGAAAAGGGTTTGGATTAAACAGACATCTCTTCCAGTTCTGAAACCTATTTGTTCTTTGACAATAAGTTGAGGCGATAGTAAGATCAAGTGAATTCCCTTAAAAATGCAGATGTGGATATGTTTTCAGGTTGCACATTTTTTCAAGTTTAAGGTTTCAAGAATAAATTGCTAATCTTTTCCACAGGCCTGTCGCTGTGCTCAGATTTCAATACTTCATAGATTTTATGTATATTTTGTATATACTTAAGTAATGACCCCTTGTGACTACTTTCCCAACTTGCACCTATACTCCAAGAGAGGATCCTCAGAAGTTTGCTGTTATCTTGGATTTCTAGAGTTAACCTTATAGAGCTGAACTCTTAACCCTATTACTCAAAAGCTCCTATCAGCATTCTTCCCACTAATAGCCAGTAGATTTAACTAGTTTTTAGCAACATGAACAGTTGGAACTAAAAATTTACAACCACTACCACCAAAAGAAAAAAAAAAATCCTGGGGTGCACTTTTCCAAAAATACACAGAAATCCATAAGAAATGTGGGCTCAAATTTAAAATGCCAAATTAATGTGGTATATAGGTAGGGAACCTGTACTGCAGATGAAGTCACAAATCCTAGTCTTGAAAGGTCTTTCTCCCTTCAGAGGATATTGACTCAGTTCACTTTAAGCATAGCTCTCAGCTGTCTGCTCTAGGTGTTTAGGGTTCATATTTCCTAAAGTGATTTCTTCCTTTTGATGACAATCCTCTTTAACTGGTTTTCAGTGGAAAATCCTCCTATTCCCCTTAAGAGTGATTACTTGGTTTTTCTTCCACTTTTGGCTCTTGATTCCTAAATCTGAGCTCTTGAAGTCTGCTGCAGGGAAGTACCATCTCTGGCAAGACCTAACCAGATAGGAAAGGCTTTGACTATAGTCCTAGCATTAGGTTCAATTGTTCATTCAAGAAGCAATCTAGGTAAATGCAGAAAGCCTTATTGAAAGTTAGCCCCCGGATGATAATCTTTTTTTTTTTTTTAATTTAAATTTAGTAATTCAGGAAAATATACATTCAGCTATTTAAAGATAACAGTTTGCTTCCCTGGAGGTTGTGGTACTGAACTGGGGCTACTGAAAATAAGGATGCTATTTATCTCATGCAGTTCTGTGGCTATCCTTGTCAAAATATTATATTTAATCATTATAACAATCATTACAATAATAATTACAATTACAACAATTTCTCTTGTACCAAACATTTCATCTTTATAATGTTATTTTGTCCATGTATTTCTCACTTATCTTTTAAATTATTATAACTTCCCCTGGGACTGGGGTGATGATAATCAAAGGAGAGGAAAATAATACAAGTTATGATGATTGCCTTATTTTCCCCTCCCTAGAAAGAAAGCTTGCACTTAAAATGAGTGAAAAACTGCATGATAATACAGAAATGATAATTGTCTTGTATCCACTATCCTTGAGGTCTTGACTTCCAAGTTGCTATATGGGCATAAGAAGAGTGAGAATTATTGAGACCTAATTAATACTAGAGGATTTCTTCCATGAAGCAAACTGGCTGTGGCTGAGGCTTAAGTCACTAATGACTTGGACTGCAGGATCACACTAGAGATCTAGACTCTGAAAACAGAACTAAGAATGGTCAGCTATTAAGTCTGTTTGGATGGTGAATTAAGGAGTTAAAAAACAATCCCAGACATTACTCCCTTTTAAAAGCTGAGAGTGTGGATTCAGGGCCTCCCCCTGCTATCGCAGTGATTTTCAACATTAAAAGAAAAGAGCTTTAATAAATAGTTGGAGGCATATGGCTCCACATAAAGTATCTTACCTTTTTCCCCTCTTCTATTTTGTTATATGTTGAATAAACTCTGTGATTATAATAAGCCAAATATGTCGAGTTCTGTGAATATGGCAGGTCTTGACTAGAAAAGGAAGCTCCCAAATAATGGGGAGAAGTTGGGACATGGTAAAGATGTGTATTAGATTTTATAAATTTCATTTTTTAATATTATAAAGTATATGTTTATTTTGTTAAATATTTCCCAATTGCATAAAAAATTTTGACATTCATTTAAAAACATTTTGATTTCCAAATTCTCTTCCTTCTTCCTGTCCTTTCCCTACCTCTTGCAAGCTTGCCTTCTTAGGCAAGCAATATGATATTTGCTATACATGTGAAGTCATGCAAAACACATTTCTACATTAGTCATCTTGCAAAAGAAAACAGATACAAACAACACGCACAAAAACCCAAGAAAAAAAAAGTTTTAAAAGTATGCTTCCATCTGTATCCAGACTTAATTAGTTCTCTTTTGCAGGGATAGGTAGCACTATTCATCATGTCATTTTTAAAAAATATATTTTGTTTTTCGTTAAGTATTCCTAATACTTACATGTAATTCTCAAATTACATGTAAAAAAAAAATTTAGCATTCAGTTGTAAAATTGAATTCCAAATTCTCTCCCTCAAACCCTTTCCCCTTCATTGAGAAGGCAAACAATTTGACATCAATTATATGTGTGAACTTAAGCAAAAACATTTTGCCATTTTGCAAAAGAAAACACACACACAAAAACCAAATAAAATAAAGAAATGAAAAAAAAAAAGGTCTATTTAATCTGAGCTCAGAGTTCATCAGTTCCCTTCTGGAATTGAATATCATTTTTCATCAAGCATTCCTTGAAATTGTCTTGGATCATTGTCATGACTGAGTAGCTAATTCTTTTACAGTTTATCATCTTCAAAATGCTGCTATTACAATGTAAAATGTTCTCTTGATTCTACTCATTTTACTTGGCATCAGTTCAGACAAGTCTTCCCAGGTTTTTCTGAAACTACCTTCCTTGTCACTTCTTACAGCACAATAGTATTCCATCACAATCATATACCATAACTTGTTTAGCCACTCTAAACATCCCCCAAATTTTCAGTTTTTTGCCACCACATAAAGAAGTGCTATAAACATTTTTGTACTTTTTTTTTTTAACCTTGATCTCTTTGAGATACAGACCATGATGTATCAATAGGTATACATGGTTTTAAAGTTGCATGGGTATAGTTGCAAATTGCTCTTCAAAATGGTTGTACTGGTTCACAATTTGACCAACAGTGTCTTAGAAGAGTATTATAATTTTCCATATTCCCTCCAACATTTATCCTTTTCCTTTTCTTTCACATTAGCCAATCTGGTAGATGTGAGATGGTGTCTCATAAATATTTTAATTTGCATCAATAAAAACTGATTTCAAGCATTTTTCATGTGACTATTGATTTCTTCTGCTTATTCATATCTTTTTGGGGGATTCATTTATCATTTGAGGATGGCTCTTATTTTTATAAATTTGAGTCAATTCTTTATATATTTGAAAAATGAAGCTTTTATCAGACAAATTTCCTATAAAATTTCTCCTCAGTTTCCTTCTAATTTTGTCTGCATTTAGTTTTGTTTGTGCTAAACCTTTTTGATTTCCTATAATCAGAATTATTTATTTTACTTTGCATGATCCTTTCTATTGCTTATTTGGTCATAAGCTCTTTTCTTATCCATAGAATTGACATGTTCCCTCATGTGATATCACTCCTTATGTTCAAGTCATTTATCCACTTTATCTCAGTGACTGCTGTGAAATGTTGATCCATATCTAGTCCCCTCTAAACTGCTTTCTAGTTTTCCTAGGAGTTTTTGTCAAATGGTCAGTTCTTACGTCAAAAGTTTGAGTCTTTGGATTTACCAAGTGCTAGATAACTATGATTATTTACTATCTGGATTATATACCTAATTCCACTATGTATTCCACTGCTCTATCCTCTATTTCTTAGTCAAAATTGGTTTTGATGATTACTGCCTTATGACACAACTTGAGATCTGATATAACTGAGCCACCTTCCTTCGCATTTTTTTTTCATAAATTCCTTTGATATTCTTCACCTTCTGTTTTTCTAGATGAATTATTTATTTATTTATTTATTTATTTAGCTCTATAAAACTCAAAGATCTTTCTGACCTAAGTCATCTTGGACTAGAACAATATATGACCCTTACCTTTTGTTGGCTTTGCTATTTCCGAATTCTACTTAAGACTTTATTTTAAACTTCTTTGGAAGTTGTTTTAAATTGTTTGAATATTGGGAGAGCTCAGGTTGTGATTTCATATTTTTGATATTTTGAAAACTATGTAATTTTTTCTCCACCTTAAATTCAAGCCTCACCAATATTGATTTGAATTTCTCTGTGCAACAGTTTATGACTATGAGATGAGATAATGTACTTTAGACAGAATGACTTCTGGTAGAGAGAAACTTCAACCATTTGAGAATAAAGGAGAACTGAGGTGGCTACTAAGCTAATGGCTCAATGCATAACTCACTGAATAATTACTACAGTGACATGCTAATATTTTGTAAGTTTCAAAATAGTGGCCTATCAGCTGATTTATCACTGTGTCCTAAGCATCACACAGCCTTATACCAAATGTCAAGTAAAGGTACATACAAATTGCACCCCTCCAGAAATTTTTTAAAGAAACCAATCTAATTTACTCAAAACAACAACAATGATGAACAGCAATACTATTTTCTCTGAATTGAATGATGGATGTATTTAGATACATTCTTTGGGGTAGAGTTACCAAAATCAGTTTTAAAACCTTATTTCTTGACTATAGCTTTTCTCTTAAGGAGCACCTTTTAATATTTGTTTTGCATATATATGTTTCTTTTTGTTTTTTCTCTAGGTCAGCTTGTGGAAGAGATTCCGATTAAAAATGATAAGGGCATTAAGTACGAGTCCCTTGCACATTCTCTAAACCAAGTCTCCAGCATTACTGGCTGTATGTACCTCCCTTCACCCCATTCCCCAATCCTCTATGGGAATTATATTCTTTAGAATGTAGAGGGCATCTTGTCTTTCTGAATGAGGCACATGTAATTCCCCCAGGCTTAGAGAAATTCACAGCTTTAGTTGTCCTCAAATAGCTAGCTAGTAGATATTCAATCTCAGTCTAGGTGTTAGCCTTAGGCAAGACACAGATCCAGGATGTCCTAGTTCACTGTGGGACATTTCCTACTTCCTTCAACAGCTTTAATTGATGATTTACTCTTGCTTTGGCTGGAGAAACCACATAGGAATTAAGTCAGGTTAATTTGGGTTTTGTGTGTTTCTTTTGAGGGCCCCACTGTCATCCTAAGTAACCCAGATTCACCATTTTGGAACCTTGGCTCTTGGCTCTTCCCTGTCCCCTCATCTTCCTATACAATTAATCGTCAACTGTTTGCCTATTCTTCCTCCTCCTTTCCCTCTTTGCTTTTTTTCTACTCATATAACTGTTACCCTAGTTCAGGCTTTTATCAGCTTTTTCTTGGTCTTCTCCAATAACCTCTACTGTCTTCCTTGCCTTCAGCCTCTTCCCTAAAGAACCAATCTGATCATGCTTCTCCACTACCCAAGAAATTCCAATAACTTGTCTCTTCTTGAAATTAGAGCTCTTCTTCATCTGGCTCTGATCTACCTCTCTTAGTCTTATACATATCACTTATTTTTAATCTTTCTTCATGCCAGTCAAATTAGCCTGACCAGAATTTCCATTACATGACATCTTCCATAGCCACACCTTTGCTTCAATTCTCTCCATGCCTAGGATACCAGACCAAGTGCCAAGTGATTATTAGTATGATTACTAGTAGTTTATTTGTGCTGATCTCCAGAAATGACTTTGTAGGTTTTAGGATCATAAATTCACAGATTGAGAATTTGAGGGAACTCAAATGTATCTGGTGCAATATTCCAGCTTTAAAAATAGGCAAACCTGATGTCAGGGTAGCAATTCCTATTTGAAATAAACATGAGGACATGGGAAAGACACACTTTTTAGAAAGCATTCCATTGACCAAAGGATTTATTCTAAAATGTATTTTGGAGATAATTTAATCTATTTTACAGATGAGGAAACTAAGACCAAAAAAGGAAAAAATGACTTGCCTTCCCTCAACTCATACAAATATAAGCAGCAGTACTTGACTCTATTCCAAAGCCAATGTTTTTCTGATTATACCAATACCAGTCCATTTCTTCGAAAATGAATATTTTTAAATTGTTCATAAAAGCATGTAAATTACACACAACTTGAATTCAAATAAAAAAGGTTTTTGAACCTTTTGAAAGGGCCAGGATCTAATCACAGTAAAAGGGGCCACTAATGAGGTGTTAAAACCAAGGGCTTGGTTAACAATTGCACAATCAAATGCTTCCCCACAGTTATTGTCAAGAATTCAAGGATGTAAGAAACTGGTAGCAAGTATGAAAAGTATCAGAAAAGTCTAGATGTGACTAATTACTTTTTCATTATTCCAGGTTTGTTTTAAACATTCAAAATTTTAAAATAACATCTGTATATTTTTTTCCTAGTTGAAAATGAATTGGCACTTCTAACCAAGAGTCAAAAGTTTTTTTATGGCACTCTGGGATTGCTATCAACTTCTCTAATTGATGTAAGTATTTTTTTTTTCCTAGAGAAAGACAAGAGTAGGAGACAGTTCTTGGTCTTTTCAAGGACCATTTGCTGATCTCTGGGCACATATACAAGACATGGTGTTGCGGTCCAATACTCATTGCCCATGTACCCATGGATAAATCGTTTCTTCCTTTATACTTACTTGCACTTTTTGTTATTTAGTCATTTCAATCATATCTGACTCTTCATGACCCCATTTGGGGTGGACATATTGGAATGATTTGCCATTTCCTTCTCCAGCTCATTTAAAGATGAGGAAACTGAAGCAAACAAGATTAAGTGACTTGTCCAGGGTCACATAACTAGTAAATGTCTGAGGCCACATTTGAACCCTCCAAAAATGAGTCTTCCTGACTCTAGGACCAGCACACCAAATAGCTGCCCAGAGTTTGAGGTTCCTTTTAAAGGCAGTTAGGTGGGACTACAGTGCAAAAAGCACTGGTCACCAAGATCTTTATTCAATTCTGACCTAAAATACTACCTAAGGGACCCTGAGCAGCTAATCCCTATTTGCCTCAGTTCCCTTAACTTTGTATTGACAGAATCCATGCCAGGATAATTTTTACACAGCATTATCCCTTGCAATCACTTATGTTTCGTTTTTTCCCCTCCCTCCCTCCTCCCCTCCCCCCAAGATGGCAAGCAGTCCTATATATGTTAAATATGTTGCAGTATATCCTAGATACAATACATATTTGCAGAACCGAACAGTTCTCCCACTGCACAGGGAGAATTGGATTCAGAAGGTAAAAATAACTCGGGAAGAAAATCAAAAATGCAAATAGTTCACATTCATTTCCCAGTATTCCTTCTTTGGGTGTAGCTGTTTCTGTCCATCATTTCTCCAATGAAACTCAGTTAAGTCTCTTTGTCAGAGAAATCCACTTCCATCAGAATACATCCTCATACAATATCGTTGTCGAAGTGTATAATGATCTCCTGGTTCTGCTCATCTCACTTAGCATCAGTCCATGTAGGTCTCTCCAAGCCTCTCTGTATTCATCCTGCTGGTCATTCCTTACAGAGCAATAATATTCCATAACATTCATATACCACAATTTACCCAGCCATTCTCCAATTGATGGGCATCCATTCATTTTCCAGTTTCTAGCCACTACAAACAGGGATGCTATAAACATTTGGCACATACAGGTCCCTTTCCCTTCTTTAGTATCTCTTTGGGGTATAAGCCCAATAGAAACACTGCTGGATCAAAGGGTATGCACAGTTTGATAACTTTTTGGGCATAATTCCAGATTGCTCTCCAGAATGGCTGGATCCGTTCACAACTCCACCAACAATGCATCAGTGTCCCCGTTTTCCCGCATCCCCTCCAACATTCATCATTATTTTTTCCTGTCATCTTAGCCAATCTGACAGGTGTGTAGTGATATCTCAGAGTTGTCTTAATTTGCATTTCTCTGATCAATAGTGATTTGGAACACTCTTTCATGTGAGTGGTAATAGTTTCAATTTCTTCATCTGAAAATTGTCTGTTCATATCCTTTGACCATTTATCAATTGGAGAATGGACAAGCAAATTTTTCAAACAACTAATCCCCAAATTTCTTAATCATTGTTCTTAAAACTTATCAAAGCTTTTAAATCAGCAAAAACAGACTAGGGGCTTTTTCCAGGATTCCCCACCCTCAGAGAGAAGTATGTTTCACCTTGAATTCCCTTTTCCCATTCCAGAATCCAAAGGGGCTTCTGTGAACTTCCAAGGAAGCCCATTTAGTGCTTTACTCTGCCTTCACAGAGAATGCCTAGATATTCTATTCAAACGTCTTTCCTTTAAATGTTAGCACCTGCTGTATATTAACTTTCCAAACTTTCAAATCCCTTTCAATCTATTTTTTCATTTCCTTTTTTATTTCTTCCTTTCTCTCCCTTTTCTCCCTTTTTCTCATAGGCTGCTGCAGTCAGCCAGAGACAGAGAGAGAGAGAGAGAGAGAGAAAGATTTTTCAAACTTCTTGATATTTTCTAAGCCTGCAACACAGAGGCTGAATCCTTATCTCTTACAAGCTTATTTTAACTTTTAACACAGACACACACAAACAAACATGGAGCTCCAATTTACTATGCACAGTTGCAACATTGTTTTCCAACCAACAACATAACAGACAAACCACACAGAACATAGAACATATATCACACAGACTACACAGTTACAACATTAAGCAAACATATAACATATAACACATTACTCAGAGGATATTTTCCAGCGTCCCAGAAAATACCCGTCTCAGAATTTTTAAACCCGTTGGTATTTATTCTGAGACCACAGGTTGCTAGCAACAGAACAGACCAGAACCAGAACCAAAACCAGATGGTACTCCAAAAGGTACGCAGACAGACTTACTCTCCCGAATGCCGAATCAAATGCCGAATCGATTGCGTTGTCCACTGTAGGCCGGACTGAGGCTGAAGAACTGCTTCCTTTTCTTTTTTCTCAAGGAACAGACCCAGGTCTTGAGCCCCCCTCAGGCCTAGGTGGAGACCAAGAGGTCTCTAATCTCTAATCCAGTTCTCAGTTTCTATTATCTCGGCGGGACCTCCAAATGTAATGTCGGAGAAACTGAGGCAGGAGAGAGATTAGAGAGTTTTTAATATTTTATTAATGGGAGAGTAAGATTGACTGGACAGGACTCTCGTCTCAGATTATCCAGTCAGACAGAGATAAGTATACTGGGACCAAGGAATCCATATTGGTCCCAGGGCTGGAGGACCTAAAGAATCCAGCGTCCAGCATACAGCTGCCAGACACCATTCTCCAGCAATGAATGGAGGAACCCCAACTTCTTAAATACCTTTTTGGAGACAAAGAAGAGAAAGGGAGGGAAAGTTTTTTTATCAGGGAGGGGAAGCCATAAAACCTAAAAATTCCAGAGACAAAGAAGTAAAGATATCATGGGTTAATCTTGGAATATTCTAAAGGAATATTGTAAATCCCTAAAAGAGTCAGGAGATCTACTCTTTTATCTTGCTAATTTATAACCCGAGAGCGAATAATCCTTAGTTTTACTGGGTCAGAGACAGAACAGTTAAGGAAACTGAGACAGGGAAACTGAGTCAGGACAGTTAAAGAGAACTGTGGCATAACACCATAAGTAAACTAATCTTAATTTCAATAGTTAGCTAGGAGAGCTAACAAAAAACTAAATACTTTGGCTATTATCTTGGGAATGTCAGTGTTCCTTCATTTCATGAGTCAGATTTTAGTCAGATACAGTTAATATTAACAGAAGAAAAGTTTTCATTAACCAAAAGTTACAGGAGACATAAAAATAAATAAAAAATTTAAAATGTCCCTTATGCTTTTGTTGGAGATCAGGAGTCTTGGTTCCCAAGAATATACTGGAGTTATGGGCTGGTGTTGTGAGGTATCTAAAAAAAATTTATAGGCTTAGACCTTTTCCAAATCAAGAGGGAAAGATTTTATTACATTGCTAACAGCAACCTAAATCCATATGGAGTTTTTAGCAATTACCAAGGAGAAAGACAAGAACTAAATTACCTAGTAGAATTTGTAATTAATCAAGGGGAAGATGCCATTAAGGCATGGCAAGTTCTTAATGAACCTGTGACACCATAAGGAGGGATAAATATCTAAAAAGGAGTTTAATAGGAGATCACACCATTGACTGGCAGGCTAATCCTAAAAAGAAATTAGAATCTTATAAACATTGGTTGGGGGTGGAGGTGGGGATTATAGTGGGAATAGGTCAGGGCTTGACATCATAATTTAGTATTCTGATTGGACACAGTAACTCAGTAGATCTGATGGTTTTATCAATGCAAAGAATTTTGCTAGGAATTTAACCAACAAAAGACCTAATCAAAATCAAAAGGATCTCTTATAATCTTATCAGTGCTCCTCCTCAGGGAGTAGCTTGGCTTTCAGATTGTTTATAGTAATTGAGGCTCTCTCTGGCAAAGCCTCTGTTTGTGGCTCATATAGCTACTAAAGCCTTGGTCTTTGTTAGGCTCTTATTCACCCCATCATTCTCATTATGTTTTTATATTCTCTGCATGGCAAAGAGTAACTACTTAATTAGCATTTATTGAGGAGTTGATGAACCTTTAAAAAAGACTACTGTAAAGATAAATATAACTTCTGTGCCAATGTTTGGCATTGAGAATGAAAAGGTAGAGAAATTCTACAAAGATCTTGACAAGATATTCTGAATCAATTCTACTTTGTAGTTGTATATATAATAATAATATATATTAGTATGACGTATAATAATTACATAATAAAGTTTTATTCTTAGAACAATTGGTATGCCACCAAGCTGTTGTATACATATATGTATATGAATAGGACGCAATTGGCCAGTTTCAATTGGACAATACAACTCCCTCCTTCCCTTCCTTCCTTCTTCCCTCCCTTTTGTGTGGGTCAGAAACCTTTAATAAAAAAGACTGGATAGATCTCTAGAAGAGAAGCAAAGCAAAGTTTATTATACGTTCTCGCAAGAATCAGGCCATCCATCGAGCAGACAATAGAAGGGAAGCAGCACCGTCGGGGGCAGGGTCCACGCTTTTAATCCCTAACACAAATTCCCCTCCCACTACCGACCCTCATCCTTATTGGCTGAGGATCTTACATTATAAATGTGGGAACTATCCAAGAAATTGAACTTGACCAATAAATACATAGTTGCCCATATTTGGCTGAAATAGGGAGAGTAACAAGAAGGGGACTTTTAAGTATGCCCTTAGGAGAATGCAGGGAAGAGACACTTTAAGTATGCCCTTGACTTAATGCTTAAAGTCCTTCAGGTCTACTCAAACTTTGAAATAGATGAAGCCTTACTCGATTTTCACAACTGTCTTGAAAGATCTCACCTTATCTCGTTCACTTTCCTTCCCCCCTTCTCTTCCTCCCTTTTTTTGTCCCTCTGTCCACATACTGGCATCCCCTTGCCTGAAAGTCATCTGACCAAAGAAATATACATTTTGTTTACTGAAACCAAGATATTTTGGGGTTGATGGAATAGTTTTCTAAGGAACAGTGCCTTAAATCTCAAATGGCTCTGCCTCCCATTGGCCAACAATAAGCCTGATTTAGCCATTGGATTCTGAGCCCCAGAGTGAGTGTAAATAGTACTTGTTTCAGTTTGGGCCCCAAACTCTGAAGGCTTCTCCTTCTAGATTGATTTTTTTTTTTTTTTAAAGACAATTAGGTAAGAGAGACCATTCTTTGCCTCATTTTTTCTTAAGTAACCGTAATCACTGAATAGGCACTGCCCCAGTCAAATTGAAACCTGTTAAAAGACCTTAGCTTAAAAAGGCCAATTTCTCCCACTGTATCCAGGGAGAATCTTCAAGTAATCCTGATAAATATCTTGCTACTGTGCCCAGTGGCTCTGGAGGAGAGAGAGAGACTAATGATTTTGCATAGCCCACCTCACTTAAATCCAATTCACTCACAAATCAACACATCCCAATGATATGGTTCTCTTAGAAAATGGACAAACAATAATAACATGTATTCACACAGAGATACATGCATATATATATACAGATACATACACACTTTTTTATATGTCTTTTGAAGAAGTATCAGATACATAAAATGCCCAGATATCAAATGGTGGAAAAATTCACGAAACATGTATCACAGTCACACAGGATGAAATATGATTAAACAAGATGTTTTGGATGATACGGCTTTTTAAAATCCAAGGGAAGAGGAGGAGGGAAATAAGGGAGGGGCCTCCTCAGGAAGGAGTTAGGGAGGAGCTAGGAAGAGGCTTAGTGAAAACAAACAGGCACATTTAGAAGGGCCAGATGTAAGATTAATTTAGGTCCACAATTCACATTCAACAAGGCATAGTCTTAAAAGGGGTGGGTACATTTATTACTGCTCAGAATCTTAATTTAAATAATAAAATATAAGGAAAGAGGAAACTCATAGCATAAAAGTAATACACAATTACTAAACACAATGGCCACCAAAACAACATACATTATCACCACTACAAGAAGCACCATCATCTGAATTCCTTGTCTGGGAGAATATATGGTCACAGCTTTTCAGAGTCTCGAGTGGGAGGCATTGGTAGCCAAATTGTATAGTGTCTCCTAGCTGAATTCTCAAAGTCCCTTTCCACCAAGGAGTTTTTATAGACTGAGAACAAAGAAGACACTATACTAAGTATTCTCATTTGATACATGGCTCTTTAGCATGCCTCTCAGGTACAGGATGCTCCATCTTGAGAGGTCCACCAAGGAGAATATTTGTTCATTCCCTTAGAAGGACGGTGTTTATGCAAGGAACTGGTCAAATTTGGGGGTGGGACATGGGGAGGGGAGCTCAAACAGATCTGCCATAAAGGCTACAACTTAATTAATTCACTAGAAGAATGGTCTCCCTTCTTTATGCTTTCCTGGCGTTCCATCAGATAACTGTAAGCACATTTTCATGTTGTCAGCAAAAAGTTACACAAAAGACATGGGCCAAGACTAACTTAAGATTCCTTACTTACTAGGATTCATCAGATACATGACAAGACAGGAGGAAGTAGAGCATGCTAACAGAGCAAACTAAGAGATTCAATCTAAAGTTAGAAAAGTTCTTTATAAAGTTCTGACAATGGAGACAGGAAGGACAGACTAAAGTTCCTGTTCTACAGCACGAAACAATTATCTAGAACCAGACAAGATACATCTCCCTTCAGAGTTCCTGGGTATGAACCTGAAAGGTTAGGATGTCCTTTCTCTACTGGCATGGGTCTGGTTACCCACTCCCTCCTCCCACTCCCAGTATCATTAAGGGCAGTGACTTGCTCTCAAGTTTCATTTAACCACTTAACATTAGAACATGGATTAACTTTTACAGAGTGATATTTACTTTAAAGATTGATTGATTATTGTCATTCTTGAAAAGGATCAAAATGACATCACTATGTTAGAGTGAAGTTACAGTGTGTCTGACTGTGGCTGATCAGACCAATATAAAGTTGAAATTTTCTGCCACATGTTGGATACAAATTGTCCATATGAACATTTGGGATAGCTTCTCTAACTTTGCTCATCTCATGTTTATTTTGAGCAAATTCACTTCTGCTTTTCTCATAGAGCACAGCACCCTCTCTGATGAAGACATAACATGCTGTGATCCTGTGCCAGTGTCTCCCATGTCATACAATCAATTCAAAAGTTCTTGAGTACCTTGAGACATCCTTTTTCTGACTACTCTGTGAGCACTTATCCTATGTGAGTTCTCCAACCTCTGACTGGAGATCAACTGGAACCACCTGCAGAGTACTCCCCAATCTCTCCAAGATACTTCCCTTACATATCATCATGATTCTTCCAGAGGCAAGTTCCCCAGCATTCTTCATGTGGGAAGATTACACTAGCTTAACAAGCTAAGGAAGTCTGCACATGCATACAAAGACACACACATGCACACACTTTCCATGACTTCATGACTTCATTACAAAGAAAGAGGACTGTAGCAAAAAGTATACTATATTGCTCAAGTCTTTAAGACATTTATAGATCCCTCAAAGTTCATACCTGTACTTCAGAAGAAAGTCAGAAAGGACCGAACATGGCATGCCTGTAAAATATCCTTTTAAAAAATGAAATTGAGATAGTCATTGATTGATGTGAAAATAATAATTTAAAAAAATACAGTCACATGCCACATTTAAAACATTGGCTAATTATAACAAAAGTTAAAATCAACATCAAATTGGAAAAAAAAAAGAGCTTTAATCTAATCTCAAATAAAAGTGCCCATGCCCAAAATTGGGAAATGAAACAAGACAAAACTCTGATTATCACCATTTTCTGCAGAAGTTTGAGTAATACAAAGCAAATGTCAGAATTATAAAGACAAAAAAAAAAAATCCCCCAAATCACTTTAGTAACCAAATTCTTGAGCTCTTCGCAAAATAGGAGCACATGACTTTCAAAGGCAATACTGATTTAGAATTTGAACTCATGGATAAAATATTGCAGAATAGGGGAGAAATTTATAAGAAGGGAAAAAAACCCAAAATGTTGTTTATTTTCATTCTTGTAGGAATTTTATATATTTTTCCTGGTTCTGCTTATTTCACTATATTTCATTTCATACAAGTACTCTCATGTTTCTTTTAATTTCTCAGTCATTTTTTCTTATGGTGCAATTTCTCCATCTGCCATGCAGTTTCACTACTTATGTGCCACACTAACTTGGCATTCTAACTTTACTCAAAAAGGGTCCCTGCTTCCTTGCAACCACAAACACTAGCATTCCTCTTGGTGGTGGAAATAGGAGTAGGTTTATGGTTCCCTTTTGTCAAATCACAAACACTCCTTGGAACTGTGACCCATAACTATATATGGACAATAGTTATCAATCAACACCAGCTGTACCTAGTGCTAGCACTGGTCCCCTGTGATTTTTTTTGCAGCCAGCTGTTTGACTCTTATGTCTCTAGACCCAGGGCTCCAAAAGCAGCTGCTGCTGTCTCTGTCACGTATATGTACTTAATATCTGAGTGTCAGAGACCTTCCTGTGGAATGTCTCACCTTCAATTTTTGTTGATTCTGACATTCCAAAATTTGATTTGTAGTGTTATTTGAAAGTTGTTTTGAAGTGAATGTTGAGATAGTTCAGCTGGTTGCTGCCTATAATCCATTATAACACATTATCCAGTGTACCTCTCTCTCTCTCTCTCTCTCTCTCTCCCTTCCTCATACACACACACACACACACACACACACACACACACACACACACATTCAAAAACCACCACCACCACCACAGATATATCCCATTTGGCCCAGAACACAATAGAAAGAAATTATGCTAGAAAGCATTTGAGTGAACAATTCTTTCAACAATTTACAGCACAAAAAGTCATCTTTTTTAAATAATAGCTTTTTATTTTTCCAAATATATGCAAAGATAGTTTTCAACATTAACTTTGCAAAGTCTTGTATTCCAAATTTTTCTCCCTCCTTTTCTCCTAGATAGCAAGCAATCCAGTATAGGTTAAATTCCATATGCAATTTTTCTAAAGCTATTTCCATATTCATCAGGCTGCACAAGAAAAATCAGCAAAAGGTGGGGGGAGGGAGGGACACAAGGAAAAAAAGCAAATAACAACAAAAAGGTGAAAATACTATGTTTTGATCCACATTCAGACATTGTAGTTCTTTCTCTGGATGTAGATGACTCCATCACAAGTCTATTGGAATTGCCATGAATTACCTCATTGCTGAGGAGAGCCAAGTCCATCACAGTGGTTATCTTGCTTCTACTCATTTCCCTTACCATCAGTTGAATAAGTCTTTCCAGCCTTTTTTGAAATCAACCTGCTTGTCATTTTTAAAATAATAACTTTATATTTTCAAAATATATGCAAAGATAGTTTTTTCTCATTTCTTATAGAACAGTAATATTCCATTATACTTATATACCATAACTTATTCAGTCTTTTTCTAAATGAGAGGCATCCATTTAATTTCCAGTTCCTCTCCACTACAAAAAGGGCTGCTACAGACATTTTTGCACCTGCGGGTCCTTTCCCTTTTTTCAATGACCTCTTTGGTTTAGAGACCCAGTAGGGATACTGCTGAATAAAAAGGTATACACAGTTTTATAGCCCTTTGGGCATAGTTCTAAATTGCTCTCCAGAATGGTTGAGTCAGTTCACAACTCCACCAGCAATGTATTAGTATCTCAGTTTTCCCACATCCCCTCCAACATTTATCATTATTTAAAAGTTATCTTAAAGCATACACAAGGCATTTCATCAGAGCTGTCTCAAATATCCAACAAAATATTCCCTTGCCTCAAGGAAATTGCATTTTCCTTGGGGGCAGAAGGAGAGACATACAATTACATGTCTTAAGCGACCCATATTTCTTATCTGAAAAACAGGACATATACTGATCAATTAAGTACTATTTCTGTATTCTTTTGATTTATACTGACTGCAGGAGAGTGTGACTCTTATTCTGATTTCAGGAAATTACACCTGTTGACTCTCCCTTCCCAGTTCAGAAAGCCCCTAATCTTTCCTCCAATTAGAAATCAGATTATTTAATTTTGTATCCTAGTTAATATTGTATTGTTTTCTTTTAATACATAGAATGTCTTCCCATGTTTTTGGAGTTCAGCCCTAATATGAGGAGATCTAGACCTGATTTGCTATGCAAGTGGCATGCATTGCTTAAATATGCTCAAATATGTTCAAAACCTTGAATCTTTTTCACCTGTCCCAATAGCCTTCATATCCCAGTGACTCTGAACTCCTCCTGTAGATCATCATCCAGACTCATTCCTCCCTACCATTTTCACATCCTCCACCAATCTTCAAACCTCTCAGCCCAAAGTTTCATTTTAACTCCTCACCCTTTCCCACTGAGCCCTCTGGAAAACCTGTCCTATTTCTTTCATCTTAAATATATTCGTTTTCCACTCCTCCCATCTACTAGCTCTTATTGAAGCCTGACTTTCTTCTCGTGACCCAGCCTCCTTGGCCACCCTGTCCATGTTGCACTTCCCCTCATTCTCTTCAGCTTGTTGGTCAAGGCAGTTGCAAGACTCCTTTTTTCCCATTGCTACTTCTAGATTCCCTCCTTTCTTCCTTCATTCAATAACCTCAATTCCTTTGAGATTCATGCTCTTTATATCTTATTCCTAATCAAGATCTTAGTACCACTAGATCATTCCCCTTCCTTCCTCATTGAGTTTGACAACTGGTTTACAAATTTTCTTTCTTCCAACTTTTGCCCTCATACTAGATTTCAATTTCACTTTCAAATACTCTAACTACTCAGTTTTCAATCTACTTTCCTCTTACATGCTATTCCTCCAACCCATCTTAACCACAAACTAACCTTCAGTCTTGACTAAACCCTCAATCTTGCCATCATCTACAAATATACCATCTTTGTGTTCAAGAAATCTGAAATTGCCTATCTTCTTTATATAACTCTGCTGTTCATCTTCACCATAACCTCCAATCCCTTGATCCCTCAATTCTCCTCTACACTAGTCTCTCTCTTCTGCCTGCCTTGACTTCTTGGTAAATTAATTCATTTCCATGCTGTCCTCCTCTCTTCAATCTCTAACCCCTTTATCATATTGCCAATTATGTCCAGCCAAGTCTCATCCTTGGATCATTCCCACTATTTATGGTCTCTGCTCCTCCTCATTTTCTCCACTGAGAACCTGGCATCATATTTTATGGAGAAAAAAAAAATTTTTGGAGGCCATTTGCTGTAAACTTTTTCTTCTTCCCTTTTCTTCATTGCCTATTACTCAAGTATCTTCTGTTACTTTCTCTTCCATCACTCCAGTTTTACATGATGAAGTAGTCTTACTCCTTATCAAGGCTAATCTCTTATGTACCCAAGTGATCCTATTCAATTCTATCTCTTCCAACAGATTATTCCTTTAATCCCCCTTTCAATTATTTTCCATTTTTCTCTCTTTACTGGCTTATTTACTACTACCTACAAACATATCCACATCTCCCCCATCCTCAAAAAAAAAACTCTCACTTGATCCTTCCATCCCTACTAATCATTGTCTTATTTCTCTTAATTCCTTTTGCACTAAACTCCTCAAAAAGGTCATCTGCAATAGGTGCTTTTTCTCTTTTTTCCCTTTACACTGTCATCTTAATCCCTCACAATCTGGCTTCCTATGTTATCGTTCCACCAAAATGTTCTCCGGTTAACAGTGATCTGTTAATACCAAGTCTAGTGGCAGTCCTCATTGTCTTTGATCTCTCTGCAAAGTTTGGCGTTATTTAGGTCACATTTTCTCCTCCTTGATACTTTGCTTTCTGGGTTTTGGGGACCCCACCTCCTACCTATCTGACAACTCCTCTGCCTCCTTGGCTAGATCCACCTCCAAATCCCACCCTTTTTTTAGGCATCCCTCAAGGTTATGTCCTGGATCATCTTTTCTTTTCCTTTTAGACTATTTCATTTAATTGATCTCATCAGCTTCCATGGATTCAATTACCATCTTTATACTGATAATTCTCAGTATGCCCTAATCTTTCTGCTGATTTCCCATTTCACATCTCCAAATGTCTTTCAGGAATCTTTAACTGGATGTCACATAGACATCTTACACTCAATATGTCTGAAACAGAGCTCCTTCTCTTTCCCACTGAACCCTCCTACTCTCCTCCTTCCCTATTACTGTAAAGGACACCACCACAATCCCAGTCCTTTAAGCCCACAACCTAGAAGTCATCTTGGGTTCCTCACTATCTCTCATCCCTCATATCCCACCTCTTGCAAAGGCCTGTCCGCCTCACCTTTGCAACATCTCTCTTATGTGGTACATCAGCCTACCTCAAGTCTCTTCCCACTCTGGTCCAACTCTCTTCAGCCACTAAAATGATTTTATTAAAACACAGGTCTGATCAACTCCATTGGTTTCCTCTTGCCTCCTGGAGTAAATACAAAATGCTGTTTGGTATTCAAAACCCTTCAAAATCCAGCCCATTCCCCTCTTCTTATAGTTTATTTCTTGATCCATATTCTTTGATCTGGTAATATTAGCTTTCTAGCTATTGTTCCATGAACAAGACTCCATCTCTCAGTTTGGGACATTATTCTTTCTGGCTCATGATTAAAATGCTTTCCTTTTTCCTAGCTTCCTTTACTTCCCAACTAAAATGTCTAAAATGTTATCCCAATTTTCCTATTGTATATGTCACTTACCCTGTATATATTTGTTTGCATGTTCTCTTTCCCAATCGACTGTAAGCTGCTTGAGGTCAGGGACTACCTCCAGCACTTAGCACAGTGCCTGACACATGGTGGGTACTTAATGTTTGTTATTTTTAACAAATATTTATTGGATTGATGCATTAATTATAGAGTTATAATGACAATGATAAAATTCTCATATGGAACTGTGTGGGTCAGAAACCATTTAATAAAAAAGGACTCTAGAAGCAAAGCAAAGTTTATTATACATTCTTGCGAGGATTGGGTGTCCCACCCATTGAGCAGACAATCAAAGGGAGGAAGAAGCTTTGGGGGCAGGGGCTTTTAATCCCTGACGCAAATTCCCCCTCCCACCACTGACCTTATCCTTATTGGCTGAGGATCTTACATTCTAAACGTGGGAACTACCCAAGAAATTGAACTTGACCAATAAGTACATAGTTGCTCATATTTGACTGAAATAGGGAGGATAACAAGAAGGGGACTTAAGTATGCCCTTAGGGGGATAACAGGGAGGGGATAGCAGGGAGGAGACACTTTAAGTATGCCCTTGACTTTATGTTTAAAATCCTTCAGGCCTACTCAAACTTTGAAATGATGAAACCTTACTCGATGTTCACAACTGTCTTGAAAGATCTCACCTTATCTCGTTCAGTCCCCCCTCTTATTTATACACTGAGATCTCTTCAAATTCTGGTAGTGTAACTTCACATTCTCTATCGAATTCCTCATCCCCTTCTGGTTCCTGTTGGTTTCATTGGGCTCCCACCCTTCTCCTTTTAACACCATCAATCTAACAGACCCTTCAGCTTTCTCTTCCAACCTAATCATTCTAGGTAATGAGTTTTGGACTATTCTGGTTATCAATTGGATCAAACAAGATATGCAGATAGGGAATAATATAACACTACTGAGCACTATGAGGCCAAACCAAAGGAGCTGCTTCCACCAGCTTCCCCCAAACCAGGACCACCAAGAAGTATTGAACGGTGAGGTCCAGGTCTGTACAGGAACATGAGCAAGTTTCCTAATATTCTTAGTGATTTCTTTTACTAGATTTCCATTGTCATCAATCTTTATACAACATGTTGATAAATTCAGTTTTGCACAAGCTCCCCCTTCCTCAGCTAACAAATAATCCAGCACCAGTCTATGTTGTAAAACAGCTTCTCTGGTTTGAGTAGCTTGGTCAGCCAAAAGATCTAGTGCCTCAGCCGTCTGATTAGTAATAATCTCTACAACTGCTTGAAGCCTAATTATCCTGTTCAACATATATATATTAGGATTCTATATCTCCAACTTCCATCTTGAGCCCAGGTGGCTGGCTCATACTCTTTTAACTGTTATCTCTGGAGGCCAGGCATCACCCCAATCATTTGCACCTCCAGTCTGAATAATGGAGGTATCTAAACCCTGTTAACCTTTTCCTAAATCCTCATACAACTGAATCCCTAAATATTGATTTGCCTGTTCTGGAAGAAAGAAAAATTTTGGCCTTATTAGTCCAAGATAGCAAATCTCTGTCCAATTAAGAGTCAGGTGAGTATAAGCAGTTAAGCCACAGATCCAATAATGTCCCTTTAGAGCAGGCTGTTCTTTCGAAAATATGTCTGAACTATTCCTTGTAAAAGGGTAATATTGCTGGTCTCTCATCTGTAGGGGACCTTCCCCTACAAAGGTGACATACTGACATTTCCATAAACCCTGATCCTTCCTCCTACAACTGGTAACTGGCCATTGACCTATTAGGTTAGAGGTATTCCAAAATGTGGGAAATAGAGTCCCATATGTCCCAGGTGTCCCAGGTGTCCCTGGGATGACATGGTACCAACCCCATTGATGTCTAGACAAGTAAAAACTTAAGTTTTCCAAATCCTTGCAGCCTCCCTCGTGTCTCCTAGAGACAGAGCAGACAAAAGAAAGCCTTTTGTCAATACGCAGCAATTCCTCAGGAATTGTGCCAAAGCTCCCAAGAGCTCCAAATGATGACTGCAATGTCCATTTGACAACTGCAGTGTCCACTACAAGATAAGGAAAGAAAAAGTCTTTTACCTTGTCCAGAGTTAAGTCCACTCACATACACTATTTCCCAGCTTCAAACTTTGCCCTGTTTAACAAATCCTATCTTCTGTCAATGGCCACTGATATTTCTCTTCTAAGTTCCAGAAATCAGTCCCCTTATGGATTTGGGATCAGTTACTAAGGATCCAGGCTGGGCTTAAGGGAATAGGTACCCATGGCCATTAGCTCAATTGTTGGGATCCACCACAGATCCAACAATTTGATAAGTTAAAAGTTCTCCCTATATTCTGCATGAACAAGAGGAGCTGGTTCTCATCTCTGGAAGATAAAGGCCTGGTTTCTGTGGCTATCATGAGGAAATAGGCAAACCCAAAGCTCAGGGAAAGCCCCATGAGAGTTTCCCAAAGTAATTCCCAAAGTAATTAATCTAAGAAAAGTCATACAGTTACAATGCACTGGATTCAGAATGTGTCCCATTCAGTGGAGGTCCCCTCCTCAAATGTAATTTGAGGTCTCCCCATCTTCAACTGTCCACTCAGATAAAGGTGGCACCACAGCTCCTTTTGTTCTGGTGTGGTGTGTCCAGCCTCATTCCTGGGTGCGAATAGCAGTGTCCGAGAGGTCAGTATTATCTGGTAGGGTCTGTCCCAGCACAGAGTCAGCTTCTCATCCTTCCGGGAAAGGATCAACACCCAATCTCCTCCTGAATTCTATGAACAGGGAAACCTAGAGGAGTCTGAGCTATTAATCTTTTTATTGAAGTTCTTGTAAATATCTTAGCAATGATTTAACATATTTCTTAAGAAATAAATCCTTTGTCTCTAAGATAGGATCCCAGTTTCCCATAGGACAAGTCTGGAGAGGATGACTGTACGATAATTCATAAGGTGAAAGCCCTCTTATCTCTATGTGGCTTGGTTCTGATTCTGACACAGCAAGAAGACAGTCCAAGGTTGTTGGGTCTCTAAAGATAATTTAGTCAGTTGCTGTTTTATTTCTTGATTCATCCTTTCTACTTTCCCAGAAGAGGGAGGATGCCAAGGGGTGTGGAGATCCCAAACGATTTCTAAAGCCCCAATCAGATCCTGCAATACTTGGGCAGAAAAATGTGTTCCCTGATCCGAGTCTATCTTCTCCACTATTCCATATCTAGGAATAATTTGTTCTAATAAGACCTTACTGTCGAGGCAGTTGCTCGGGCTGAGGGAAATGCCTCCACCCCTGAGGTCAGATGGTCCACTATGACCAGCAAGTATTTGAAGCGACCCACTGGCGGCAGCTCAGTGAAGTCCACCTGGATGCTTTGGAATGGTCTGATTCCTGGAAGTCGTCCCCCTTTTGGGATCTGGCGTTGAGCAGCCTCGTTGTTAGTCCTTCGACAAACAAGACAGCCGTCCACCAGTTGTCGGGCCATTGTATATAGGCCAGGGGAACATACCTTGTCAGCACAGCATCACAGGTTTTGGACATCCCAGAGACTACCCTGGTGCAGTTGCTGAAGGACCTGCCTCATACTTGCTTTGGTTAGTACCTCTCTGCCATCAGGTAAGAGCCATCGTCCTTCCGAGTTCCCAACTGCTCCGAGTTCCCAACTGCTCCGAGAGTCGAGGCCTTCTCTTTTTCCTTCTGGATAAAACTGGGAGAGGGTAGACTAGGGGGAAGTACAGGTATTGAGGCCATTATATGAGAAATCTCCTGGTCTCCAGCTCCCTTGGCCTCCTCATCTGCTAATCTATTTCCCCTTGCCTCAAAAGAGCTTCCCATCTGATGTCCTTTTATATGTATTACTGCTGCATTCCTAGTGTTGAGGTCTAGCTTTGGGGTACCTAAATGAAATTAGGGTTAAGGTCTAGTGGCAGGTGTGGGGTACAGATTCGGCGCAAGGGGGTCTAGTAGTGGCACGAGTTCCCAATAAAAGCATTTATTGGCCCAGAGAGCTAGATTGATAAAAGAGGTTTATTATTAGATAAGCAAAGTTAAAGTATAGGTGAAGGTAAAGATAAGGAGGGCACCAGACAGAGGGTCCAGTGGACAGAGGGTCCTCACATGGTAGCCATGTTTGGAATCTCTACAAAGAGGGGTTCCCAGCTTGGCATTTTTATAATAGGAGACTTAGCTCGAGGGGCTTTCGGGTGTAGCCCCAAAGTTGGCTCATATCCGGGTGGGGCTGGGAACAGGTCAGATCTTCTATTGGAATTCAAAGGGACCAGGATTTGTGAGTTAAAGGGCAATTCACATTATTAACTAGGAGAGGGTGGGAATCTAGAAAGGAATCTTTCCTGCATCATTCCCCCCTCAAGCAGTTGGAACTTAAAATTCATTTAAAGAAAAAGAAATAGGGCAAAGTCTCTTATTGAGACAGAATTGAAGATTTTCTCCTTCCAGGATTTTCCAAGTTCAGGGGCCCCCTCTTCATCCCCCCCTCAAGCAGTCACCTCCAAAGGCATGTGGGAAAAGGGGCGCCGATCTCCTCTTAACTGCTTCGAGCTGGCAAGGGTCCTAGAGATTTGGGGTTCATGCCAGGAGGTGAGGTGGGAGGTGTGGGGTTTGGGGATGGCAGCAGTGCATCTAAGGGGTGTGTGTCCCGGTCAGTTATTCCTAGTCAGTTGTCCCATGTTCTCCGGGCTGAAGGTCAATTGAGAGTCCAAAGGTTGAAGCCCAGATCTCAGAAGCAGGTAAAAACCGGGGTGTCATCCAGGGTGAAGATGACGACAGCAGGAGATGTATCAGATCCCTTCTGTGGGCTGCCTGTAAAAATGCTGATGGCCCATCTAGCAAGGATTAGTAGGAGAAAATGCTGGGAGCAAAAAGATTATTTGTCTATAGGAAAAGGTGTTAAGTAGCCTCGAAAGCTAATTTCTCCTGGTGTTGGTTCAGGGTGTAGACTAAGAAGTCAGAGGAAAACTGGAGGCCTATATATCTAATCAAGATAAGAATGCAGTTTAAGCTCTTAGAAGTCTTTTAAATGTGCTGCCTTTCTTTAGAAAGAGTTGGTTCCTCAATAAGCCAAGATCCTAAGCCTTCCCCCCACTTTCCCCACTCTTATGGGGGAGGGGTGGAAAGGGTCAGAGGGAGTGCAAAGTATCTCAGCACTGCCCACCCAGCTTACGGGCCCCTGAGATATTGGGACTGTCCTGGGATAAAAAGGGAAACAGGGCCAGACCCCAATTCCCTACCGGGGAGCAGGACGCCGGGGGCCAATTCAGCCCCTGTGGTGTGACGCAGTTTCTCCGTTGTTCCTCCTGCTCGAACTCAGGACAGAGACTAGAGTCTCCTTGGAGAGTTTCCAGGGCACCTTCGGGCCTAAGTCTGGGAGAGATTTGTATTAAACGGCGCTTCTGCTCCAAAATGTTTTTCAGGAGGCAGAAGTTGCCCTGAGAAAAGAGCTCAGTGTCTCAGGTTAGAGTTAAAGGGAAAGCAACAGCTGTTAGCAGCAGAGTGGAAGAAACATTGAGGTTTTGGACCCCGAAAAAGTTGAGGTGGTGGGAGGGTCCTAGGTTTCACTAGGCTGAATCAGCTTTAAAAGAGACAAGAGTGCTGGGTGTGCTTTGGCTTGAAGCTTTTGCCTGAGGGCATAAGTGTTAATCAGTCCCAGGATTAGAAAGAAAAAAACTTTAAAGGATGTACTTGTCCAGAGATTGGGAATTCAGCTAATCTATTCAGAGTTCAGGTGTTGAGAATGAGGCATTTTTCTCGAGGCCAGTTTGTCTCTGCATTAAGAGGCAGCTTAAAATCTCCATAGGGATGGGGTGTGGACAGGTAAAAACTTTTATTCTTCCAAATCCTTGCAGCCTCCCTCGTATCTCTTAGAGATAGAGCCGACAAAAGAAGGCCTTTTGTCAATCCGCAGCAATTCCTAAAGAATTGTGCCAGAGCTTAGAGCTCCCAACGACGACCCAAGCCCGACCGGAGGGCTTTGGGTGTCCACTGCAAGATAAGGAAGGAAGAAAAGTCTTTTACCTTGTCCAGAGTTAAGAAAGCTAATTCATGGCAAAACCCGAAAACTTTTGCATTCTATAACGTAACCTTCCTAGACGTCTCTAGAAGGTGTCACAAAGGGCCCTCCCAGAGGACCGTTTGCCAAAAACGGATTTCGTCCTCACAGCGTCCTATGAGTGACAAATCCCCCCAAGACTGCAGGAGTCTCCTAGGGAGCTCGAATTAGCCCGGGCATTTGAGCCGCCCCCCGTTATAGAAGCATGACATGGTGGGTTTGCCTCAGGGGAAACCACCTAAGAGGGCCACTAACATTGTGGGCAAGGTAGCAAAGGAGAGATGTGGTAGGAGTGGGTGTGTTCTCCTTTCTATAGCTCCTCTCTTAACACTAGACAGTATGCATATTCTATAGCCCTGGGCTCCTTGAGCAGCAAGTCAGGGGCCTAGCCCTGCCTTCCATCAACATACAGTGTAAAAGGCTATAGGCCCAAGCCTAATCAGGGCGATGAGATTCCCAGCTTTCTCAAAAGACAAGGTGGGAGTGGCCCCAAGTACTTGGGCAAAATAAACCTTTAGATAAACTCTAGCCCCAGGAAGTAAAAAGCTTAGCAGCAACCATAGTGTGGCCACAAATTAAAATAGCTACTTAAGGCAGTTTTACTTCTGGTCTATGCAGTCACACCTGAACTCAAAACTCCCAGCAAATATTAGCTGCAGTTCCAATGGATTTTATCTTCTACATCAGTTATCATTAATCAAGGACTTCAGATGAATCTAGTTCTCAAGAATCACAGTAAAGGGTTTACAGGCTTATACAGCTATCTTTTTTATCTAAGTAAACAGTTTTAAATTTAACATTACACAGATCTTGAAGTTCACAAGTAATTGAACCAAATTTCATAAAACTTATAGTTACCCAACAGAGATGACAAATTTTAAGGCATAACTCAGTTACAAGTTTCCCAATACCTCTAGGAAACACACCATCTAAGTAGGGAGATACAACCCCAGCCTCCCCTAAGGTAAACTACCAGCATTTTGTTTTAATAACCTATATTTTAACTTAAAATCCCAAACACGGCTTTAAATTCCCAATAATATAAAACCACTTTCACTATCGTATTTAAAATAATGAATTTCACCAAATAGCAGTTTCTTTCCCTTGGTCCCACGTGGCCCTACTACTGGTCAGGGAACGTGGGAGGGAAAGGAAAGAAGTCACCGTCTTCACTCTCTCGATCCCACATACTTCCCTGATGTATAGGGTGATTGTGCTTCCAATTGGATCTACTAATGGTATTTCTGGTCAGCTGAAACTATTCCTGCAGCTGGAGGGTTTCTCCTGTTCCACTCCTTCATAGCTGCACCTCTAATTAGTCCCCTCTCCTCTAGTGAGAAGAGAGAATTCAAAATAGACCTAACTTCTCCTACTGGCCTCCGAGGGCCCTTGGAGGGGCTGATGGAATTAAATCCTTTCCTTCTCTTTCAGGTACAAATTCATTCTTTGACACCCCAGTCTTCAATAGTGCCTTCACCAATATCTTTGTCACCCCAGACAAAACAATACCTTATCATCTTTCTCTTTTTCCTTATATATTTTGGCAGTTTGTTCCAATTACTTAATTTATCTCCCAAGGGACTATCTACTGGTATTTTCTGATCATTTTTCTCATTTCTCTCCACAAGGGCTGGCTGGAACTGGGTCACATCCATTGAATTTTCACAGAATCTAAATTCCAAAACACCCAAACATGCCAATTGACTCCAGTCACCCTAGAAGGCCTAGCCAAACCTCTCCAGTCCAGAGACCCAGAGTTTAAGACTCCAGGCCTCACAGGCTCCTGTCCAGAGACCTCTCCAGAGTTTATGACTCAAGGGCCTCACAGGAGGCTTATCTTATTCTGTCTAGAGACTCAGAGTTTAAAACTCCAGGCCTCACAGGGTCCTGTCCAGAGACCTCTCCAGAGTTTATGACTCAAGGGTCTCACAGTGGGCTTACCTCTGGGTTGCTGTGCAGCAAATTGCTTGACTGATCTGTCTTCCACTGACCAGTCGGGATTTTTACCACAGAGTTTCTCTGGCTTGGCTTTGCTCTGAGTTTCTCCACTTCGGGCCCACTTTACCTTGGGGAGTAAGAAGAAGCCCTGGACACTGGCGGGCTGCCTAAATCACGGCAGGGTACCACCCTGCTAGCACCCAAAGGGTTCACCTACTCACCACAAGTAGTGTGATTCCGGACGAGTCCCCAAAACTGTGTGGTTCAGAAACCATTTAATAAAAAAGACTGGAGAGATCTCTAGAAGCAAAGCAAAGTTTATTATACATTCTCGCAAGAATCGGGTGTCCCACCCATTCAAAGGGAGGAAGCATGTTTATTGACTGAGGATCTTACATTCTAAATGGGGGAACTACCCAAGAAAGTGAACTTGACCAATAAGTACATAGTTGCCCATATTTGACTGAAATAGGGAGGATAACAAGAAAGGGATTTAAATATGCCCTTAGGAGGATAGCAGGGAGGAGACTTTAAGTATGCCCTTGACTTAATGCTTAAAGTCCTTCAGGCCTACTCAAACTTTGAAATAGATGAAGCCTTACTCGATTTTCACAACTGTCTTGAAAGATCTCATCTTATCTCGTTCAGAACATAATAATAAAAGTGAATAAGAGAGATAATAACTTTTGTGAAAGCTCAGATAAAAGTTATCACTTTCTTTTTTCACCCTATATGGCTAATCCTTAGGGGTTTAAACTTTCCAGAAACAAAAGAGGACAAAGACTTAGCCTTCCAAATAGACTATTCCCTTTCTGTTGTCCATTAGTCAACTTGGGAAGCTGGGGCTTAGTTTGCAGGTAATTTTAGAATTTATTCCCAAAGCATTCTCACCCACAGTGAATGAAATAATCTTATGGCATTTGGGTTTTTAAAGCATTAGCTGAGAATTGTATTAAACTGAAAAAAAATCAATTTGTTAATGACATTTCTAAGTCCTATTATATCATTTAACCCTCACTTCCAATCTGACATCTTAATTTTCAAATGTGAAATGGAATTTATTTAATCTTAGCAACTGTTTTCCCCTTAGATTGAAGATGATGGTATTGGGCTCAAAGAAGCAGCAATAATGTTTGAAAGTGTTGGAAATATTCTTATAGTAGTTCCAGAATTCTTCTATCAAGACCCAATCTTTGATTTCTCTATATGTCCATTGAATATCCAGTATTTGCTCATGGATCTTGAGATTGGCTTAAAAACTTGCAAGGTATGGAATAATGTAGTTTGTATTAATTGTTTTAAAAGATGTATCCTTAGGTTTTTTATTCCTGATATGGATGATGTAGATACTAAATTAATGTGGTTGATTTAGTCAAATGTTGTTATTTAGGTACCAGAATATGTGCTTTAGGAGAAGCAACAAAAATTGGGGTTTGGTCATGTAAAGAATTCACAATGGCTATGCTCTCTGGCAAAAGGTAGGTTTATTTAGAAGAGGAGATTATAAACAAAAGAAAAAGTGCAATAGACATCAAGTTATGGTAAATACACAATAGAATTGAAAGAGAATAGAAAGCGGCTTTAACAATTAATGGTAAAAAGGGAAAATTCCCTAGTGGAACTTGACATTTACCAGGAGAAAGAAAACACACTATGAGGTTGGAGTGTGCCCTTAGCTGGCAGGCTAAATCCTGAAAAGGACTTAGCATCCCAAAAGAGTTAGTTATAAGAAAGAGAAATGAGGTCAGGAGCCTTGTGGGATTAGGAGAAAGACTACATGGCTTGGGGGAGGTGGGAAGGGGAAAAACATTGAGACAGAGGGGAGAAAGGAGGGCAGTAGTAAAGTCATGGGTCATAAATTGATTTATTGGGAAAATATAGCCTCAGTGACTTGACATAACTTGGATTTCTAATTGGATTCCTTCCAGAAGGTGGGAACTGGGAACTAAATTGATCTCAAGTATCAGAGCCTTCTTTCTGCCTGCCCCAGGAAATAGTTTTTATCACTTCTTCGGTTTCTCTCTGCCTACCACATCCACCATACTAGACCTCACTATTCTTGTTTATCAACAATGATTTTATCTCTTAATCATGTGTGAGTTCAAATTGGCCATTGGGAAATGTAAGTTTGTCCCTAATATGATGAAAAATGGCATAAGGTAACATATGTTACATTCCATAAACTCTCAGATGGTTTCTTAATAGAGGGACTATTGAGGTTGGAAAGGAACCCCAAAAGGTTGGAGATCGCAGACAGGTGGAGCAAGATGTCTCAAAAAATTTGCAGGCTTGAACTCATGTCCAAGTCAAAGGGCAAAATTTATTGTAATTGTAATGCCAATTGAAGTGGACTAAAGTCCAAAAGATTTAGCAAAGAAACAGAAGCAAGGAGACTTATTTATCTAGTTGTCCATTGTTATTGATATATTAATATTATAGCCTAGAGGTAGAATCAAGGAATGGTCTCAAGAATTTATCACTGACCAACAGACAGTAATGTTTGTAGGACTATTCTAAGGCCAGAAGACTTGAAATCATTGAAAGACAGATTGTTAGAACAATAATCTCAGGATCACTAATATATCTTCCCTAAGCTCTAAAGGAAGAAATATTATTTTCTTAGGCCAGAAGACTTTTATAATCATTGATAGAACAATAGCATTCTTAGATCAGAGGGCCTCAGGATCAGATTCCAAAACCAGAAGATTTAGAATCACTGATATTGTTAGAACAGAAGTCCCCTAAAGCCAGGGGACCTTAAAATTATTGTTATTTACCCTAGAAGCTATATTACATCAGGGCTAGTAGAATTTATTTTTTTTAAAATGTAATAGATTTTATTTTCTCCAATTACATTTAATAAAATTTTTAGTTGGGAATTTTTCTCCCTTCCTCAACCCTCTCTTCTTCCTAAGATGGTATTTTGATAAAGGTTATAAATATGCAATCATATAAAACCTATTTCCATATTAGTCATGTTGTGAAAGAAAAGACAGTTTATAAAACAATTATAGTTTGCAAAAGAAAAAAAACACAAAACAAAGAAAGTAAAAATAGTATGTATTATCCTGCATTCAGACTCATTTATTTCTTTCAGTTCTTTCTTGGGAAATGGATAGTATTTCCCATCACTAGTCTATTTAGTCTTGGATTACTGTAGTATTGCTGAGAATTAAGTCAGTCAAACAATGTTGCTGCTACTAGGTAAGGTGTTAACTTGGCCCTGCTTATTGAACTTTGCATTAATTCACATGTTTTTCATGAAAGCTACCTGTAAGAAACAAAATATCTTACCAAGAACCCCACTGACTCACTGATGAATAAAAGAAAGATTTATTTTACATTCTTGCAAGAATGGGGACTTAGGTTAGTAAATACACCTTTACAAATTCCAAAGGCAGCATTTTATTTCCTATCCTGAAGCGCAAGTCCCTCCCCAGATTCCCTATAAATCGGATGTTATAGAAATTACATGACATGAATCTCTACCCCTCATTACATAGTCAGTTCCTGCCCCAAAGGAGCTTCCATTCTAGAAGGGAAAGAGGATAACTGGGGCAAAGAATAAAAGATTCTTTTCAAATCTCAGACCACTTCCCCTTGATTACAAAAGCCAATTCCTGACCCTAAAGAAATTACATTTTTTGGGGGGGAGATAATCTTCACCCTTGATTATTTTTTTGATGTCCTTGTGGATTTCAGTTTTTAAATTTTTTCCATTTCTCCAATTTAATTTTCATAACTGTGGAAACCAAATAAATGTCCATCCATTTCTCACAATTTCCCCCTTTTTTTTTTTTAACTTTTTTATTAATTTGTTTTTCACATCCTTTACTAACCCCTCAAATTTGGCTAATATTTTTTTTTTTACATCCCACTTCATAAAAGCCTATTAACCCCTGCACAGATCTTCTACAAGATGGATAATTAATCTCTGAATTCTCTGCTAATTCTTCTGACAGCAGTACTAAGAGTGAAATTCTTCAGTTACTGTCCTTGACTTGTTTCTTCAAATGCCAGGTAAAAGGAATAGCCAAATGAGTCAGTGCACAGGTGCCCACTCAGTTCCCAGACAAAGCAGGTTTGAGAGTGCTGCTTCCTTAAGGGGCAAGACCCCCTTCTCAACTAACTAATCAGAGACATCTTCAGGTACAAAGAGGAAGTATTGATTTAATCCCTGCAGGGAGAGACCCAGACACACCTGGGAGCCACCCCAACTCCACCATGTGCTCCTGGAACCTAGCTAGTTTCTGGCTTGTCCAGGATTTAAAAGCAAAAGACCCGAGCCTTCTCATTGGAAAGACTAAAAAAATGTAACCATCCTTAACCAATGGTCATCAATGTTGGCTGCCTCCGACAGGTCACATCACTTCCTGCAACTTCCTGCATCCCAAGGTTCAATGTTCATCCACCAGCTCCCACTATTTGTCTTGGAAACTCAATCCTCACAGAACAGATTGGTGCCTGGCAGCCACAGGACTCCAGCACTGTGGAGGCCTGGGGCCTCCGTGCCATTGTCCCATCATTCCCACCTCGGGCAACCCAGACCCAGGGACAACGGTCTCATGTTCTGGAGCTGCTTCAGGCTGACAAGGGGCGTGGAGCCAGTCCTGCCCAAAGGGGTCCAGGCTGAGGAGGGGAGACAAGTGAGTTGTAGATGGCAGCAGCATCGCCCAGTGCTGAATGTCAGAATCAGGAATCAGGTGATTTCAGATTGACCAAGTGGTTGAAATTTCATGGCTCAGAGTCTAGAAGAAGTAACTCTCACAAGTGGATTAAAATGCAAGGACTAAATATGAGGAAAAGAGAAAGAACAAAGATAGAGTTAATAAAGAGGTTACTAGGAACAGTAATCAGGACCCCACCCAGAAGAAGGCTGGGGGAGAGATGAGGCTATCAAAAATGCCTCTGATGCAAACAGCTTTCCTAAGATAGATACCAAGCAATGTTTCTCCCAAATTCTTTTATTTCCTCTAGGGAGTAGGTGCAATGGGCAGAACATGTGCCCTTCAGTGACTATGATCTCTCCCAGCAAAAACTCTAGAGCTTTACAGGAAGATTTTTACCCAGTTAGTACAGGTGTAAACAAAACTGAAAGCAGCTTGAAGTGAGTATAGATCTTTGATAAGTAAACAGGGGTCTAGAATTGGGGTTCCTGAGACTCCCAAGTATCTAGCTCCACCTTCCATCAGTGTAAAAGGCTCTAGGCAGATTAGTTTGACTTTCAAGGTCTTAAAAAACAGGATGCCTAATCAGGGCTTGATAAGATTGTCTGCTTTCTCTTCAATGAACAAAAGGGAAAGTGGGAGTGGCCCCAAATACTTGAGCCAAATAGGCCTTTAGATAAAGAAACTCTAGCCCCAGGAAGCAAAAGAGTTAAAAGATATACTAGCAGCAACCAGAAAGTCCTCCAGGGCTGGGCTGCACATTAAAATATCTAGATACTTACATTGTGTTTTTTAACTTTTACTGACCACCTCTCTGATTATAGACATTTGCTATAAGAGGAAAAAATCAGGGACTTGATTTCCTTAAAGCAGTTTTACTTCAGGCAACTGTTCTAATTTTTATTTTTCCACCTTAAACTAGATTCAGAAATAATCAGGTAGGTTCTCATTTAAAAGAACACCATTGGAACATTGAATCAGAAGGATCCTACTTTCAGCAGAGGCCAAGGTTGTGCTTCTAATTCATTCCCAGATACTAACTTCCATCTGTAATAGCTTCTTCTGAGTAAGCTTATGGCATATTCCTTTCAGATGGTGGAGCACTGGATTGATGACCTATCCAGACAGTCATACCTGAATTTAAAACTCCAAACAAATATCAACTGCAGTCCCAAAAGATTTAATCCACTACAGCAATTATCAAAGCTTCAGATGAATCTAGCTCTAAAAGACTACAGTAAGAGATTCATCCTAGAAAGTTCACAGCTTATACAGCTTATCTTTAATATATGAGTGGATGGTTCTAAGTTCAACATAACACAGATCATTTTGCTTTTAAAATACCCAATACATGGAAAAATTCTAAATTGCATAGTCCATAACAAACATTTTCAAAGGGACAAAGGCAAAAACTATTATTCTCAGAGTTGCTTTAAATAATGATACAACTTTAAGATGAGCTAATACAATTAAAACTCACACAGAATATCCTAATTCTACATAAAAGAACCTTTCAGATTTAACATAATACTCTTCATTCTTAAAAAAAAAAATAAACTTTTGGAAATAACCCTATAAAATTACCAGATCAGATTAAAATTCTGCTCTAGGTTTTTTTTTTTTAAATCATATTCTTTAAACAAGAAGAATAAATATTAAATAATTTGCTGAAGACAAATGGGATACCTTAGTAGAAATAATTGCTTTCAGAAAGTTTACAGTTCCAACAAACTTCTTAGAGCAGCTATAGACTTCTCATTGGATAATCTAAAATGATGTAACCACCATCTTTGACAATGGTCAACAATGTTGGCTGCTTCCCACAGGTCATGTCACTTCCTGTAACTTCCTGTATCCCAGGATCAAAGTTCATCTCTCCAGAGGTCATATGACCTCTCTCCCTCCCCCCCCCAGGGTCCCAACTCTGGAAACAGGGATCATGTGACTCAATACTGAGAGATACTTCATCCAATCAGTCCCATTCACTTAATACTTGGGTATATGCTCATCCCTTAGAAATGTCCAGAGCTATATCAGACTCAAATACATGGCATTATAGTCCCTAGATTTTAAAATCTTTGACTCTGCCATGAGAGAGAAACTGATTGATCTCCAGAGCGAAAGGGCTCGTATAGCCTGGTTTATTACCTCACGGAAAGGAAAGGTAGAACAAAGCACTGCAGTTCTGCCCAGGAATGTTGTTTTGTTTGGGAAGAGAAGGATCCCACACTTGAATTCACTCTCATGTTTTTGCCATACACAAAGGGAGTGGTACTATTTGAGTGCGGGGCAAGCTGTAGCACAGACATAGAAATTGCTTTCTGTTTAGCCTCTCTGCAGAGTACTTTACCAATTCTTTGGTGTCTATTGATTGTGCCTTTTACCTCTAATCCCATCTTACTCTCTGGTCTTCATTTTCTAAATGTTCAGCTCTTGTAACAAACCAAACATTATTCCAAAATGAACAGGCAGTTCCATAACATTCTCTCTATCAGGATACAAATACTTATTGTAACTACTTGTCTATGGCTAGCCAAGCCTCTATAATTTTATAATTTGACAAGCATCAAACTGATTTGTTTGTGGGATCTCTTTCTCAGTAATATTAACCAAATCTTAACCAGATATTCCCCATCCTGCGTCCAAAATACTATTGTAGCAGGGGTCTGTAGCATCAATCTTATGTAACCACCCACCTTCACAGAATCAACGAACTCTTTACAGGGAACCCACTCACACGCTGGATAGTTTGGGGTTCATTTACCAACCAATTCCAGTTCCTTCCCAAATAAATGGGGCCCAAAGACTTTTGGAGGATAGGGCAAAGATCTCATCTTCTGAAATTACTGAGAATGTGTGTTGAGCTGGGTCATCCTACAGGGTCTCATTTGGAGGGGTTTGAGCTGATTGAAGATCCAGTGGGTTGATGAGTCAGACCACTGAAGCTGATCAATACAGCTCTCTAGTGCTGGTTGTTTGAAGATGAACTCAAAGGCTAAAGGAAAGCAATGTAAAACCTAAGAGAAGAGAGAGAGAGAAAGAGAGAAAGCGCGCACTAAGAGCAGAAAGCTTATTTTTGGGAGGTATGTTTATATTATCCCGGAAGATTCTGTAAATAGCTAGTTAAGCATCATCTCTTTTAATAGAGACTATATTATAACCTAAAAGCAATTTTCAGAAAAGGGGAATCCCATCAGAATAACAGAAGTATTCATAAAATCTTTCTCATTTACCTGTCCAAATCAGGGTACTGAGAAAGAGATTAACCCAAACTTCTACCTGAGGCATGTATAAAGTCTCTGTGGCAGTATTTTTTTTTTCTTAGACAAGTATCCCTCTTCTGAGTTTCCATTGATTTGGCTTTGGAATTAGAAACTCGCCTGAAGGTATTTAAAAACTACTCAGAGCAAGGGGAAAGAATATAAACCCTCTTTTGCCAGGGTTGGTTGTAGGATGGCCTGGGAGAGGTCAATACAGATTAGCCAGAAGCTTTTCATATCAAATAAAGTTTTTTATGAGCAAACATATTATTCCCACATTAGTAACAAATAAAATTGATTTTCCCGTTGATATAACAAAATATTCCATATGTTACATCTCTCTAAGGAAACTTGAATACACTAAAATCATCTTCTTTAAACAATACAAAAGATGTTTCAGCTTTAGTTTCAGTAATCAATAAAATAGCAGTTCCCACTAACAGTTGTATCAATTGTTCTGACATTATTTTGAAACCTTTAAGGACCTTATTTCATACAGACATATACATTTAGCAACAATTAAATGACTAGGCCAAATACTCACTTACCTAATTAAGACATAATGACTACATATTTCATATTAAAAATAATAAGATATTACATACTTGTGTTTATGCTTCAACTGAAGCATGAGGAAAAGATTTCATCTCAATATAAAATTTTAAATCCTAAACTATCCCACGTGCCTGCAGAGTCAAAACTAAATGCAGGACTGTCAGGTTGAAATTCTGCTCTATGTACTTCAAGAAAGTTATAGATCATATTTGCCATCATGTCCATTAAACAATGAGACCATGATATATTTAAATAAATGTTAAATAATTTTTCTGAAGACAGATGGAAACCTTGGTAGGAGTAATCATTTTCAGAGAAATTGCAGTTCTAGCAAACTTCTCTTAAAAGTTTCTTGCATTGCAATAAAACCTTTGATAAAATATCAAAAATGATTTTGCCTTAAAACAGTCATAGACTAGAAAAATAAAAACAAATATTGTTATTAACATGTAAAAATAAGCAATTAATGTTAAAGGAATTTCATTTAACCAACAAATGGAAGGGATGCAAAGAAGGGTGTGGGGGGATGAATGGACTTGTTTCCCCACTCCCCTTTGCTGCCAGGGGAAAGGGCTCAGACCAGAGCTAAGGAGCAGCTACACCCAGGGGGAGAAGGGTGGACTATGCCCTCACCTTCCCTAGACAACAGAGCTAAAATAAAAATGTGTTTAGAAATTTAAAAGTGAAGAGATTGGAATTTTAACAAGTAAGGGGAAGAGACCCCAGACTAGGAGCTCCTCTACTTATTCAATCCCACCATAGAGTTGCTGTGGGCTTTTCTCCCCCACAAATAATAATTATCAATTTTATGTTTCATTATTATGACAATAACCAAAAATAATTAATAATCTCATAATTTTCATAAGTGATAGCCAAATAAATGTAACACAGTCTTTCACAAAAATGGATGGGAATTTCATGTAATAAGTCTCATTTCTAATTTTAACACATACACTTGAAAAAGTTATTTAAAAAATCAATACTTTTAATTTGTGAAATTCTAACTGGATGTTCCATTCAAACTCAATTACCTCTTAATTGTTTTCAGATTCACACAAACCACAAAAGAGTTCACCTCAAATGAATGAGGTAGACCTTTTCACCTTAAGATTGTCACCAGTACAGCCCCACATATTAAGGCCAATACAAGCTTCTTATTGCCCTTTTATTCTTATTAATTGCTTTTATAATCAACTTTCTTTGTCCCTTGTTTTTATTTTTTTTTTTGTCCCTTGTTTTTAAAATACTTTTTTTTAACTTTTAATAAAATTTTATAAACTCTACTCTTTAAGTATATTTCGTTGTTAAAGGAAGAAAGCAAGACAAAGCTTAAGATTCATAATATAGGTAGTATCTAAATAACTTTAGGCCAGATTTCACAAAATTTATACCATATGTCCAACAGAGCTGACAAAATTATAAAGCATAGCTCATGCAATTTTTAAATTACCCAACATATAATATAGAAAGCAACATAGTACCTTAAATATATTTCATCTAAATTAAATAACTTTAGATAAGTTACCAGAAAATTGTTTTAATAACTTTTTAAAAAGATAAAATCAAATCAAATACAGATTTAAATTTCTAGTAACAGTACTTCAGTATTAATGTACACATATTTCTTTTTTTTTTTTAATGATTTAATTTCATTTTTAATTCAAAGAGGCAGAATTTACTCAAAAAAAATGATCCCCGGAGTAAAATTTTGCAGTTGAGAAATACCTTTAAATCCTTCCCATTTTGCTGTTAACATTCCTTTTTTTTTTTTTTTAATTTTTATTTAATAATTATTTTATATTGACAGAATCCATGCCAGGGTAATTTTTTTTACAACATTATCCCTTGCACTCGTTTCTGTTCCGATTTTTCCCCTCCCTCCCTCCACACCCTCCCCTAGATGGCAAGCAGTCCTATATATGTTGGATATGTTGCAGTATATCCTAGATACAATATATGTTTGCAGAACTGAACAGTTCTCTTAATGCACACATATTTCTAAAATCTTATTCCCAAATGCATCAATTGAAAGTAATTCTATCATGTAAAATTTAAATTTAAACACACAGAGAAATTTAGATAACATTTTTTGATAGAAAACTCTTTTTCCTCCTCAAAAACTCAACTCTTTTAGATTCCCCAAAATCTTTGAAATGGCAATATACTATCTGAGACTTAAAGATGAAAACATATATCCCAGGGAGCAAAATGGCAATGGCTGCTATTTCCCTGCCTAAATTTTGTACTATTCCTTAAACCCATGGACTGCTTTATAGGTAAGGGGAAAAGATTTTAAAGTGTAAAGTGGATTTCCCTAGATTTCCCCAAGCCATGTGGTGATAGACCACACTCTTTTATAGAACTCCAGAGTCTCCTGAGGAGTTTTGTGACTCTGGGAGGATGATCAGGGGACAAAGGGATTCATCTCAAGAGAAACTGAGATTGACTCCAGAGTATGGGGTTTTTGTGGGGAGCCTACCATTCTTTGGAGAGTCTCTGGCCCCAGTCTTCTCTAGGAAGAAAAGCTTGAAAGCTTAAAAAAAATTCAGGTTTGCATCAAGATGACTAAAAGGCAACAGAGTCTTACAGAGATACCAAACAAGCGCTTTAAAATTTTTAATTCAGCTAAAAGAAATATAGTAGACAAAACACTGACTCACACTCAGCATAAACTGCTTTTAAATTCCTTTTCTTCCTCTCTTAGTACAGAGTTTTTCCTTTCCTACTTCTTAGAGAAGAAAATTTTCTCTTCCAGGATCCCACTTATTTATTGTTTCTTTACTAGAGTTTCTTGTAAATACCTCTTATGCAGACTCTTTCTGCACTCCAGCACAGAAATCTCCACACTGCAGTGATCCCAGATCAATTCTAGATTTCCTGATATTCCTCTCTCTTCCAGGATTATATGAAAGGTATGGCCCAGGGGGTCCCATTCCTTGGCACTATTAAGTTCCCCCATTTTAATCATTCTATCTGATACCTCAGACCCTATAAAATGGCCCCAGCCATCAAAGAGAATACTAGATAGTCCATGTTCTTACCCTTGGTCTGTGCACAAAGTTGCCTGGCTGCTGCAGAAGCCTCTGGATTAATGGATTAATCAATGGCCTTACTTAACAATATGGTTCTGGCGTTGAGGTTCAGAAAGTCACCCCAAAAGGTTGGGAGTCACAGAACTGTGTCGAAAGGTATCTCAAAAAGAATTTGCAGAGAAACTGGAAACAGATGCCCATCAGTTGGAGAATAGCTGCATAAGTTATGGTATGTGAATGTTAGGAAATATCATTATTCTATAAGTAAGTCAGCAGGAGGATTTTTTAAAATCATGGAGAGACTTGAAGTGAGTAGAACCAGGAGAACATTGTACATAGCAACAGCAATATTATATATACAGTGATCAATTCTGAGGTACTTGGCTCTTTTCAACAGCAAGGTGATTCAAGCCAGTTCCAATGGTCTTGTGATGCAGAGAGCCATCTGCACTCAGGACTGTAGGGACTGAATGTGGATCCCAACATAGCATTTTTACCCTTTTTGTTGTTGTTTGCTTACATTTTATTTTCTTTTTTTTTTTTCTTTTTGATTTGATTTTTCTTGTACACCATGATAGTTGTGGATATATGTACAAAAAACTGCACATATTTAATATATTGAATTACTTGCCTCCTAAAGAAGGAGAAGGGGGAAGTAAAAAAAATTTGGAACACAAGGTTTTGCAAAAGTGAATGTTGAAAATTATGTATATATTTTGAAAATAAACAGCTTTAATAAAAAACCAACTCTCTAAAAAACATCCTTATTGTGATGATAAATAATATAATCTATTACACTATATAATATTATATTATTAAAATACATAATCCCAATTAAAAAAATAGAATCTTACCTGATTTTCTAAAAAAAATAGTCAATAAACTAAGTCATCTTGGCAGTTCTGAATTTTACCTACAATAAGAAAACATATCTATAATTTATCTTATGATACATGTTTAAATTCTGTATATCAATAGTAGGCAGTTACTGGACATGAGAAGAAAAAACAAACGAAATATTTCTTATTCACAATGATGAGACATGTGTAAAATTCAAATGTAAAAATCAAAAACTATTTTATTAATATAGATTAAAATATGCAAAAAAGAAAGAAAGAAAGAATTTGCAGGCTTAAACTCATCTCCAAGTCAAGGGGCAAAGTTTATTGTAAATGTGATGTCAATTGAAGTGGGCTAAGTTCCAAAAGGATTTAGCAAGGAACCAGGAGCAGGAAGACAAATTTATAGGAAAAGACAGAGGGATCAGATTCTTCATGTCACTGAATTTTATGACCCAGAGGTAGAACTGAGGAATGGTTCATTCACTATTTTCTCAGGAACTTGGGTATCACTGACCAGTAGATTATCTATCTGAGAGTCAGCATGTCTGCAGGACTATCCTAAGGCCAAAAGATTTTAGAATCATTGACAGACAGATTGTTAGAAACAATAGCACTCTAAAGTCAGGGGACCTTAGGATCATCACTATATTTTCCCTGGAAACTATACTCCCTTCACTGGGATCTTGGACAGTCTATGAGTGAGGAACCCTTGGCTGAGCAATGAGGCCATTGAAATCTACTATTAACAGGACACATCGTCTTGTGCTTTGATGGGAGCCATCCCTAACTCATAATGTCAGGATCCTGGACAAGCTCCCATTTATAAGAAACAAAATATTATCAAGAACTCCACTAACTCCCTGAGGAATGCAGGAAAGATTTTACATTCTTGTAAAAATGGGGGCCTGGGTGAATAGACACATCTTTGAAACTCCAAAGGTAGCATTTTATTTCCTATCTGAAGCACAATTTCTTCCCCTAGCTCCCCATCAGTTGGATGTTACAGAAGTTACAAGATATGAATCTCCACCCCTCATTACATAGCTAGTCCCTGATCCAGAGGACCTTCCATTCTAGGAAGGGAATGGTAACAGAGGAGGGCTAGGAAAAAAAGAACAAAAGATTATTTTCAGATCTCAGGCTATTACTCATGAGTATAAAAGTCAATCCCTGCCCCCATGGAGCCTACATTCTTTTTTTTTTTTTTTTTTTTTTTTAATATGTATAATAGCTTTTTATTTTCAAAACATATGCAAAGATAGTTTTCAACATTCACTTTTACAAAACCTTGTGTTCCAAATTTTTTCCCTCCTTTGCCCCATCCCCTCCCCTAGACAGCAAGTAATCCAACATGTTAAATATGTGCATTTCTTCTATAAGTATTTCTACATTTATCATGCTGCATAAGAAAAATTAGATCAAAAAGGGAAAAAATGAGAAAGAAAACAAAATACAAGCAAACAACAATAAAAAAAGGTGTAAATATGATCAAATTCAGTCCCAATAGGCCTCTCTCTGGATGCAGATGACTCTCTCCATCACAAGTCTATTGGAATGCCCTGAATCACCTCATTGTTGAAAAGCGCCAGGTCCATCAGAGTTGATCATTACATAATCTTGTTTTTGCTGTTTACAATGTTCTCTTGGTTCTGCTTCCCCAGAACTCTCTGAAATCATCCTGTTAATTGTTTCTTATAGAACAATAATACTCCATAACATTCATAAACCATAATTGATTCAAACATTCCCCAACTAATGGGCATCTACTCAGCTTCCAGTTTCTTGCCACTACAAAAAAGGCTGAGGAGCTTACATTCTTACATTCTTTTGGAGGGAGATAACCCCCACCCTTGATTATTTGTGGGTTTCAGCTTTCTAATTTGTTTCATTTTCCAATTTAATTTTCATAATTGTGGAAATCAAATAAATAGCCGTTCATTTTTCACAAAGGAAATTTGTATATTCCATTGCTTTCTTAGACATAGCAGGTCTTGATCACTTTTTTGTTATTAATGAGATCTAAGATTTGTTCAGACCTTTGATATCTTTACCTCCTTTAGACGATTTGTGAATTCAACCTTCAACTTTCTCACAATTGTGTGACCTCTCACACTCATCTCCTGTAGGTTGCTTTTCCTGTGTGTTTTTGTTCTCTTCAATACTGTTCTACCTATTGAATTCCTACTCCTGTAACTAGGACTTTGATGTTTGTGGTAGCTCCATTGTCCTTGTTAGTGAAAAAAAGTTCTAAAATTCCTTTGTTTATCTTTTACATTTTTCTTCCGTTTGTATCATCTTTTAGTAGCCTTGGAATAACTTGGTTAAGTTGGGGCTCTCACCAGTATTTTTTTCTTTTTTTTTTAATTTTGGAAATTTTGGGGGACTTTTTTTTTATTCTGAATTTGACAAATACAAATTTACTTGTATAAAGAATATAAAAGAAGAATTGCATAAGAATCCACAAATCTCTATTATACAGGGCTTATTTTAAAGTATATAATGAATTTAACAGATAAATTTCAAGGCTGGGCTGCTTGTCTATGTTTCTGAACTTCTGTTCTCTTCTATACATTAAAAACAACTTTCACTGGCCCATTTTTCTTTCACCTCTTCCTCTTTTTTTCTCCCTTCTCCTTTTCTTTCCTCCTCTCTCTTCCTGTCTCTCCTCCTTTTCCTCCTCAGATCTCATTGGATGAAAAATCTGTCTTATTCTATACCTGTAGCCCGTAACTTCTTTGTCAAGAGCTGGCATCTATGTCTACTTTATCCTGCTTCTCTGAAATTGTGATGGATTATTATATTGTTCAGTATTCTTAAGTCTTGTTTAAAATGTTGTAATTGTATAAATTCTCCTGGTTCTGTTCACTTCATTTCAGTAACATCTCCTAAAAGTTTTTACATGTTTCTCTGAATTCATCCTTTTTATCACATTCTTCACAAAATAATACTTCATTACACTCACAGTTTATTAAATCATTCCTCCTCCTAGTTCTTTTGTTGCCACAAAAAGAGCTACTCTGAATATTTTGATGCATAAGTGTCTTTTTCCTTTTAGAGTTCTATCACTTCTTTATAGTATCTACCTACCAGTGGCACCAATTTCAGCAAAGACTTTGAGATGGGATATGAAGAAAAGACTATTGCTAAGATGTGCAATCACTCTAACATATAAACACTCTAACAACTAGCATATATTAAATGCAAGTTTAAAATTATCCTTGATTTCCTTCTCCCTCCTCCCATTTGTTCAATCAGTTGCTCAGTCTCATTGATTCTCCCTTCACATCATTTCTTGTGTTTTGTCCTATACCTTCCATTCAAGTAACTATCACCCTGAACCAAGCCATCTTTACCTCTTCCCCTGAACTTTGGAAACAGCTTCTTAATCAGTGTCTTCCCTTAAAATGTCAAAGCTCAAATATGATCTTACTGTTCTGCTCAAATAGCTCCAGGGCCTCTCTTTTGCCACTAGAGAAGAACTTCTTTTGATACTGAAAATCCTTCTAATTGGGACTATTTGAGAAATCTTCCCAGATTTCTTCCCTATCAGTCTCCATTCTAGCTAAGTATGGCTACAAATGAAAAACTAGCCTGTTTTCTCTACCTCATTCCATTTTTCTTCTCTGTACATTGATAAACAATCAATCCATCATGCCTAGAATGACCTGTTTACTTCTACATGACAGCATGCATAAGGGTAGCCCTCTGAGCTCAGCAGAAAAGGGGAATGGAAACTCCAAAAAAAAAGCCTATGGCAGGGGAGGTTCATGAACTCTGCTGCAAGAGGGGATTTGTAGGAAGAACCCAATATTAGAGCTGTCCCACCCTGACCCCAGTCCCTTGAAGAAAAGATCTAATCTAAGCCATTATACTCAGGACTGGACAAGTCCAAGCCCACACTATCCAAGTATAGAACCCAGCCTAGATCTTAAGGTGGCTAAAACAAGGTAATCTCTGAATACCATGAGGAAATAACCTTGATTTCCAAGATACCCACAAGGGATAAACTCCAAGGAGAGGACAGTGACTCCACAAGTCTCGGGAAAGCTTCAGAGAAAAAAAAATATCCTGGTCACAAGACTTCAGGATTACCTGAAAGAAACGAAACAGAATATACAATAGAAAATCCAGGAAAGAAAGAATGGAAAAGAAAACTGACATTTTGAGAACAGCACCCAAGAATTGAATTAACTCAGAAATTAGAATGAGCAAGACTGAAAACAACCACTCAATAAGATAACAAGAAATAATAAAACACAGCCAAAGGATTGAAAAAAAGCAAAAAGAAGATTTAAGAACTATATCAGAAACAACTGATCAAAAAGACAAATCAAGGACAGCTATCTGGAAACCATTCACAACAAAAAAGATTAATATCAAATAGATTACAAATGAAAAACTGTACAGAACTCTTATAATAAGAAAGTACAAGAATCATCTCCTCATTGCTAACCCTTGATTTGATCTACATACACCAAACTCTCCTTTATCGTCCTGCTCCCCTCTCCCTTTTACCACCTCATTTTTTGTTTTTGTTTTGATTTGTTTTGTTTTTTACTTTTTTTATTATAGCTTTTTATTTACAAAACATATTCATGGGTAATTTTTCAACATTGACCCTTGCAAAACCTTCTGTTCCAACTTTTCCCCTCCTTCCCCCAATCCCCTCCCCTAGATGGCAGGCAGTCCCATACATGTTAAATGTGTTAAAGTATATGTTAAATATAACATATATATACATATATATGTATATATATACATATATATGTATATATATACATATATATATATATATACATATTTATACAGTTATCTTGCTGCACAAGAAAAATCGGATCTGGAAAGAAAGTTTAAAAAAAACCTGAGAGGGAAAACAAAAATGCATGCAACAACAGAAAGAATGGAAATGCTATGTTGTACCACCCCGTTTTGTAATGTAGTCACACAAAAAATCATGATTCACCTGTAAGCAGGATACCTTTAGGTTCTTGTAGAGGGCGAATTTATATGCACTGAGGTTGGAACAACTGAGCACTTAAGGCTAATTACCAATTGGATAATATTAGCATATGCTTGGAAAATGGCCTGCCCCATCATTCTGTGCTGGCTCGATCTGTTGGTGTATAGAGAGATTTGGAGGAAGAATTAAAGGGTGGAGTAGGACAAGCCAGGGTGATTCTAGGTGGGAGAAAAAGAGGGGATTCCTGTGGCCATTCCTCTGACTTGGACAAAGAATAAAGATCAAGGACTTTTGCTTATCCCAACTCTGGCTGATTCTAAGGTATCCCAGGGTGCTAACTCAGTCTTCACAGATTCTGTTTATGATATCCCTGTCTTTTTATTGTTACCTCTTAACTGACTTCCATCTTGACCCCTGGTCTTTGTGTACATTTTTAAACCTCTTAATGGGGTCTCTGCTATTGCTTTCTATTGCTATTGCTTTCATTGATTGCTATATTAACTCACCCCTTCTGCATTTCTGTTGTCTGGAATATTTAAGAAGCAAATAGTCTCTTCAGTTCCAGTTTGGTTTTCTTCTAAGAATGTTTCTTTTCTTTCTTTCTTTTTTTTCCCTGAGAGAATTGGGGTTAAATGACTTGTCCAGGATCACACAGCTAGTAAGTATTAAGTGTCTGAGACCAAATTTGAATTCAGGTTCTCTTGACTTCAGGTCTGGTGCTCTATCCATTGTGCCATCTAGATACCCCTAAAAATGTTTCAATTGCGTCTTTATTATTGAATATCCATCATTATTTCTTTATGGTTAAGCTTAGATTTGCAAGGTAAGTCATTCTGAGCTACATCCTGAGATCCAATGTTCTGAGAACATATTATTCCATTTCTTCCTAGAATTTTGTGGTAGATACAGAGTAGTCTTTTGCTATTTAAATTTCCTTTCCTTTATATTGAAAGTCTTTCTCTTGATTGCTTGAAGAATTTGTTGTTTTTGAGTTGTAGTGTTATATTTAACTATTATATAAACTGGAGTTTTCAACCTTGCATTTTTTGGTTTGTTTTCCTGGAGGTGATCTATGAATTACTTCAATTGGAATTTCATTATCCTGTGTTCAAAAATTTTGGACCATTCTCTATTATTTCCTATAATATTGTATTAAAGGTTTTTGCCATGTCATGTTTTTCTGAATGACCTATGATCCTTACTTTGTCTTTGTGTAAAATAAGTATTTTTGCTTGTATGGAAAACATATCTTCTTTTAATGTTGTTTTCAACTTCTCTTTTTCAAGATCAACCTTTTTTGAGGTTTTGCATTTCTAATCAATTGTTCTCTTATTTCCTTAGTGAGACTTACCATTGCAGATTTAAGTTTTTCTATTTTTGCACATATTTAACCTATTTTGAATTACTTACTGTTTAGGGGAAGGGGGAGGGAAGAAGGAGAAAGAAAAATTTGTTGCACAAGGTTTTGCAAGGTGAATGTTGAAAATTAGTTCTGCATGTATTTTGAGAAAAAGTTATTTAAAAAAATAAGTTTTTCCATTTTGCTGATTATTTTTGCTGTGGAGGCCATAAGTTTTGCTCTCATAATTATTTCTTATTAATTATTCAGAAGCAGTGGGTTGGGACTCCATGTTCTCCTCAGAGTTTGCTATCCAGAGTTGGATCATATTTTCCTTTGGTGTGCATTATTTATTCATAGATGCTTCAACTACTATATTAGACCTGGAAATCATATTTCCTGCTATTAATTTTTTCCTTGTTTTTCTGCTCATGTTCAAAATCTTTGAGTTTTCTTCTTCCTAAGATCTCTGGTGATTTCAGTCTTTTTCCTTTTTTTTAACCAGTTGCTCACTTTCTGACTCCCTCTCTTCCCTGGGGCTAGATCTCAGCTTCATCATCACTAAATTACCATTCATGTGTCACCAGCCCGTATATCTACCCCAAGTGACTTTTGTGGGGACAGAACTGGCCCCAGTTGCATGCTGTGCTTTTTCCTCAGGCTTAGAGGAGTGCCCCACAGCAAGCCCTTACAATTACTGTCCTGTCTTGTTCCTTCTGTTACTCGGTTTTTGGGCCCATCAGTTTACAAATCTGCACAGGGTTGCTACTGCATCTGTAGGTGATGTCTGTCATTTGGAGTTTGGGTCTTCATGATTTTGGGAAGAAAGAATAATAGTTGAAATGTGGAATTTGGCTTTGTTTCAAGCCCAGACACATATCCCATTTCCTTGCCCCCTCTTTTATCCTTATGATTTCTCATTTCCCCATATCTGTTGCCAAGTTGATTTTACTTTGACTTCATTTCTATAATAGACCTCTTTCTCTGTTCTAGTACTGCCACCATTCTGGGGCAGACCCTTATCACCTCACTTTTGAACAGCTGCTAGCGAGTCTCTCATTTCAGTCCATCTTCTGTTTAACCAAGAAAGCAAGTTTCTTAAAGCTCAGATGTCACCTCTATATTTAGTAAACTCCAGTGACTCCCTCCAGGATCAAATACAACATCTTCTGGTGGGCATTCACAATCCTTTATCATTTAGTCTCCCCTCTATACTTTTCCAAACCTCTTAAACTTTACCACACCTGCTTAGACACACAGACACACACACACAGACACACACACACACACACACACACACACACACAAAACTTCCTTGACCTTCCTCACACAAGACACTTCACACTCATCCTTTGGCTCCAGGTACTTTCATACCTCTTGGCTTTTCTGGCAGATAAAATCTCATCTTCGAAAGAAAGTCACTCCCCTTTCTCTCTTCATTTTAGTGCTTTCCCTTTCTGGATTATCTCCAATTCCTCCTGTGCTTATCTTATTTATCCATGGTTATTTGAGTATGATCTCCCTTATTAGACAGTTAGTTTCTGTCAGGGACTCCAGGGCAAGGACTCACTTTTCTTTGTATCCCCCAACACTTAGTACTGTTGGCTGTTGTCCGTTCTTGAAGAGGACCAAAATGACATCACTTTGTTAGAATCAAGTTACAGCGTGTCCAACTGTGGCTGATCAGATCAATTTGAGCTCGGAATGCTCTGTCACTAGTTGCATAAAAATAGTCCTTATAAACATTTGGGATGACTTTCTCTAATTTGCATATTTTACGTTACCTTTGGATTAATTCGATGCTGCTTTGCTCATAGAGCACGGCACCTTCTCAGATGAGGGCCCACTATGCTGGATAGTCCTATGCCAGTGTCTCCCATGACATACAATTGATTCTAAAGTTTTTGAGAGATCTTGAGAGTATCCTTGTATTACATTTCCTGACTACCTTAAGAGCACTTGCCCTGTGAGAGTTCTCCACAAAATATTTTTTTTTGGCAAAAGCACATTTGGCATTCCAACAATGTAGCAGGCCAACGGAGTTGTGCTCTCTGCAATAGAGTTGGAATGCTTGGCAGTTTAGTTGAAGAAAGAACTTCAGTGTCTAGTATCTTTTCCTGTCAGATGATTTTCAGAATCTTCCTAAGACAATTCAAATGGAAATAATTCATTTTCTTTCTTTTTTTCTTTTTTTTTTTAAGTAAAGCTTTTTATTTTCAAAAAATATTCAGGGATAATTTTTCAACACTGACCTTTGCAGAACCTTGTGTTCCAAATTTTCCACATATTAATGGTGTGATACTTCCTGAGAAGGACCTGTGTTGTTGGTGTTAATGGTTAGGCAAAAATTAGCACAAACAGCAGAGAATTGAGCCATATTTTGTTGCATCTCTGCTTTAGAGAAGCTGCATTGAGTGCACAGTCATCTGCAAACAAAACAATCATATATCAGCACTTCCTTCACTTTAGTTTTGGCTTGTAGCCTTTTCAAATTGAAAATTTTAACCATCAGTGCAATAGGTGACTTTGATTCCATGTTTATCTTCATTTAAGGTATTTGACACATGATTGAAAACATTATGCTAAAAAAAAAAAAAAAAAGCATGTAAGCAAGCACCCAGCCTTGTTTCACTTCATTGATGACTGGGAAAGCTTGACAGCATTGTCCATTGTCCAGAACCCGGCAAGCATGATGTACTATACTGATGAGCTTCTCTGGGCAACTTAATTTTGACATAGTTTTCCATAAGCCCTCACAACTGACTGTATCAAAGGCCTCAGTAAGATGTACAAATGTTGTACACAGACCTTTGTTCTGCTCCTGGAATTTTTTGTGAAGTTATCAGTAAACACCATATTGACAGTTCCTCAGTTCCTTCTGAAGCCACATTAGCTCTCGGGTAGCTGACCTTTTTCTAGGTGTAGGATCAGCCTAATAAGGAGGATTCTGGCAAGAATCTTCCAGTAATGACTGAGAGACCTCCCCACCACCACTATGATTGTCACAGGACAATCTATTCCCTATACTTTTATAAAGATAGATCATGGAGGCATCCTTGAACTCCTGAGACATAGCTGCTTCTTGTCTTATAATCTGGAAATTTTCATTTGGCTTCTGTATAAGCAATGGTACCTGGTAAATCTCAGCTGGAATAGAATATACACCCGCATGAAAGTAGCCTGACTGCATTCAAAACTCCCTTTTCCATTGGAACTTCAGTCAGGGAGTGATTGATTTCAACTTGAAGTAAATGGTCAACAGCTTCAGCATTGATTGATGATGGTCTATTGAGAACATTATGGAAGTATTCAGCCCATCTCTCCAGGACCATGTCCTTATCACTAATACATGTGGTCCCATCAGCACTGAATAATTGAGATACATCACAGGTCTTTGGCCCATAAATAGCTTTCAGTGCATCATAAAAACACTTTGGATTGTTACTATGAACATAAAACTGAATTTCATCTGCCTTTTTACTGAGTCAAGAATCCTGCATCTTAATACATTTCTATTGTACTTTACTTTTGATGGAATTGAATGCTACCTAGATATGGATGAATTATTCTACTGGCACAGCCTGTGGAGTTCTTATTTTTCATTTAGTGGCTTCTGAATTCCCCCACCATTTTCATCAAACCAGTCTTGATGTTTGTGAGTGTTATGACCCAGATGAGCAAATGCAGTGCTATATACCAAATCTCTGAAAGCTGTCCACTCCTTCTCTGCTCCATTGTTGCCAAATATGTGTTGGCTCAACTTACTCTCCAAGTTGGCAACAAACTCTAATCTGTTGATATTAATTCTAGTAGTCTTTTTGCTTTGGGGCTGCCTCTTTGTTGACCCTGAATATTGAGTTTTGAGAGGATAAGTCTATGATCAGTCCAGCAACTCTGAACCACACATTGCTTTGGTCACTTTTACATCCTGTCTGTCTCTTCTTCTTACAATCATAGTCCACTAAATGCCAGTGTTTCTGTCGGGGTGCATCGATAGAATAGAATGTTGATGATAAGGTCAGTGATGCACAAGTTCAATAATAAATGGCCATTGTTGTTGCTGTTTCCAATTCCATTCCTCCCAAGAACTCCTTGCTATGTCTGCTAGTCTGAGACTACTCTAGCATTAACATCATCCAGAATTATAAGCTTGTTCTCTTTTGGCACATTGATGATGAGGGTTTTTGGGGCTTCATAAAATTTTTCTTTATCCTCATCAGGGTTTGTTGTGGTGGGAGCATAGGTACTAATGATGGTAATATGACATTTTCTTGTTAAGTGGCAATCACATTATCATGAGCCTGTTATTCACTCCCTTTGGAAGACAAGGGATTTTGTTTACTAGATCCATTTTGATTGCAAAACCTACAAATTCTCCTTTCACTGCAGCTGTTCCAGAAATGTGTATGTATTTCCTCCTTCAGTAAGCTGGCCTTCATTTGCCAGCCTTATTTCACTCAGGGCTGCTATTTGGATTTGATACCTGGTGAATTCTCTCACAACAAAAGCTGTTGTTCTTTCAGGTCTACTAGCTTTTGTGTTGTCTATAAATGTCTGCACATTCCATATACCAGTGGTGAGAGGAATCAGCTTTTCAGAAGCTTTTGTACATTTTTAAGTGTCTCAACCACAGAGTAGGATCCCCCCTTGCTGCAGTAACCAGACCGGTGTTGGGTAAGCAGGCATTTTAGGACATTTTTTCTAGCCCCTTCCTAGCTCACTTGGAGGTGAGCAGTGCGATTCTTTTTTTTTTTTTTTTTTTAATAACTTTTTATTGATAGAACCCATGCCAGGGTAATTTTTTTTTTTTTTTTACAGCATTATCCCTTGTATTCACTTCTGTTCTGATTTTTCCCCTCCCTCCCTCCACCCCCTCCCCCAGATGGTAAGCAGTCCTTTACATGTTGAATAGGTTACAGTATATCCTAGATACAATATATGTGTGCAGAACTGAACAGTTTTCTTGTTGCACAGGGAGAATTGAATTCAGAAGGTAGAAATAACCGGGGAAGAAAAACAAAAATGCAAGCAGTTTATATTCATTTCCCAGTGTTCTTTCTTTGGGTGTGGCTGCTTCTGTCCATCTTTGATCTGAATTAATTCTCTTTATCGAAGAGATCCACTTCCATCAGAATATATCCTCAAACAGTATCATTGTTGAGATATATAATGATCTCCTGGTTCGAGCAGTGCTATTCTTAAAGGGCTGCCCAGATACCAGGAGAAGGCTGGGGGCAGAGAAGGAGAGAGGAAATGGGGGCGCTGCTGAATCTCACTGCTGCTTCCAGTGAGGAGATAACCTTATGGCTGTGATCATACCTCCCAGGGCATCCACACCTGCTGCTTCATCACTCGCCTATCGCCACAGGGCTTTGAGGTGGGTAGAAATAATAAAATAGTATGGTGTTACCTTTTGATTCCTGCATAAAATGGATTTAAGTGAGGTAGAGTTGCATGAAGTCTAAAGCCACCACTATCCAGAGGCAGAACAGAGTCAAGATGAGTAGAGATGACTCCAGATGTAGTGGATGACCTTGAAGTCTTCAATGTCTAACCAAGCTCCAAGTGCTCCATAACACCTGCTTCACCTGCCTTCATGGCCATTGGAGCAAATTGTTCTCATCTGCCCATTCCACCAGAAGAAGTCTTTACATGTTTGAGGTAGACACTCCCCTAACTCACTGTAGGGTTTGAGATCCTTTGGTTATCCTCAGCCTGGTTGAGCCCATCTGCCAAAATAGTCTACCAGGTGTGTGGCTGCTGTGCATGCTACCAGCTCGTTGGAGCCACAGGTGAGAGTAAGGTGGACAAAAAGATGGAAAGCCCCTGTAAAGGATTTGGCAGCCTTCACACCAGAGGTACTAGTCTTCCCTACACACACCCTATGCTCCTTAGGCACTTAGCACAATGCCTACTACATAGTAGATACTTAATAAATACTTATTTAGTGACAGAGTGACTGAATATTAGGAAAAAAATTTTTTTAGTGTGAGTTGTTCAACAGTGGAACTGTTGAAACAGTGGAATACACTTGAAATGTAATGATTTTTCCATTACTGTAAGTGTTCAAGCATCATCTTAAGGAAAGAAGGAGATTCTTATCTTTGTAGAGATGGACTAAATGATCTTTAAAGTTCCTTCTTGCTCTAAAATTTACCATTCTACTATTATCTTATATCACTGATTTATTTCTGTTAATGTAGAGGGAAGAGTAACCATAATGCAATGGCTTACTCAGTTGACTTTAGGTATCTGGCTTATACTTTAAGAAAAGAGAAAATACAAGGTAAATTTACATTTTTAAGGAGAGATAGGTGGTGTAGTATATAACAGCATTGGGCCTGGAATCAGAATCTTCTCCTTGACTTCAAATCTAGCCTCAGACACTTATTAGCTGTGTGACTCTAAGCAAGTCACTTAACACTGTTCACGTCATTTCCTCATCTGCAAAATGAGTTGGTGAAGGAAATCATAAACCAATCCAGTGTCTTTGCTAATAAAACTCCAAGAATTAGGCAAAACTGAAATTTCTGAAGAAAAATAAATGTACATTTATATTTACATAAATTTAAAATGTAAATTGACTTACCCTCCATCTCATCCCAGAGTCTGTAGTACATCAGAACTTCTAGCGTACATCTGCACTAGAAAATAATCAATCAATTAATTAGCAAGTATTCACATTTCTAGATACTGGGGATACAGACAACAAAGGAAAACCATTGCTGCCTTTAAGTAGTTTACAATCTAATGTAGTAGGGGAGAAAAAATTACATATATAACATATAAGAACAGACACAAAATAAGTTAAGGTTTCCTTCAGAAAAAAAGGGATGGGCACTAACAACTAGGAGTGAATGGAAAAGAAAGGCTTCATGTAGGAGATAGCATCTGAGATAAACCTTGAAAAAAATATGGCATCTCAGAGGCAAAAGGTCAGGAGGTAGAGATGATAGAGATGAGTGGAGTATATGAGGAACTGCAAGGTGGTCAATAGAGCTGTATATAGTAAGTAATATGCAGTGGAAGATGGGGAGGTGACAGCAAACAAAGCGTAATAATCTGGAAAGTTATATTGGGGCCCTGTTGTGGAGGGCTTGAAATGCTCAATGCTAGAGTTTAAATTTAATTCTAGAGATTATAAGGAGTTTATTAAGTATAGTGACAAAATCAGATGTGTACTTTAAGAATCTCCCTGGGACAGAGATGTGCAGTAGGAATAGCAGTGGGAAGAGATGGGAGGCAAGGAGATCAACTAGGTGATGAGGAGGTGATGAGGTATTGAATAAGGAACTAGGGGAGAAAATTCCTTATTAAATTCCTTATTACTATATAGAATTCCACCATTCACCTGTACTTTCAAGCTCACAACCTAGAAGCCATTTTAGATTTTTTAGTCTTCTCTCACCTTCTCCCCTCATCCCCTCAGCCCCTCCAATACTCAATCTATTGATAAATTCTGTAAATAACACCTTTTCTCCTCTGACACTGCCTTTCCTCTAGAATAGGCCTGGGTTATATTTGGTGGTTCTTTCTGTCTCAAGTCTATTCCTCCCCCACCCAATTCCAATCTATCCTCTATTCAACCACTAAAGCAACTTCCCTAAAGCACAGGTCTGACCATGTCAGCCCTTTACTCACTAAACTTTAGAGGTTCCCTGTTATCTCCACAACTAAATATAAAATGGTTCTATTTGGCATTCAAAGCCCTTTGTAATATAGTCTCCTCCTACTTTTTCCATTCTTATACCCTACTCTCCAATATGTACTCTTTGATCCATTGGCAATGGCTCCTGGCTCTTCCACAAATGTTACATTCCATGACACTTCTCAACTTGAAGCATTATCTCTGCCCCATGTCTGGAATATTATCCCTCCTCTGTTCTGATTACTGTTCTTGACCCAAATAAAATTCCACTTTCTACAGGAAGCTTTCTCTTAAGTCCTCTTAATTCCAATGCCTTTCTTCTATTAATTATATTCTATTTATCCTGTATATACTTTGCTTTATGTTTGTTTACATATTGTTTCCCTGTTAGACTGGGAACTCCATGAGGGCAGGAACTATCTTTTGCTTCTTTTTGTATCCCAAGCATTTAGTACATAGTAGTCACTTAATAAATGCTTATTGACTGACTGATAATCTCAACAGAAATAGAGAAGCTAAGAGTGATGGGTTTTAGGGCAAAAGATAAGATCTTTTGGGAGGCATGTTGAGTTTGAAATGCCTACGGGGCATCTAGTTTGAAAAATCCAATAAGCATTTTGTGATAGGTTCCTGACCTTGAGTCTAGGGCTGACTGTACAGAGCTGAGAATAGTCTGTGTAGAAATGATAATTCCAACCTTGAGAGTTGATAAGGTCACCATGAGAGAGAATGTAAAGAAAGATTAGAAGGTGGCTCAGGACAGATACTTAGGGTCAATCCATATTTAGAAGATGGAAAATGCATGATGATGAAGCAAAAAAAATTGAGAGGGAACAGTCAGAACAAATAGAGAAGAGTGTCATGGAAGTCCTAAGGAAAAGAAAGAATGACAACTGGGAAACAACTGTAAGATTTGGTGGTTAGTCAAGCAGTCAACAAGCATGCATTTATGAAATTCATTTCATGTCCACCTACTCTGATCAGTATGAAGAATGCAAAGGGAAAATCGGTGTTTTTGAGACATTCTGGTTGGGGAGAAAATATATCAATAAAGCATGTAGAGAGAGTAGACAGTAATATGAAAAAGGAGACATTAACAGCAAGGGGTAGGAGAAGAGGGGACCTAGAAAGGCTGCCTACAAAAGGTAGGTTTTGATCTGAATTTGGAAGCAAGCCAGGGAAACTAAAAGGTAAAAGTGAAAGGGATAGGTCATTCCAGGAATGGGGACAAACTGTTCAAAGACATAGAGATGGCAGTGGAGTCTTGTGTTTGAGAAAATGCAAGTAGGTCAATGTGTAGTTGAATAGAGATAAAATATAAGATTAGAAGTGTAGCAAGGGGCCAGATATGAAAGGCTTTTAAATGTCAAAAAGAAGAATTTCCATCTGATCCTGGACATTATAGGAAGCCACTGGAGCTCACTGTCAAATGCCTTTGGCAAATAAGTGGAGGAGGTTATTGCAATAATCCAGGCAAGAGATGAGGAAGGCCCAGACTAGGTTTGTAGAGAGAAGGGGATTCTTCTAGAGAGGTAAGGTCAAAACCTGATTGCCCAGAGTTGAAAAATGAAAATAGGAAAAGGAAATAGAGAAAATGAAAGTAAACAGCTTGATTGTGAAAGGGAGGAAAGATGCAAGGTGCTGGCTTAGTGAGGGGGGGAAGGGAGGGCAGATAGTAGTAGGGCATGGTAAAACTTTTTGTTTTTTAAAAAAGATGAGGGACACAAGCCAGGAAAAAAAAACTATAGATTAAAGAGAATAGGGCAGTGATGTCACAGGATGGATCAAAGTAAAAGAGGTGCTATTGAGGAATGATGTCAAAGGACTTTGAGAGATGTAGAGAATGGGAAAGGAGGATGGTCTCCATTTGGTGGCCAGTTTCACCGTTTGTAATGACAATCCCTGTTGTATAGTCATATCCTATGCTAAAAACTTTTTGGAAACAGTGAGATACAGAGAACTACTATATGTTGAGCTTTTTGCTAAAGCCCATCTCCTCCCAATTGAAGGGATGGTCATGAGAAGAAGGAAGAGATACTATCTTCTTGTTTGCTTATGTGCTATTTCATCTTTTGAATAAAAAAAGCTCCTCTTAGGCCCTTACACAGGGGATGCAAATACAAGTAAAAAAAATATCTCTGCTTTCAAGGAATTTGTTTTAATGGACAAAGGTAATAGTAAAGGGGGAGAGAGAATGGAGGAGGTAAGGAAAGACTTCTGAGGTATAGGTAGAACATTAGAGTGTGTTGTAGAACCAATATGAAATGAGTGCTTCAGGAAATTGTGGTCCAGACCAGGGCTCACCAATCAGAAGAGAGGGCCTCAGAGTAGCAGCATCTCCAGGCTGAGAAGAAAGTAGGGAGGAGATGGAAAAGTCTAGAGTGGGAGGAGTGAAGCTGAGTACTTTGATTTTTAAAAAATTCAATAAATGCCAAGTTATCACTAAAGCCCCTGTGCTTGCCCTTGGGAATTCAAGGATGAAATAGGTCTCATCACCCTGAGCTTCAAGGAGCTCACAACCTACTAAGGAGGTTCTGACATACATTCATAAATACAATATGGCAGCAAGGTGATACAGCAGATAAGTATAACTATATATGGAATCAGGAATTGGAATCAGGAATACCTGAGTTCAAATCCTGCATCAGATACTTAAATTAGCTGTGTGATGCTAGTCGACTTCACTTAATCTCTTTAGTCTTATAAAGGGTGAATAATAACAATTACCTGTCCCTCAAATTATGGTGAGAATCAAATGGAAAGTATTTTGTAATCTTCAAAGAGCTATTGAAACGCTAGTTATAATTATTAGATATTATTACATAGTAGGGAAAATTGGCTAATTATAAGTATGAAATGTAATATAAAAGAGAGATCTGTATAACATGGATCCCATCCATGCCTTTTCATCTAAAGGAGCAAGGGCAAGCTTATGGGTGGGGGAAGGTGGCGTATGAACTGATTTTGAAAGAAGAAAAGGATTTCATTCATTATACTTTTTTACTTACCAACTCTTTCTTTTTTGGTCTTATGATTATATTTCTAAATAGGCAGAAATTTTGCGTGGAAATTTTAATAAAAAACTGTTTGTCCTAGACATGAATGAAACCTTGAAATTGTCTGCTACACTGGTGCCCCAACCATCCCAATCACCAGTTCCAGTGGTGAGTATGCAAATGTTTCCCTTTCCTTAGCCCAGCCTTCTCAATGGATTTGCCTGCTCCTTCTCCCGAGCAGCATTTGAGCTCCCAGGCATTCCTACTAAAGGATTTCCTAGGACTGAGCGCTCCAAAACAATTCATTTTCCAACCCTTGGAAAAAGTTACTGCCTTGTAGCTATGCCTTATTGCCCCTGGGTGATCAGGCCTGGAATTGGACTGGACAGGATGGTTCCAGGCAGGCATTAGCACACTAGGAAGTCTTGTTTTTGCTTCCCCAAAAGACAACATAAATTGCTACTTTTATTTATTATATCAGAAAGCTTCTAATCTCTTGTTCCTCAACCATTCTCCTTAGCCACCTCTTCCTCTTCCTCCTCCTCCTCCTTCTCTTCCTTTTTGTCTCTCTGTCTCTGTCTCTTTCTCTCTGTGTCTCTGTCTTTCTGTCTCTCTCTGTCTCTCTCTCTCTGTGTCTGTTTCTCTTCCTCTCTCAGTCTATCTCTGTCTCTTTCTCTCTCTGTCTCTGTCTCTGTGTCTCTTTCTGTATCTCTGTATCTCTGCTCTGCCTTGCTTTCTCTGTCTCTCTGTTTCTCTCTCTCTCTCTTCATGTCTTCTCTGATTCTCTTTCTCTCTCTGTCTCTGTTTCTCTTTCTCTGTCTCTCTGAGTCTCTATCTCTGTGTCTCTCTGTGTGATTCTGTCTCTTTCTCTCTGTGTCTCTCTCTGACTCTCTATGTGTCTCTGTTTCTCTCTCTTTGACTCTCTCTTTGTATCTCTGTCTCTCTGTCTCTGTTTCTCTTTTTCTGTCTCTCTGTGTCTCTATCTCTCTATGTGTCTGTTTCTCTCTCTTTGACTCTCTCTTTGTGTCTCTGTCTCTGTCTCTGTTTCTCCTTCTCTCTCTCTCTCTCTGCCTCTCTGTCTCTGTCTCTGAGTCTCTGTTTGTCTCTCTCTCCTCCCTTCTCCCCCCCCCCCCCACTGGCATGCTTTAACAGAGTCTCTGCCAATGGGGACTCGGCCTGGGCCCCCATGACCCTTGTCCCAGCCCACCCTCAGGTCTTGCTCCTGCTGGGCAGACTGAGCCCCTGCCAACCTGGGTCCCTACCAGTGCTTTTCTTCTCTGGCCGAGGCTCAGGAAAACATAGCTTGCTTTCAGAAGTCCTTGGAGTTTTTGCCTCCTTCATCTCCAATGGGATGTGTACATAGCCCTAGGAAGTAAGGGAGAGAGAGATGGGATGAAGGGAGCTCTTACACCTTGGCGAGGTGATGTTCCTTAGACCAGTTTGTTTCACAGAGTATGTTATTTTGTTTTCTTCTCTTTTTCCAAAGATAACTGTCAGTAATCCTCACTCTCTTGGGTTCAAAGTAAAAATGTACGAAGATGGCTATACCTATGATGGAAACACAATATTTACCATAGTAAGCTGAATTCCCACAATGGTACTATATAAACCCAGCTATCATTAGAAAATGGGTAGTGAGGTGGTACCTTAGGTAAGGTACTGGACCTGGAGTCAGGAGTTCAAATCTAGCCTCAGACACTTAACTGGCTGTGTGACTCTGGCAAATCACTTCACCCTGTTTGCCTCAGATTGGGGATGAAAAAGGCAAACCATTCTGCCAAGAAAACCCCAAATGGGGTGATGAAGAGTCAGACATGACTGAAATGATTAAGTCACAATTAGAAGTCACCCCTAAAAATTATGTTTAATGGAACCCTCAGATCCAGGTTGTTTGCCAAAGCCTATGGATAATTTTACCTTGGCAGCATCTCTCATATGTGCCCTCTCTCTTGTCTGACCGTGTCAGAGGGTACTGCAACATTGGTTTTGTCTGCCTCGTGTCTCTCGATCCTTGTTCAGCCACTAAAGCGATTTTCTGAAAATGCAGGTCCAGTTGCATCATCTCCACCCCATTCAGTAAGCCCTGTAGGCCCCTAATCCCTCTAGGAGAAATACAAAATTCTCTGTTGGACAATCACAGCCCTTATAAACCTGTCCCTTCCTACTTTTCTGGTCTTCTTAAATCTTTCTCCACTACATACATCTACATGTTCTTTGATCCAGGGACACTGGCCTCCCAGCTATTCCACAAACAAGGGACTCATCTCTTGACATTTTTTCTGGCCATCTCCCATCCACAGAATAATCTTTTCTCCTCCCCTCTCACTGCTGACCTCCCCTTGGTTTCCTTTAAATCACAATTAAAATCACATCTTCTACAGGAAGATTTCCTCAGTCCCTTTTAATTTCAGTGCTTCCTCTCTATTAATAACTTCCTATTTTGCTTGTATGCAGCTTGCATGTTATATATATGCAAATAAAAATTGTTTTTATGTTAGCCTGGAACCCTCATTAGTTTATAAACTCCTTAAGTCCCCAGTGCTTGACACATTTGTTGTTCAGTCATTTTCAGTCATTTCTGACTCTGTACATGGCATTTATACATGTGCATTTGTTAATTGATTGCTTGTCTGTAATTCTGTACTGCATAATATATAAAGGGTCTGTAACACTTTCTAATTAGGATATTCTCTCTTTCTCTCCCTCCCTCCCTTCTTCTCTCCTTCCCTTCTTCCCTTTCTCTCTCTTTCTCTTTCTGTCTCTGTCTCTCTTCTCTCTCTCTCTCTCTTTCTCTCTTTTTCTCCCTCTCCATCCCTCCTCCATCCCTCCTTCCCTCTCTCTCTCCATCTTTCTCTGTCTTCTTATATCTCTCCCCCCTTTCCCTTCCTCTCTTCCACAGGACATTTTCCTGATGCAGCAGCATGTCTCAGGCCGGGCTCATGGGAGCTTCATTTCCAAGTATGCTCTCTCTTCAAATCCTTTTGTTTTTGTAGATTTGGGATAGGGCCTGTGATGTCATTGCTGAAGAGGGACTCACTTGGCAATAGCCCCTTGCTTGGCAATTAGTCTTAGAGAGATGCTAAGGGACTGAAGGGTTCAGCGATTGCCCACAGCCTCACAGACAATATTTTTCAGGGATTTCAGTTCTTAACTAAACTACCCCCTTTTTTATCCCTCTCCAAAAGAGTTGTCAATGAGGACTTGAGTTCCTCTTCTGACAGTACCTGGAACACCTGGGTCTAGACACTGGAATCATCCTTAACTTTTACTCTCATTCACTGCACATATTCAAATCTTCTCTAGAATAAACATTTCCAGTTCCTTCAACTTGGCTCCTTAAATTAAATCAGTCAATAAGCATTTATTAAAAGTTTTTAGTATGTGCTAAGGACAGGGAATCCAAATAAGTTGAGGGATCCAGTTCTTGCCCTTAAAGCGCATATATTTTAGATACTTAAAAGATCTTTACAGAGAATATGAAAATAACCTGAGAGGACAAGTCACCAGCATTTGGGGGACTGGAAAAGGAGGTCTGCTGAAGGCAGAACTTGGGCTGAGCCTTGGAGAAAACCATGGAAGTCCAGAATTGGAGTGAGAAAAGAGGATGGAGCATTTCTCCATGGAGGGATAGCCAGTGCAGAGGTATGGGTGCTGTGTTTAAGGAACTGCAGGATCTTGAGTCTATTCAAAAATCCTGTCTTGCTCTGAGGCTCATTGATGTCTTTAAAAGGTAATGCCTAGAACTAGATGTGGTACTCCAGGATGGAATTGAGAATCATGGAAGTCTTTGACTTGCCAAGACCTTTGACCCAGTGTTCCTCCTGAATATTCCTGCTGCTTCTTGGGTTGGAACACCTTCTTTGGGTCCAGGTGTTCCAAGGAGCAGGGACTTCTCAGACTGAAATATCATTCCACCCTTGTGGCTGTATGTCTCTGAACTTCTTCCTTCTTCCTTTGACTGGTCATTTCCTCCCAGAAGTTCCATTTTAAGGAAAGTGCCCTGGCCAGTTCTCTTCATTCCTTTTTTCTTTTTTTTGCTGAGGCAATTGGAGCTAAGTGACTTGCCCAGGGTCACACAGCCAGGAAGTGTTAAGTGTCTGAGACCAGATTTGGACTCAGGTCCTCCTGACTTCAGGGCTGGTGCTCTATCCACTGTGTCACCTAGCTGCCCCTCTCTTCATTTCTTTTTAATTTCCTCTCTTGACTCTGAGATCTTTGGCCACCATTTTTCCACTCAATATTTTCTCTCTCCTCTTCTCCTGTCAATTGCCTCCCATTTTTCAGCTTCCTTATATGTGTGTCTTCATCCATTAGAATGTAATTTTTTGAGACCAAGTATTCCGAGTGCTTAGCACCTAGCAGTGCTTAATAAATGCTTGTTGATTTGTTGACCCCCATGAGATATGTCACATAGCTGCAATGAAACCAGGGTACTTACATACGCGTAGTTAGCAATTAGGGGGATCTGATCAAGGTGATCAAGACTGATTGCTCGTCTATCAAATGAAAGGGTTGGGTTAGATCACATACCATCTGAGGTCTCTTCTATCTCTATAGCCTTAGTTTTTTAAAGTAGAGAGACTAAAAACAACAACAAAAAGTAGAGAGACTAGAGGAATGTGTTTCCATATCTAGACAAGAAAAAAAGTGTTCTTTTAAAAATGGAAAGGGAGTTTTTATATGAATCTAAGGTAGAGGGGAGTCCTGAGTAAGATGGACAGATGAAAGGTCACATTGAGGAAAACAGAATGATTGAGCAATTTGAGCCAAGAAACAAAAATAAGCCTCTTCTTGAAGAAGAAGCAAAACCCAAAGATGGAGCAGTTATTTAGGTTTTAAAGGATGATGATATAGATCCAAAGCTTTGGCCAGTCAAGAGACTATCTAGGAAAGAATGAATCAGAAGAAGAGCAGATAAGAGAGAGGGCTTGAGTGGACAAAGGCAGCAATTGGTCCAGCTGACTTCCCTGAGAGTGTATCCAAGACATGACAGAAAATATCCCAAACGGATTGACTAAACCTTCCCACTCATCCATCCCACTTCTGATGATCCTGTTGGGTACCAAAGGTTCTGCCAAAGGAACTAAGAACACATGGCCACACAGAAAAATGAAAGCCTTGGGTGATGTTTTCAGCATTACTAACTTTGGAAAGCAAGGGGTTCAAAAGTGAAAAGCATATTTGGTAAGTGAGCAACTGATTAGGAAGATGGTGACCAAGAATGGTATTTGACTCGTTTACTCCTTTGAAAAATAAGATGAAAAAGCCTTTTATTTTCTTCCAATTCCAAATCTATAATGTTCTGATATATTTTAAAAAATGTAATTTAAGGGAAGAATGCTAACAGAATATTTTAGTAAAAGCTTCCTGGAAAAAGAAATATTTAAGATGAGTCTTGAAATGGGATGTAATACACTAAATGTCTAGTGAATTTATTAATTCTAAACTTTTGCCAAAACTAACTTTGCTCATTTCAAAGCATGTTAAGGGGAGACACCTTGCAAAAGTATAGATGGAAGATATATTGCTTGGGGAAAAGCAAACAAGTCCATTTGACACAGAATATTCCTTCACCTCTTCCATACTAGGATTCTGCGAATATAATTTACACAAAGTCAAGCGTGCAGGAAAACTAAACAGGACTTTAGAAACTTTGCCAGCTAATTCATAGCCAAGCAGTAACCTTCATTCCAACACCTCCAACCAGTAGTCTTGTAGTTTTTTTCTTTTTTTTTTTAATAAATGAAAGATGGGAGGAATAAAAGAAATTAGGCAATATCTTAATATTTCAGATAGCATAAAACTCATCAAGGATAAAAACGTCTTGGGGGGAAAGGAGGCATATATCTCTATGATTCCCTTTTAAAGAAGACAGAAAATCTGGGTCCCACGCTAGTTCCTGCCTTCAACTAAGTGTAACTGGACAAGTTATCTCTGCTCTCTGGACTATAAAATACAAAGGTGCTCTCTGACGTTGAAGTTGCAGAGACAATATGATTTCCCTTAGTATCCTAGTCCCACATTCCCCACCCTCCCTACTCTACCCTTCCCTCTCACACACACTTTGGAATATAATGATTTATCAATGTCTTTTCTAAAATGTGGTACAGCAAAGTAAATCAAGCATGCTCTCTGGTTTTGTTCACTTTGTTAGCTAAAGCTTTCTTTCTCATTGTAGCATGAAGACTGCCACTTTATCCACTATTACTCTGGATTTAATTGACAGAGGAATGTCCTGTATTGACTTACAACCTCAGGTATGTATTTGCAGACTTCATTCCTCATTTGCATTAAAGATTAAAATCAGAAGAGAAGTGGACATTTTCTCTTGGAAAACCAATGAATCAGGACAGCTAATGTACAGTGGCACCTTAGATAGTGCACCAGCTCTAGAGTCAGGAGGACTTGGGTTCAAATGTGAACTTAGATGCTTACTAACTAGCTTGTGCTCCTTAGGCAAGTGACTTAAATAAAATTGTCAAAGAGACAGCCAAACACACAGAGACAGAGAGAACAGGTAGATAAATTAACAGATAATAGAATATTGTAAGTACTTATGTCAGACACTGTGCCAAATGTTAGGGATACAAATACAAGTAAAAAGACATTCTCTGGCCTCAAGGAGCTTACATTCTGATGGAGGAAGACCACTGTTCAAAGGGAGCTAACAAGGGGTGGGAAAGGTACCTTCACATTTGGGAAGCATGGATAAATTGCTCAAATGGAATTTTATAAAGAAACTGAACTAAGTGGAGGAAGGAGTCATACTGTGATGCTAGACTGGGGTTTCTGTGGAAGAGGGTTCGAGAAAAGCTATTTTAACAGTCCAGAGGACAGTGGAAAGGGGACAGAATCAGACGGCTCAGCTCAGTATAGAGGATAAGGAGGAATGTTCTCCTTTCCAATGAAATGAGGACAAATAGGATTCATCTCACCTAGAGGAAGGATGAACATTTGTGCCTCAGTGTGCTGTCAGTGGAAAGTTATGCATGTCCCTGGCCCCTGTTGGAAGGAATTTAAATTGGTAGCAAAGCTGATTTTGGAGAAAATTTAGATGTTTAGAAGCCATTCAATTAAATTCACCAGACATTCAGTATGTATTTATTGTTGTATGTTATTTCATAGGTCAGGGAAAGGGTACTATATTGAGGTACAAAAGCTATCAATAATATTGAAGCACTTAAAGGTTTACAGAATACTTTACATGTGTCATCTCATTTGATCTTTGTAGTAGTAGGTACTATTTACAGATGAGGAAATTGAGGCTGAGAGAGTTGAAATCACTTGACCAACCAGGATCACACAAATCAATCCTTAGAATTTCAAATATAAAAACATTTTTCTTTTTTTCTTTTCTTTCTCTCTGAAGCAGAATTTAAACTCAGGTCTTCCTGACTCTAAATTCAATACTAAAATAAAAAGAGAGCTCTTCTCCACTTTCTAGACAATTATAGTGTCCACAATTATGCACTACACATTAGTGTGTGGTTTCTTTATCAAGTTACAACCTTCAGGTTCTGAGTGCTGGAGTGTCTATCAGCTGTGTCCCAGAAGTGATAATATGGTAAATCTTAAAAGCCCTATATCAAGCATGATTTATTATCATTACTTTGTCTTCTTTTATGGTGTTCAAATAGTAAGGAGCTGAAGACAGATCATTATTATGTTTTATATTTGAAATTCTAAGGATTGATTATAGCACAGATGGATAAACTGGTTGGTCTTAATATTTGAATAAAAATATCAGGACAGTTAAATGTTAGTATGGAAGATCATTCTTTACATTCTCTAGAAGCATGTTTGGGCCAAGTCCTGTAGCAGGAGAGACAAGAGAAATGACCTGGCTCTCCCTAGCCTGTTTTTACGTGGCTCTAATTTCCTCCATTAGCTCTTCTTATTTTGAATGCTTCTCATTCCATGTGGGATAGGGAGATTGAATGCCCAGGATAGTTCTTAAATTTTATGGATTTTTAATTCACAAATATCTATAGGGATTAGTATTAAAACCTTAATGTGTTATATTTATGTAATTGTGGACAAGTCAATTTGTTATAATATTCCTAGTACAGCTTATTCATTGAATTCTTCAGAATATTTTATGGTTTGCATTTGCAATATGAAGGATTGTCATTTGTTCATTTAGAAAGGCTAATGAGCTTTTGGTATATTACATATACCTAACTACCTGATCATGTCTTTCTAAGAATCATTGGATGCTAAATGACTAAAAATCATGACACATTCATATATAGTAAATTTTTCCACCCCTTCATTTGCATTGATCCATAAATCTGGACCCCTTAAGAATAACTTTTCTGTCATTTCTGAGAGAATTAACACGATCCTTAAATGCTATCACACATCTCTCTATACCTAGGAACACAGATCCAGAAAATATCTAATCCAGCCCCCTCATTTTACAGATGAGAAAATGAGGTATAGGGAGGTTAAAGTCACACAGGTACCAAGAAGGACTTTGACTGCAAGTCATCTGCCTATAGTGCTAATATTTTTGCTGAGCTATGCACTGTCCATTACAGATTTACAAGACTTGGTCATTTGTTTTACTCTTTTTTGTTTTATCATACTGTTAGTTAAGATCATGTGGATGTTGATTTTCATTTCGTTTTTAGGCATTTTATACATTGTCACCAAAGATAAACAACTTTTTTTTAAAGAAATTAAATTATTTTTCAATTAACAAAAATCCATTTTCATTATCTATCCTGCCTACTATGAATAAAGGGAGAGAGGAAGAGGGAGAGAGAGAGAGTCAGGGACAGGGACAGGGACAGAAAGAGAAATAGACAGAGACAGAGACAGACAGACAGAGAAACCCTTATAGTAAATATTGTCAAGCAAAATTAATTGCAGCATCAGCCATGTCAAAAAATCTCAATCTGAATTCTGATCAAGTCCGTCACTTCCCTATCTCAAGCAAATAGATAGTATGTTTTATTGTGGACCCTCTGGGATCATATGAAAGACTAGTTTCAGCTACATTTGACTAATCTTATGGGCTCTACCCGGTTTGTGAAGTGAGGTCTGGTTCCAAAAATATTTCAAGTTTTGTACCTGTATATCATGTCCCCTGAAAATCTCAGTCCTCACCCTCTTTTTCATTGAAGAATTATTCTCTTTGTCATTTTATTATCATCATAATCTCCATAATAATTTGTTGTGATTAGGGACTGAGGAATTCATCAGTGTAGATATAACTGACCCAGAGTCAACTTTTAAAATCTTGAAAAAATTGAATTTCTTGGCCGTGGTTCCAAACCAAATATGTATCTAAAGTAGGACCTGGAATCTATTTTTCCCCATGCCAAGGCTGGTTTTCTATTCTCTTGCATCATCCTACCTCCAAGTATGATGATAATTATGAATATTCCAATAATAGGGTGAAGCCTGTTGATAAAGTGGTCATCAATTAAAACCATGGCAATCATCTTTGTCAGAGAACATTTAGAACTGCCTTTCAGAACTCTATAAGCTTAATGGAACCATTTTAAAACCATTGCTTTTGGTAGAAGATGACAGAATTTGGTAGTCTTTTCCATCTTTTCCATCTTCCAAAAGAGCTAGCTTGGGATAGTTCCATCCAGGAGTGTGTTAATAATTTCATCTTTCTTTTGTCTATAGATAGGTCTCATTTCCATTGGTTGTAACTGGAACAAAAGGATCATCATTCGTAGGTAGGTTTGTATTTAGTGTTATTATGTGATTGTTCTTCCATTAACTTTTAACTAACTTCACAGAGTAGTAGAATTTAATTGTTGAAAAGAACTGCAAAGGCATTTTTGGCTCTGTAACTCTTGCAGCTTACTAGAAATGTTTATTAACTGAGTTAAATCAGAACAAAAATTCCCCCTCAAACATTTCCCACCAAAGATCCTCCAGCATGTGCTGGAAGACCTCCAGGGAAGAAAAACTTCCTTTCCTTTCCCAAAGCTATCTCTTTTAAAAGTAACTCATTCTATATGTGGATAGTCTCATCCTGAAGAAATGTTCCCAGTTCTCAGCCCTGCATTCACTTTACCCATCATTTCCATATCTGCCTTCTTCAGCCAAATATATCAAATTTAACTACTTTCTTCTGTGACAGGAGTTTCAGAAACTTGATGACACTCTTATATTAACATCTCTGTAACAGGATAGCTGTGAGGAGAAAATGAGATCTTATTTGTGGAGTGCTTTGCAAACCTTAAAAATCACTGTGTAAATGTATGATTGTTGTCCTTATCAGTTTTTCTTACAAGGGGAGGGTGAAGTTAATGAATTGCAAACCCAATACACATTAATTGAGCTAAATCCTCTTTTCTTCAAATTCATCCAGAGTTACTTCAATCCAAGTCAGAACCTAAGTCCTTTCACACTCTCTCTTGCCTTCTTCTGTCAACTCTACATTTCTCACCCCCTTATTACTGTTTCTTGAGTCTAGCACTCAACTATGCTCCATCCAGCAAGGAAAGGATTGTCACATCACCTCCATTGCTTGGTTGCCCTGCTTCAGTTTTTGGTTGCTCTATCACACTATTGATGTGAGAATTTTTTTCAAATACTTTACTAAAATTTAGGTGAACCATATCAACTTCATATTCCCAAGGCCGTGTTCCTGGTGATACTCCCAGGACGATATCCCTGGTGAACCACGTCTCAGCCTCCAACTGTTTTCACAAGCTGTGTCCATAGTTGTGACTATCCCTGCCTGTGAACACCACGTGTACTGCCTGGTGATCTTTCTGTTCAGCAAGCCTTTCTGGAGGGATGCAGCACTCTCTCTGCCGGGCTAGGTTCTCCAGGTCCCTGTGGCTCTTTTCTGCCATTCACTGGCCCTCTATTGGATAGTAACTGCTGTGGGGGAGTTTTCCCTACAGGTTAGGAAGAACTCTTAATCATTAACTTTGTGAGCAGCCAGAAGAAGCTCTCAAGATCACAAGGACAATTTAATAATTGGATCTCTATTTACATAAAGGTTATATTAATCACCTTTGAGACCTCTTCCAACCCTGAAATGTTGTGTTTCTCCCACTTCAATCTCCACAGGGATCTAACTGCATGTATGAAAAATTTCCTGAAACCTGAAGAGCTAGAGGATAATTATACTTATATCCTTGAAAAGTAAGTAGAAGGCTATTCAGATTAACCTTATTTGCTTTCTGTTGTTTTTCTTTATTCCCATATATCCAGGACTCCGTGATCTAACTTTATCAGAAGCTTGAGGCACCTTCCTGAGATAGTGTCTACTTCTAAATCAACCAGAATTTATTAAGGACCTGCTATATGCCAGACATAGAAAGAAATCCTACTTATGGAGTCTCTGTCTTATAAGTTAGAATTCTGACAAAGAAGGGCATCGTTTAGTTATCCACTCCCAGAAATGCCTTGACTATGAGAGTATTAGAGTAAAGAACTAAGATGTCAGAAAACTTGCTATTAACATAGGCAGCTAGATTCTAGGCCTGGAGTCAGGAAGACTTGAATTAAAATCTTACTTCAGACACTTATTAGCTATGTGACCCTGAGCATCCTCCACTTCTTCTGCTTCAGTTTTCCTCATCTGTAAAATGAAGATAATAGCACCAAACTCAAAAGCGTTTGTATGAGATTCAAGTGAGATAAATATGCGTAAGGCTCTTAGAACAATGCCTGACACTTAATTGGTGCCTGATAAAGGCTAACTGTTGTTGCTACTAATTTGGATAAGTCATTTCAACTTCTCCCAGTCCCATGAGATATTGATCTCTCAAGTTCCTTCCCAGTTTAATATTTTGTGTTTCCATTATAATAAATTCCTAAGGGATCTCCCTGACTCAGCTCCCTCCTCAGCTCCCAGATTAATCTCTTTGAAACACAGCTTTTATGATGCCATTCTTTTGTTCCAAGTCATAAATGGTTCTCTACTGTCCTTAAAATAAAGTCCAAATCCTGTCATTCCTAGCCTGTTACAACAGCCTGGTTTCATCCCAACCTAATCTTCCAGTCTTCTCTAATATGGCTCCTGTGCTCCACCCACACTGATCTACTTGCAATCTATCAAAAGATTCCTGATTTCCTGCTTCCATATTTTTTGCTCACACTGTTTTCTATCCCCTCAACTTCTCAAACTCTTTCCCCACTTACATGAATCTTTCAGATAGTCCAGTCCCCTTTCTCTCAACGAGGAATTCAGAATTGAGTAGATGGGGGTTTCCCCTCTCCCCAATTACCCCTCTCATAATGCTCTCTCCTGTAATCAAGTCACAGGCATTAAATGCTTCCTATATGCTAACCCCTCATTCAAATACTGGAGATAAAAAGAAAGGTGCTCTCAAAGATCTCCTTATCTAAATGCTCCAAGCAACATGGAAACTATTATATGCAGATAGATATAGCCTCTAAGAGATTAGGAGGAAGTAAAAAGAAAGAAGAGAAGGGATTTAGCTGAGGGAGTTAATTGGATCCTGCATTGATTTGTATTCTGCATTGATACTGGATTCTTATATGGTTATTCTAATTTTCTTGATGTATTTATTTACCATTTCTCCAGAAGAAACAGGGATCCAGGAGTAGGATAGTGGGGGAGGAAATCAAGAAACCGGGGCTTTGGTCCTAAATCTAGCAGTGACCAGCTTTGTGCCATTGGGTAAATCATCTAACCGGTTTTAATCTCACCTTCCTCATTTGTAAAATGGGAATACCTACGATTGTATTGCCTACCTACCAGAGGTGTTATATGAGGATTGAAGTGAGGGCATTGAGATTAGGATAGCAATTGGTTAAGTGTGGGAACTGAGTGAACCACATTGACTTCATTTTGTGACTTAATTCTGGAGCAAGTTCAGTGCCCTTTCTATTCAATTATGGGACTAGTCCAACTTCTAACTTGTGAAAAAACTTTATTCAATAGTGGGAATTGGGAGAAAACCTTATTGAATTGTTTGAATTCAGCCCTCTGTGATTGGGAAACTGGACCACCTCTAACCTGTTTAGAGACCTAGATTATGCTGACTAGAAACTCAGTTGGATGCAAAAATTGATAAAAGGAATTTTCTTACCATTGTACATCTCAGGTAGCCATATGTTTTACTGAAAACTGGCCCCATATCATTCAGTTATGGTTTTCATGTTCCTTTGATTTCATAACTTAGGAAGAATAGGACACCTCTTTTCTTGAATAAGGGAATTACACCTGTGTGGTATGAACCCATCCAATAAATTTCAGAGATCTCTCAAGGTGTAAAGAAAAAGTTTTATTCGTTTCTCAGGAGGAGCAGGTGTCACTCTCACCATACAAGGGGTGAAAGTGAGGTCCTGAGCATAAGTATCATAAGCAATATATATGTTCCCTAATGCAATATTAACCATCCCACCTTGAAGGTTCATCTCGTTGGATGAGCATAAAAGCTTTTTTTAAAAAAACTATATTAGAAAGCATCAGTCATTAAAACAATCTGACTCTGGCTGGGAAAACAGGTGCTAGATCAGTGGGAAACAGGGAAACAACACATAAATGCAAATTTAAACAAAGACATGTCTTTTGTTGACCCTGAGATATGTGTCCTCAATGTACAGGCTGGGTAACTAGATCAGCTTGATCTATATATATTCCCAAAATTGTTCTGTCTACCCAAATCCTGGGAATTGTTGTCAGAAGGAAAGGCAGGAGAAAATGGGAACCTGATCTATAGCTTGGTTAATTTATAGTTTTATTTTGAAGAAATATCAAACTTTTCCCATTCACACCTGTTTGCTTCTTCCTCCCAATTTGGAAAGTGATAGTCTTTTATCCAATTAGAAATCAGATTACTTAATGTTGTATTACTCCTTTTAATTAATTGTCCTTATTTGTTTCATTAGTTTTAATGTCTAAAAGTCTGTCTTCCTTAGCATTCAGGAGCTTGCTCCAAGCTGAGGAAGGGGACTGGTCCTGGTTTGTGGGGCAATTCCTATGTATTGCTTAGTAAATTGATGTGTCATTTCATCTTTCATCCACCAAAAAAGGAAATGAGGTATATAAAGTCCTGGGAAAACCTGAAAGTGATGAGGTTTGTGGCAGTCAGAGAGTTGTTAAAATCCCCTTATGGCCGGTGCACAGGTTTTTCATGAAAGAATTCATGAAACCCAAAATATTAATTGGCAAAAATGAAAGTTTATTGTTGGACAGGAAGTCAGTTGTGCTAAGAGACTGACTTCTTTAGTGGCAAAGTTCTATTAGGGAAATGGAGGCTGACACTGAGAAAAGAATGCCATCTCAGCGGGGAAGGATCCTAGAAGCAGAGCAAGCAGCTCAGGATCTTCTGCAAGGAGTGAGTTTAGAAACTGCCCTTTAAATGGAGTCTTAAGGCTTTGGGTTGAAAAGGAAGCCAAATTTTCCAGGCCTAGATGTTTATTGATATCCAGCCCAGATCTCCAATTGGAATTAACAACACTTCAAAGGGGAGCTTTTTGACCAAGATTTCTAATTGAATCAAAGGCTCTGATATCCCTAAAAGATAACTTATCTGGGGGGATATGCCTTCCCCAGGAGGGACTGAGACTCCAAAAGGGATCATATATCAAAAGGGAACACAGTTTCACAGTGATAATCTTACAGGGAACACAGTTTCCCTCCCCCTTCAGAATCACCATGTAAATTCTTTCCTAGTGTTTTTATTCTGCCTCACTACCATTGTAAGCCCTTGGAGCACAAGGACCTCATATTTCAGGAAACTTTTAATTGGCAGTTCCTGGCCCCAGATTGTGGGTCATAAAGGCATGCCCAAGAGGGCCAGGAGAACTTGTCCAAGCAATTCATGTCTCTTCAGGGCATCCCAGGGACAATCTCAGGATACAAAACTCTGCCTAGAACTACATCTCTTGGAAGAGAGGAAGCATTTTGTGTGCTGGATTCCACATGATCTGACCACCTATGTTTTACATCTCACTAGTTCTCCTTTAAATTTTTTTTTTTCCACAAAGATTGATGCTGAAAGACCTCTAGCAGTAAATGAAAACACTTGTTCCAGAGGCATTGGGATGTTGCCTTTCAGTCCTGCCAGGATCTAGGGTTTTTTGAGTTTATTTTAAAAAGCCTTATGTGAAAAGAGCCTTAGATTAGCTTTTTGGGTGGTTAATATTAAGGTTTTTCTAGATCACCATGCAGGGGTCCTCAAACTTTTTAAATAGGAGGCCAATTCACTGTTCCTCAGACTGTTGGAGGGCCGGACTATAGTAAAAAACAAAAACTTTGCTTTGTGGGCCTTTAAATAAAGAAACTTTATAGCCCTGGGTGAGGGGGATAATAGTCCTCAGCTGCCACATCTGGCCCACAGCCTGTAGTTTGAGGACCCCAGCTAGAGTTAACCAGAAACCTGCTGAGTTCTCCCAAAGTCCTCTGCTACATATCTTTCCTTGTTGTTGAGAGCAGATACTTTTTACCTTTCTTTGTATCCCCTGCCCTTAAACATAGTGCCTAGGATATAGAAAATAGTATAAATGAATGAATCAACCAAATGAATGGCTTGTCTATCCTTCCTATGAAACCATTCAGAAAAACTAACCAAAGTAACAAGTTCAACATCATATACAATGTTCCACTCCCTAAAAAAGGGAATGGAGGAGGGAGAAGGGAGAGAGGTAGGTGTCTTCTTCAGGACCAGATGGATTCATTATAATTAACCAGCATTCAGTTTCCAATTTTTTGTTATTATCTTTGCCATTTTCACTGTTGTCATTGTGAAAGTTGTTTTCCTGGTTCTGTTTACTTCACTTTGCAGCTGTTTGTTTACGTCTTCTCATGCTCTGTATTTAGCATGTTCCTCTATATTCATCAGTCTCCTCTCTGGTATAAAAGGAAAGGAAGGAAAGGGGAAAGAAAGAATAAAAAAGGATTTAGACATCCCTTACTCTCCTCAATACTATGTTCCCACTCCTGCCTTAACATACGTACAGCCAATGAACATTCCTGGATTTAAGCAGTTCTTTATACATAATAACCATATATAACACCCTGTTTGCTAATGCCCTGAAAGACAGCCTCATGTCTCAAAGAAGTTATGTGTGCAGAGTATATGATATGATTGTGAATCCATCGGTGTAATTATATATTTAGATAACCCACTCCAGGCATGTATCTTTTTTCCCCCAATTTATTTTTAACGGTTTTTTTTTTTCAATTTTGATTTTCAAGTTCTTTCCCTTCCTCTACTCCTTCCCCTCCCCACTGAGATGTCAAGTTCTATGATATCAATTATAAATATTTCCATATTAGCCATGTCACCCAAAAAAAAAAAAGGAGCAAGAAAAACAAAGTGAAAAAATTCATTTTGGACTCAAGAGTTTATCAGTTTTCTCTCGGGAGATGGATAGCATTTTTCATCATAAGTCAGAATTGTCTTAGATTGTATTGATCAAAATAGTGAAGTAATAAATAGTTGATTATCTTTACAACAAGACATTAAAATGTGCAAATTTAGGAACATCTCCTTCTCAAATGGTCATGTGAACTTTTTGTGCCCAACCTATGGAAGAGTCTTCCTTGATCATATTGGTATGACTAGTCTCTCAAAATAACAATAGAGCAATTCATTACACACTACCGACAAAATATTATTCTTGTTTTCCTCGTATAGGACATCATATGATGGTAGCTATCATTCTCGAAAGCAGCCAAATAATAAGGACCTGATTGTGGAGTATGAGTATGAGAGACTGGGATGTCCACTCCTGGTCTATTATAACAGTCCATGGAAACCAGTGATTGAATTGTAAGACATTATTACATCATTTTATAATAAGTCACATTCATACTCCCTTCCCCATTTTGCTTTTGTGGTGTTCTTTAGTCTGTTAGAGATCCTTACCAGGAAATAGATATTGGAAGCTAGTTCAGAAACTCAGGCTTATGAAAATATCATAGGATTTAATTAATAATAGGGGAATAAGGGACTCAGAATGTCACCTAGGAAGAATGAGCAGGAAGAATTATATCAGGCTATTCTGTAAAGAACATTTATCTTCCTCTCCTCTATAATCAGGACAACTCACTATCTAGAAAATCTTGTTTCATGTTTGTGCTCAAAAGAGGCAAAATGTGAAATAGCTAATTAGCAGAATTATTAAACTGTACTATGTCTTAACGAAGCTTGCTACTGGCTTCTCAACAGATTATGATCTGACTATAATATAAATCGAATTTTTAAATTGTTTAAATAATTCTGTTAATGCACAGTGGGATTTTTTTTCTATTTATCATTGCTTTAAGTATACAAATAAGATGGAATTTCTGCCCCTTTCCTTCCCCCACTCCCCTCCCCCCCCCCCAAAAAAAAAAAAAACAACATAGAAAAGCAAACCTAAAGGCAACAGGCAATAATGAGTGAGATCTTGCCTCACTAGTTGTATGATTCTGGACAAGCCTTTCAATTTTTAAATGCTCTAGACCACTCTTTTAAGATAGGTTCTGGGCTCCATGAACTTGTTTTTAAAAAATATTTTGATAACTATATATAACCAGGGGCAACTAGGTGGTACAGTGGGTAGAATATGGGACCTGAGGTGAGGTGTCCTTTCTGAGTTCAAGTCAGGCCTATATGCCCTGGACAAGTCACTTAACTCTGTGTGCCTCAGTCTCCTCATTTGTAAAATGAACTGGAGAAGAAAATAACGATTCCAGTATCTTTCCAAGAAAACCCCAAATAGGGTCACAAAGGGTCAGACACAGCTGAAAACACTGAAAAATAATGATTTCAAGAGAATTCCTTTTCATTGTAATCTCATGTATTTTATTTTATGTATTTAATAACATTTTTCTGGGGAAGAGTCAATAGACTTCATCAGGATGCCATGATTCATGATCCCCTAAAAAGTTAGACCCCTGCTTTCAAAGTATGTTTTGTAGAAAAGATGATGTCCTACATTGAGAGAGACAATTTCTTCACTTGAATGCCAATGAAATCACAAATGCAATCCTTTGTCCCTATCCTTCCTGTAAAATGAAATTCCTCATATTAAGGAGCTAATGCTTTGAGCAGAAGGAAAGTGGTTCTTTTCATTTTCAAGTAGGACTTTAAAGCTAAAGGGGTACCCAAGATACCAAAGAACATAATTGTGAGTCACAGCAGCTAATTAAGATATGTTAAAATTGGGAAAAAAAAGGGGAACCAGGACAAATAAGGAAGATCAAGCCCTCACTTAGAATCCCTTCAACTATTTAAATAATTGAGTTCTCCCAATCCTCAACAGTACCACTTTAGGATCTGGGAATTCCTTAAGCAATAATGGCCAGGGGCATAGGAGCTGATCTTCACCTCCCATTCTCAATAATGGATGAAAGGAGGAAATCTTATTATCTAAAGGAATGATTAGTTGAAAATCGAACAATTATGGACCCATTTCTTTGCAGTAGTGGGAAGTCCACAAGATGGAACATTACACATATTTTCAGACTTTTTCCAATGTACTGATGGTTTTGCTAATTTGTTTTCTCTTCTTCCTTTGTCCTTTTTCTTTGAAACAAATATTCTTTGCTATATAGGATAACTCTCTGAGATAGGGAAGAGCAAAGATGCTGAAAGAAATTTGAATGCAAAAATCTTAAGTTATCACTAAAAATTATATCTTAAAAAGTATTGTGGAAATTCCCTTTGGCATTCAAAATAAGCTACCAGGTGTCTATTTGTTGTTGTTAATACCATCTGATTTGGAAAAAACCATTAATTTCACCTTTTTGTCCTTTCCCCACAAATTCATTGTTTGGTCTAATTGGTACCAGAAAGAAATTAATGGAGGAAAAGAAAAACAACTCCTTCGGGAATGGCTAAAAGAAAAATTCTAATTGATTTATTGACTTTCTAGAATTACCCTGGTCACTAGTTGTAATTTCACCAGAATTTCTTCTTAGAAGCCACAGACTCACATTTTAGGATTATATCCTAACTCCTGCACCTAACACTGCATTTACAATATTCCACTAATGTACACACATCTTCTCTTTGTGTATATATGGCACAGGTGGAAAGAATCAAATTTTGTGGAAGTTGTTAAAACAGAATTTATTCTCATAGAACGAAATGGATTATTTACTTACAACTATTCCCTGACTGTTGGCAAAGCTTTGTGCAAATCACAAGCTCAGAGTTGGTCTTCTATGATAGATGCTTCTTCTAAGAAAGATTTGAATGCATGGAATAGAGAGGTAATGTTTATCTTAATTGCTTTAAAAAGGAAGTGGGAAAGGGTAGGTAATCAAGGGTCTTTTAAATGGGATAGTAAAAGCTTCAGGCAGCAAGATGATGCAGTAGATAGAGTGCCAGATCTAGAGGCAGGAAGACCTAAATTCAAATGTGACCTCAGACATTTACTAGTTATGTGATCCTGGGCAAGTCACTTAATCCTGTTTGTCTCAGTTTCCTCATTTGTAAAATGAGCTAGAGAAATACCTTTACCAAGAAAACCCTAAATGGGATCACAGTCCCATATATGAAAAAAAAAAAAAAAAAAAAAACAACCAGCTAAACAATGTTAAAAGCTTATTCATTAAAAAAAATATTTGACTTGAACTCATTTTGCATGCTTCTTTTCCAGAGCTCAATTACTATTTGATGAGCTAAAGAACGCAGAATGTATTCATATCTCTATTACCTCGACATTTAAAGGATATTGAACTTTGAGCCAGGAGAAGCAGGTTCTAGTCTTGGCTGTACCATCAATTAATTCTGGAATTTCCCTTCTCTGGGTCATAGTCTCTCAGCAGTAAAATAAGGAAATTAAACTGGGCAGTGAGGGGTTTCCACAGGATAGGAAGTCATAGTACAAATGAAAAGTAGGGTTTTAAAAGGTAAGGCAAATGAAGTGAAAAGTCAATAAATGGTGGTCAGTTAAGGAAATTTCCTAATTCTTGAACATGCTGGTATGTTTGTGGATGATGGTAAGAGCTAAGGTACTTTTTTGAGTCCTACTACAAAGTACAACTTCGGTGGAGTTGTGACTCATGAGAAATGAATAAGTTAAGAAAGAAGATGCATGCCGGAGGCATTTGAGGGAGAGTCTACATATAAGTATCCCCTAATATGAGGGCAGTAGTTTCAGAGAAGGGAAAAATTAGGAGCCTTTTTTTTTTTTTTTTTTTTTTTTTTGAGGAAAGGAGGAAAGTTATGGGAGGGTTTCTGCTAGACAACAGCTACCAGGACGGGAACTTCAAAGGTGGAGAGCTTATGGAATGGTAAAGATAGGGAGGGAACCATTTTGGTAGCAGGGGAAACAAGGAATATTCCAACTCTCCAGCCTCAACAAGTGAGCCAAGGAGAATGATGGGTCTCTTAATCTAATTCAAGACTTTTCTCATCTTTCTTAGAATTATGTCAACTGCCATGAACACAATGAAAAAGCTCCATTGCTATCGCCTCAAGCTGAATACCAGATTCTTGGGGGCTCGACATCTAATAGTATTATATTTAATCAAAGAAATGGGATTTATATTTTTCTCCTGCGTATTGTGGATCCCTATTATAGGTCAGCTAAAGTACAAAAGAGTTCTCTGGGGAAATTCCTTTTTCTAGAGGAACAGTGTTAGGATTATATTGTGAGGAAAATGTATGTGTACATCCTCCATCCCAGTCATCCCCTTCATTCCTCACGTGGAGTGTTAGGTTAAAAACCATAAGCTTTCCAGGCTGGAATCACCCCTAATATTGGGGTGGCAAGCAGTGGGAATCTTATCCACATCATCTCATTTCTTCTCTCTCTCTTTCTTTCTCTCTCTCTCTCTCTTTTCTCTCTCTTCTTCTCTCTCTCTTTCTTTCTCTCTTCCTCCCTTCTTTCCTCCCTTTCTCCCTCCTTCCCTCCCTTCTTTCCTCTCTTGGGGTAATGGAGGAATCCAGCTTGAAAATTTTCCCTTCTTTACATCTTCCCTTAATTCTGCAGTTAATTGTAGTCTGAGATCATAGGTGGGGGTGAGGATGCCATTTAGGAAAGAAACAAGGGTTATGATTCTCATAATTCTTATAGAATCTTGAACCTTTCCTTTTTAGAGTTATCCCTGCTGACTTGGGTTTCTTGACAACAGGAAAAGTTCTGATACATCCATTATTCCATTATTCCCAACCCATATCACTCCCCCATCTTAGAAAGGGAGAAAAAACATTTTCAAATAGGGTCTTAGAGATCAAACTGCGAATCTCTTGGGCTCACCTACACTCTTCCTTTTCTCTTGCAGCTACTGTGATTTGACTACCGTCTTCAGTGTATATGTCTATGGTGCTTTCCCAAAACAGACTCTACCTGACTATATAGTTGCCCTGTTGATAATATGTTTCATGCTCTTTTTACTCTGGCTTGGATACTTCATTCCAAAACTGACAAAATCACAATATGGAAACAGATTTAAATTATTTTGCCGGAATTTATGCCCCAGGAGTAAGGAAAAAAGAGGGAAATTTCATATAACTAAGTTAAAGAAATAAGGCATTCAAATGCATGGTTGTTATTTTTATTAAAATATTATAGGGAAATGTTATTACAATAAAATAAATTTGACTTTTCTTAAATTTTCTCTTGATTCCAATTTACAAATAACCTTTTCTCTCCCTCCCACCTCTTTTCCCCAGTGAGAGGGAAAAAACAAGAAAAACAAAACCTCTGCTAGAAGGATGTAGAATCAAGAGAAATTTTTAAATCCCTATAAGCCCATGTCCCAAAACATATGACTCATTGTACCCATTTAATCATCTCTGTCAAGTGGATAGAGTTCTAAATCATTAATCTTCTGGAATCATGGTCAATCTCTGTAAGGATCATAGTCTTTCAAAACTGTTCATTTTTGTAATATTATAGCATAAATTATATCATAAATTGTTCCCCTGGTTCTACTCATTTCATTAGCATTTGTTCAAATCAAGGTTCAAATAACATTGCTTCCTCCACCTATTCCTTATTTGAATAGACTTCTAATTGTATCCCGATTTTGTGACCTAAGTTCCCTCCCATATTTCTCCTGCTTTCTTTCTGTCTTCTCCCTTTTTTACTAACATAAATAGGCAGTTTTAAGAGCTAATAAAGTTACCAAGAATATATGGAAAAAAATACCCTTAAATCACTAATAATTAGAGAAATGCAAATTAAAACAACTCAGGAACTTCTCTACCTGCATCAGTCTGGCTAGAATAACAAAAAGGAATATGAGAAATGTTGGAGAATACTAACACACTGATGGTAGAGCTGTGAACTAGTCCAACCATTTTGAAATATAGTTTGGAACTATTCCCAAAAAGCTATTAAACTGCATGTGTCCTTTGACCTAGCTATGTCTATACCTCAAAAAGGTCAAAGAGGAAAAGAATCCATGTGTACAAAAATAGTTTTATCATCAGCCCTTCTTTGTATTAGCTAAAAATTGAAAACTTGTGGGACTACAGAATAGGGAACACAAAACTGAAAAACTTCTGCAGAGGTAATATTACTGCATCGAGGATAAGAGAGTAGTAGTTGACTGGGGGGGTGGGAGGGGGAATCATCAAATTTCTCTGATAAAAGTTTGGTATCCAAGATACATGTACAAACATTTATAAATGCATAAACATATATATGTATACACATGTGGTGTTACGTGTATATACATATGGTTACCTGCAAATACATGTAAGACTAAAAATCATTCCTCAACAGATGAATAGTCAAAAGATATGAACAATTTTCAAAAAAGGAATGGATAAGTGTTCATAATCACATAAAACAATGTTCCAAATCACTAATAATAAGAGAACTGCACACCAAAACAACCCTGATACTTTATATCACAACTTGCAAATGGACAAAAATAAGAAAAAAATCCCCACAATGTTGGAGAGGTCATAGAAGGATAAACGTACTAATACATTGTTGGTGGAGCTATGAAATGATACAACCATTTTGAAAAGCAGAGATCTTATTTTTACAATATTAGAAGAGAAAAATATACCTCTCGTGGCTATAGATAGGAGATACATCCTCAACCAAATAAGAGAAACAATTCCAAAGATAAAAACATAATTTTGATTACTTGAAACTGAAAAGTTTCATCAGAAATCAAATTAATGCATCCAGGATAAGGGAAGTGATTGAATTGGGGAAAAAAAAATCTTTTATCACATTTCTTGATAGTGACCATACTCCAAGTGACACATAATCCAAGACAAATAATCAACAAATATAAAATATTCCCCAATAGATATGGTTAAAAAGATATGAACAAACAGTTCTCAGAAGAATTATGAAGTATTTACAATCATATGGAACAATGTTCTAAATTAATAAGAAAAATACAAAATAAAACAACCCTAAAGCTTTTTTTCACTTCCTACAAATTGGCAAAAATGAACAAAAACAGTGTTAGGGGAATTATGGAAGGATAAACACACTAATTGCTGATAGAGCTATGAAATGGTGTCATTTTGGAAAACAATTTGGAATTATGTAAATAAGCTAAAATATCTATACCTTTTAAACTGGAGGATCCAGGAAATCATCAATGAAATTTTAAAAACAAAAAACAAAGTGTCTCATTCTCTCTCTTTCTCTCTCTCTCTCTATATATACACACACATATAAAAAGTCCATATATATCAAAATATTTATAGCAGCACTTTATATAATAGCTAAGAACTGGAAACAAAATAGATTCCTATTAATTGGGAATTAGCTAATCAAATTGTGGTACATGAATTTCATGGAATAATTACTGTGCGATAAATAATGTGTGTGATGAATACATAGAAATCCCTGTTCTCTCAGTGCTCTAGGAAACTCTTATGTAGACTATAAGTTAAAATGTCATCTAAACAAGATTGGGAGATCTCTATAGAAATGAAATGAGTTCCTTCCTATCCCTATCAACAAAGAATGGGTTATTAGTCAGAGCATGGGGAAGGTGTGGGTGTGTATATATATATATATATATATATTTATATACATATATATATTTGGAAATAAAATTGATATATTTATCAATTTAAAAAGTTCAATGCTTTGTATTTATCTGGGCAGTTAAGTAATACAGTAAACAGAATGCAGGGCCTAAAGTCAGGAAGACATCATGAGTTCAAACCCTGGACAAGTCACTTAATCCTATTTGCTTCGATTTTTTCATCTGTAAAATGATCTGGAGTAGGAAATGGCAAACCCATTCCAAGATCTTTGCCAAAAAATTTACTTATTTTTTCTATATTGTATCTTCACTTCCTCCTCCAGGAAAATGTAAGCTTTTTAGTTCCTGGAGCTATTTTTAATTTTATTTTGATTTTGTGAATTCCTTAAGAGCAGAGACTTTTACTTTTCTTTGTGACCCTAGAACTTAATACTACCTGGCACATAGTATCTGGGTAATGTTTATTGATTATTGATAATAGTCACAAAAAAGAAACTGAAAGGGGAGAGGAGATTATAGTTTCAGAGCTGATTTCATCCTACACAATGATGAGTTTTTGGAGATCCTGAAATTTAGGCAGTCGAGGAGTTTTGTTTTTGTTTTTGTTTTTTGGCTGTGGTGGCAAAACCAATGAAAAAGTAGGGAATAGCAAGATAGGTGAACATAATCTTACTGGGATGTGATAAATATGGAGAAAGATGGGAAGACAAATGAGTTAATGCAGAATGAAGTAAACAGTTACAACAAAATAACCTATGTGATGACCTCAACCACGCAAAGATCAAGAATGCTGTGTGATTTTAATGACCAAGTTTGGTCCCAGAAAAGAACTAAGAAAAATACACCTTCCTTCCTTCCTTTGCCTAAGTGAGGGGATATGGCGTGTGCAGTCAGACATATGGTGGGTGAGTTGGTTTTATTTAACTCCTTTTTGTTGTCTCTGTTTTAAGGGATCTCGTTTGGGAAGAGACGAGAGAGAGGGATATATTTGGAGATAGAGGCGTTAGAAAAATAAAAAGTATCAAGAAGAGTACGAGAATAAAGAAACCAAGCATTAAGTTCTGGGGAAACTAGGTTAGTGCTGCAGTGTAGAGTGTTCCGCTGGCGTCAGAAAGACTCATCTTCCAGCTTTCAAATCTGTCCTCAGATTCTGGGCGAGTCAGTCAATCCTGTCTGTCTCAGTTCCTTCTCTATAAAACGAGCTGGAGTAAGAAATGGCAAGCCACTCCAATAGATTTACCAAGAAACTCTTGATGGGGTCACAATGAATTAGACATAACTGAAATGACTGAACAACAACTAGGGATACATTGATTAAAAAAAAACAAAAACAAAAAAGAAAAATAGCCCCTATTCTCAAGGAGCTAGTATTCTACTGGGAAAATAACAACCTTGACATTCTTGATTCCACATTCAATAGAACTATGGCTCCTTGAATGGAGAGACTGTTTGCTTTCTGTCTGTCTTTGTATTTGCAATACCTGGTATGCCATATTTGTTGAATATGGAATTTGTCATCCATTAAAGCCCCTTGATCTTTTCCAGAAAATTATTTTCTAGCATCACATTGTCCATCTTGTCCCTATGAAATTGATAAGTTTATCGGAAGTAGATCAGATCTTACTAAATTTGCTCCCCATCCCCATTTTAGAGATTGGTAAACTACCAGGTGACTTTTCTCAGCTACACACAGCGAAACGTTCTTGGAGTCCTCTGGGGTGAGCAACGTGAAGAACCTTTTTGCAGGAGTTTGGGATAAGCTGGAAGACCAGGCCCTGGAGATTCCATGGATCTGAGAACAAGAACAAAGTGGAGCTCCCCAGAACCTACCTGGTGGGAAGTTCTTGAAAGGCCATTCAGGAGAGAGTCTCCCTGAGCAACTCCTGGGTTCCTGCCGCCTCCTTAAAATGAGCCAGTTCCTACAAGAAAACCAAGCTCCTCCATCCGTGCCCTGAAAAGATGAGAACTCAGACCCAGGCACAGAGAAAGGGAGGTTCTAGTTCTGGTTCTGGTTCTGGCCCTGATCCTGCCTTAGAATCAGTCTTCCAATCTCTACAATGGAAGAACCTGGATTTGTGTTAATCTCACACTCTTTTGACTCTGAATGTCTATATTCGGGCTCTCCAGGTGAGATTTTGTCTGGATCTGGAGGTGGGCAATCGCTCTCTGCTGTGTCCCCTTCCCCAGCTACACCTCCTGCCCTGAGCCCCAGCCCTGGGATGGGGGAAGCAGGTGAGAGTGGGCAGCCAGGAGATGCCTCTGTGCCCCGGGAATTATTACAGAATGTCAGGAAAGGGTCTCAGAAACCGGCGGGTTGGAAATAAAGTGAGAAAAAGGAAAACCCAAGGACGGGAAGGTCATGGGATTACACTGAAGTCCAGCTCTCTGGGCTCCCATGCTGGGCGCTCTGTGCTCTCTCCCACCTGTCTCCTTTCTTCTCCAGGTCCCCTTCCAGGTGTAGCAGCATGGCCTCTGCAGGGCCCCAGGTGTGTCCCTCCCACTACCTCAAAGGCTGCACCCCTGGGGCCCGGAGCACTCACTGGGGCCCCCACAGAACCTCGGGCCCGGGGACAGGGAGTGAGTCCAGAGGCTCTGAGCAGAGGACTTCAGGGGACAGTGTCCCCCCCCCCCCAATCCTTCCCTCCAGAGCCAGGTCTGGCAGAGGCGCTCCCCCCTCCCACCCCCGGGCACCCAGTGTGGCCCACAGAGCTAACGGGGAGCTGGGGAGAGCAGGCTCTATGGCACTGGCCTGGTATCTGGGTCATTCTTTAGCAGCCCAGAAAGTTGTCATGGTGCCAGTCTGTTGTCTAGGACTCCCCTCACGATCCTCCTCCCTGCCCCCCTGGCCCTTCTCCCCCTGCCACCTCCCCTCCTCCCCCTCCCCCCCAACTCCCTTCCCCCTGTCCCCTGATTCCTCTCCCCCTGCCCAGTTTGTAAAGATTCCAACATCGTATTGTATCAATTAGTTCTACTTAGTACCTTGTTTCAGGTTCTGGCCCAAAACATCTTCTTGTAAGATCAGATCAATAATCTATTAACTCTAATGAGTTAGCAGTTTGTAAAGATTCCTACCCTGCCCCCCTGGCTCCCCTCCCCCTGCCCCCCTGGCTCCCCTCCCCCTGCCCCCTGACTCCCCTCCCTCTGCCCCCCTGGCTCCCCTCCCCCTGCCCCATGGCTCCCCTCCCCCTGCCCCCCTCCTCCCTGCCCATGTCTTCACTTCTCCGAGAACTGTAAGCTGGCGGACTTCCTGGTGGCAGAAACCCCGGTCTGGCCTGGTGGGTGCCCTGACCCCCCGTTGGTTGGGAACATGGCAGCCCAAGTGGAATCCCCCTTCTCCCGAGAATCTGGCTCAGGATGCCTTCCTCCTGAAGCGCGTGCAGCAAAGCAAGCGGCCTTGGTCAGCATCAAGCTGCTCACTCACTCCCAAAGGGTCCCTCTTTCTTCCTCCCCCTTATTTCCTCTGGGCCAGGCTGGCAGCCTCCGGGTTAACTGTTCCTTCAGTAAGTGCCCCCCGCGGGCTCGCTCCCTGCTAGGGGACGGGGACCAAAACCCTGCAAGTCTCTGCCCGCAAGGAGCCCGATGCTATCAAGGAGAACCCCCCCCCCCAATAAGTAAATATAAACTCTGTGTGAGTAGTTGGAGATAGGAAAGGACTAACAAGATGGGGAGAGAAAAGAATTAAAATTGGCTTTAGGAACCTTGAGCTGACCTTTAAAGAATTAAGGATTATAATTTGAGGGGAAAGCAAGAGATGCAGTCTTGTTATGGGGGCACAGCAAGCTGGCAGACAAGAGGAGGAGTGATGGTCTAAGTCTAAGCAGAGGACCAGGGATCTTAGCTAGGGGCCAAGGTTAAGTGCTTTTTGCGGCTTTGGGAATGTGGCAGCCTGTTAGGGCTTCTGCCCCTTCCCCAACCCTCCATGCTCTGGCTCTGCCACGGCCGGGGCTCTCGCCCGAGTTCCGCCCTTCCACCTCAGTTTCCCTGGGTATGCCCTGAATAAGTAATAGCCCCACTCCTGGAAATCCTGAAATAGCACTGAGTCATAAAACCTCGGGCACCTTCTCTCAAAAGCTCGCTGGGAGAATTCCCCCTCCCTTTGAGCTTTGCCCCTCCTCACTGAACCCTGCCCTCCACCTTCTTATCTCGACCCTCATCCTGTCAGAACTAGTCCTGGCACTAGGGCTTGTTCCCCACCCAGTATTCTCGCCCCCTTTAGCTGCCTTTGTTTCCCCAGCTATAAAAGTCTCTGCATTAGTTGCTGGCTGCCGAGTCCCATACAGCCGGCTAGTCTAAGTTCTCCACAATTAAAATATTAAAAACCAAGCTCTGTCTTGCCTCAGTTTCTCCAGCATTGACATGGGGAGCCCCCCTCTAGCATAGTGTGCTTAGGTGCCAGGGAAGGGACACCAAGCTGGGAGGGAGGGGTTGGAATGCTTCAAGAGCCTTTTATTTTAACTTCAAAGGAAAGCACCTGCCAGTCTGGAAAGTGTCCCACCAGTCTGGGAAGTGTCCCACCAGTATGGGAAGCACACCCTGCCAGTCTGGGAAGTGTCCCACCAGTCTGGGAACTTTCCCGCCAGTCTAGAAAACACCCCGCCAGTCTGGGAAGTGTCCCACCAGTATGGGAAGCACACCCTGCCAGTCTGGAAAGTGTCCCACCAGTCTGGGAACTTTCCCGCCAGTCTGGGAAGCACACCCCGCCAGTCTGGAAAGTGTCCCACCAGTCTGGGAAGTGTCCCACCAGTATGGGAAGCACACCCTGCCAGTCTGGAAAGTGTCCCACCAGTCTGGGAAGCACCCTGCCAGTCTGGGAAGCACCCTGCCAGTCTGGGAAGTGTCCCACCAGTCTGGGAACTTTCCCGCCAGTCTGGGAAGCGCCCTGCCAGTCTGGGAAGTGTCCTACCAGTCTGGGAACTTTCCCGCCAGTCTAGAAAACGCCCCGCCAGTCTGGGAAGCGCCCTGCCAGTCTGGGAAGTGTCCCACCAGTCTGGGAACTTTCCCGCCAGTCTAGAAAACATCCCGCCAGTCTGGGAAGCACCCTGCCAGTCTGGAAAGTGTCCCACCAGTCTGGGAACTTTCCCGCCAGTCTAGAAAGCGCCCCACCAGTCTGGGAAGCTCCCTGCCCTGGAGGAGGAGAGGGAAGGGGGCCTTCTCTTTTCCTTGGTCCCATCTCGGGGCCTCAGCCTAGGTTTGGGCCTGTGGGCCTGAGTCTCTGTCCTGTACTTCCCCAAGTAAAGTACCTATTGGCACCTGACCCACAATGCCCTTTGCCCCTCTGCCCTACTGGAGGTAAATGAGGAGGGCACCAAAGTGCATCAAAGAAGCCCCGTCCCCGATTGGCTCTTTCAAGCTGCTTCTGGTGTGGGAGAAGCCAGAACAAGGTTCTCCAAGGAGTCTAATGTGCCAGAACCCTCCCTGACAGCGGCTCTGCCCGCAGGCTTCCTGGCAGCTGTTCCCAATCTCTTTGCCCTGTGGGGCCCTCCCCCCCATCCTGGTCTTGCAGCCGGGCAAGAAGCTCCCGCCACATGAGCTGGCCCACAGAGCCCACTGTCCTGAGCCGCTGCGTGATCCCTAGGCCCTGGTCCAGTTTGAGAGTGCGGAGGCTGCTGGCCGGGCCCATGTGGTGAGCCATCACTGGAATAGTTCTGGGGTGGGGGAGGCAGCACCCCTCCTGCTCCCTGTGCCAGCCCAGAGGCTGAGGGGCCCAGATCCTCTCGTTCACCTCCCCACCTGCTGGACCCCTTACCTACTCTGGCTCTCTCCCGGAGCTTCCTTGGAGCCCCAGCCTGTTCTGTCCCTGCCAAGGTTCAGCGTGGGCCGGCTACCTCACAGCCGATGGTACAAGAGGCTTTCATCAGTACTCTGGATGTGGGCTTGTAGCCCTGAGCCCCCGGAGCAGACCAGCGAGTTCATGGGCAAGGAACATGGGGGGAAAAGAGTGTTAGCGGTAGGGAAAGGGCTGTACAACTACTCATTTTTGTGGCCCTCCAATAAATGTCTCAGTTTCTGATTCGGGCCCTGTCCCTGTGTTTAGGGAGCTGGATGTGCTTGGACTTCTCTGTGCTCCCATCAGAACCCTGCCTTGGGCTTGGTATCTTTGGCTATGGGGGGAAGGAGGATGAAAGCTAGAAGCAGTAGCTGAATCCTCTCTTCTCTGTCAGATCCAGAGTCATGGCTTTGGGGAAATGATCTGGACTAGAAATCCAGCATACTTGGGCTCAGGTCCCAGTGCTCCAATAAACTAAGGGAGCTCCATCTGGGATTACACATCATTCCCTTTCCCTAGGGCTCCCATCACCTGCTCTTGAGAGTTGGTTCTGTTTCTAAGTATTTACAGGAGCAGGGATTTCTCCTCTCCCCTTCTTGGTACTTGCTGGAATTTAATAATTGCTTGTTGACTTAAAACCACGCCAGAAGGATGCCTCCAAGTAGAACCTCCCTTGGTTCCTTTCCCCTGCTAGCTCTCCTATTCTCAGTCCTTTTTCATTTCTCTCCAGCTTCTCCCTTCTGGTGCCTTCAGTTAAAATCACCTTCAACTAAAGCTACTGAGTTACCGCTTTCATTTTCGTTATTCTTTCTGGTTCTGATGGCTTCTTTCATCTCCCTTCCTTCCATCAGGTTAAGATGACTAAGCATAGTCCTTTCAAAAACTTTCCACCTTACCCCGCTGCTCTCACCCCATTGCCGCCCCTTTGAGATTCACTTCATCTCTTGGTATATCAACCCACCTAGATCAAAGTTCAGTACCTCCCTCGTAATCTTTTCAACCCCAACCCTGCCCTCATCCTCTGTGATTTTGGTCTCATCAGTTCTGATGCTCTGGCTTTCCAGTTCATGGACCTCCACTCCCACAGCCACACTCTGAGGTGGTCCCATTTTAGAGCTATCATTCTACTGCTCCTGTTCCCTCACTCCTCCTTAAACCCTTTGTTTTCCAGAGCAAAGCTCTTGAGAAAAGAAGAAGAGAGAGAGAGAAGAATTAGGAACAGGATGGAACAGCCATCTAAAAATGGAATGAACCCTCCCAGTAGAAAACAAGTTATCCCTTAAATAACAAGAGCAGATGAGTGCTTTCAGGGAATATTGAGGGGGATTCGTGGATAGGTGTGGATTGTATTAGAGGAACCCTGGCACTTCGGTCCCTCCAAGATAACTCAAGAGTTAGCTAGTACTGTCTCCCCTTCTAGAATCCCTTGGTTTCTTATTCTGGCCAAAGCCAGCTAATCTTTAGTGCTATGACATCTGTCTTCTCCGGTCTTGTGCTACAGTTAGGATATCACAGAACTGGGCTTACTGGGACCCACTATAAATTCACCTTATCTAACGGGGCTCTCTCTGGTGCACCTCATTGATTCATTCCACAAGAATTATCTTGATAGAACAGTTCCTATCCCAATAGTTCTCTCAACTGAAGCCTTGTAATTCCACCTTAATTTCTGATATTTTGAGATCCTGAGTTCCCTTCTCTTCCCTCTCCTTTGAAATCCCCTTGGAAGCATCAAAGTTGCGTCATTTATGTACTTAGAATTCAACCTTTCCTAATTCTGAGGTCACTCCATCAATTTTACTCTCCATCTTGATACTTCCCTCTGTTTTCCTTGCCTACAAATAAGCCCACTTTCCCACCACCACCACCATAAAATACCTTTGATTTTCTCCATCTCATCAAAATCTTAAAAATAAAACAAAACAAAACCTAATACTCTGCCTCTACTTCATTCTCTTCAATTCCTTGTAATACAGTTTCTGACCCCGCTATTCTCAATCTTTTTTTGTCAGATCTCTTAATTTCTAAATCTAATGGCCTTTTCTCAAACTTCATTTTCCTTGACACCTTACACTTTCAACATCTGTCCTTCCATCATCCTAGTCTCCATTTTCATGTTTGACTGTTCCTTCTAAGACTTCCACTACTACATCTTCAGCACGGCTATCTCCCAATTGTCTCTTTCCCTAATCTCTGCCACTCTGTCTCCCCCACCTCTGTCTCCCTGCCTCCATCTGTTTATCTGTCTCTCTCTCCCCCTCCCTCCCTCCTTCCCTCTTTTTCTCTCTCTCCTCTGTCTCTCTCCCCCTCCTTCCTTCTCTCTCCTTTTCTCTGTCTCTGTGTATTTGTCTGTCTTTATCTCTGTCTCTCACACATACTCAGCTTCCGCAGATACAGTGCTCACTCCTACCAGGATAATACACCTTTCCCTGTGCCCTTGACTTCAGCCAAACATTTCTGCTTGTATCTTCTGGGAATTCAAATGAAGTTTATATTCCTACACAAACCTGCGCCTTCCTCCAAGTTCTTTCATTCTATTGAGCCCAAGCACCAGGATTAAAACCTGAGGCATCTCTGGCTCTTCGCTCTCCCTCACGCCGTTAATTTGCCAGAGCCCACTTCTATAACATTTCTCGGAGCTGTCACTGAATGGCCATGTTAGTTCAAGCTCTTGGAAACTCTGGACCGCTGCAATTGCTTTCTGTTCTCCTTCCCTGCAGTGCCTCTAAAAGCCTTACTCACGTAGCTGCCAAAATAACTCACTTGCCAAGAGCTGTAACTTCCACTGCGATGCTCTCTCTCATTTCCCCCCTCTCTCACTCACATGGCAGCAAGCCACGCTCACTCTCTCCCCCTGGACTACTGAGAAGCCTCCTAACTGGCATCTCTGGTCTCTCCCCTCTTCAATGACTCCTTCCCTTGGCTGCCAAAGTGCCGTCCCTCATGCAAAGGGCCTGGCCAGTTCCCTGCTAAATAAATTCCAGGAGCCCTGTTATCTCCGAGATCAAACAAACTTCTCAGTTTGGCCTTTGAAACTCTTCACAACTGGCTCCAATCAACTTTTCTAAGCCTGTTATAAATCCCCTTCTATATACTCCGCAGCCAGCCAAGTTGTAAGCGCCCGTCTCTCTCGCCACCCACTGTCTTTGGGCAGGCCGTCCCCCGTGGCTGGGCCTTGACTCCCAGACCCCTCCACGTTTCCTTAAAAGCTCAGTTGGAGGCTTCTCCTCATTCCTCAGCCCACATGCTAGAGTCCCTCCCCCTCATGAAACCGCCTTGGGTTTGGGTTTTTTAATACCTCCTCATACATTCCCGCCTTGAGGGTAAGGAGGGTGGATTCCCGTGCCCAGCCTGACACAGGGCATTTAATGCGGTCACTTAAGATTTTTCACTTCCCAACAATCATCCCTGGCTCCTTCTCTCCTCAGAGAACAGAACTCTTCAGCCTTGCTGCACTTGGCGATCAGCGCCAACCCCCTTTTAGAGCCACTCTGTGCACTTTCCACTCGGTTTGGCCACTGATCATTCCTAGAACTCTGGGCAGGCTCCCACTGCTGTCCATGGTGCTCCTCTGTCAGGAACGCCCTCCCTTCGAGGCTCCCCTCATGAAGCCTCCCCCCGCCCCAGCTTTCCCTTCCCAGAGCACCTTGTCCGGCTGCCCCATCACCTTGTGCTTGAGGACCCCTTGAAGGCAGGGGTCATGGGCAGGGACTCGCCCACAAGCACCGCCTTTGCCAATGTGCCCGGCGGCCCGTCCCTGCCCGCTTGCTGTGCTGACCTCCCGCGCGTGTTCTTTCTGCCCGGGGGAACCTAAGGTTCTCAGGGGCCGGGATTCCTCCCTTTCTTGCCCGGCTGGTCCCCATCACCCAGCCCGTGTCTGGCACAGATTAGGTGCTTAATGCTGGTTGAATTGAATCCATCTTTAAAACAAAGGGGTCGGTGTAGACGGTCGTGTCAGTGGGTGACATTCTAAGATATAAGATGTTCTCTTCTCCAAAGGCTTAGAGCATTCTCAGTTTATAGGAAGTTCTTTCCCTTTCTGCTGGGGCAGCGCCCGGCAGTTCTAGCCCCAGCCCGGCCACCAACCTCCTGTATCCCCCTGCGCCAGTCCTGGGCCCCTTCCCTAGCCTGCAAAACAATGGCGGGTTTGGGATTAGATCATCTCTGAGGTCCTTTCCATCTCGAGGATTCTGAGCCGGTCCATCCCTGCCCCAGGACTCACGGGGCTCTGGTCCCTCCTGCCCATGGGAGCCCCATCCTCAGGTCTTGTGTATGGGCCAGGGAGGATGGGCCAGAGCTATATCAGATACACTTTAATAGAATTTGGGGGACGGACTGGCCGTCCACATGCACTAGGCTCCCCCCACCCCCCGGGTCCCTCTACTTCCTTAGCCCAAGGGGCTTGTCAAGGGTCTGGCCTGGGCCCCAGGCCCTTCTGTCCCCCCTCAACTGGGCCCGTGGCCAGCTTGGACTTGACTCCAGGCTTTGCCTTCTTGGAGGCAGCGCCCGATTTCTTCTTTCCAGGGGGGTCAAGCCGTGGAGTCGGGGGGGTTCCCCCTCCTGGACAAGGTTTGGGGGCCGGTGGGACAACCGCCAGGTCCCACTTGATCTCCTCATCCAAGGCTTTGAAGTTGTAGAAATAGTCCATGTTAGAGACGGTGTCGAGGATCTCGGGAACGCTGTAGTCGAAGGAGAGCAGCTCGTCGGGAAGGTTGAGGGACCGGATGTCGGAGGAGGAATCGTCGCAGGCCCCCGCTGGGGGCGGAGGGCCGGGGCCGTCCCGGAGCAGGCCCAGGCCCCCCAGGCCCTCCCGAGGAGACCCCTCGGGCTCCGTGTTGGCGGGCGAGCAATCGAACAGCTTCATGGCATCCTCCAGGAGCACCTTCTCGGGCAGCACGAAGGGCTTGGGCGCCTCCAGGGACTTGTTTTCCTCCAGCAGGGGGGACTCCTCGGTGTCCGGGGCGGGCTGGGCTGGCACTGACTCCATGGCCGCGGGGGGAGGCTGCTCCCCGGGGCAGCAAGGAGTGGGGGGGAAGATAAGGCTGGCCACGGCCCCTCCTCCACCGCCCTCCTTCAGCTCCTTGGGCTTGTCGGCGTAGGCTGGGAAGCCCAGGGGCTCGGGGCCTTGCAGCTGGCTCAGGCGGCCCTTGAGGTGACCGTAGGCCCCGGGCTGCAGCAGCGGCTCGCCGGGCAATGTGATGAGCAGCTGAGGAAGCTTGTTCTCCTTGGCAGCGGAGGCCCCCAGTCCGTCCTTCTGTAGGTGAGGGGGTAGCTCCAGGAAAGAAGGGGGCACCTCGTTCAGCGGCCCCGCCACGAAGCCCAGGGGCTCGGGGGCCGGGGCGGGGGCGGGCCCCTCGGGCGGGAAGTAGGGCACCAGGTACTGGGGCGTGCCGGGCACAGACTGGTAGTGGGGGTACGGCGTGGGCTGCACCGGCGCCTTGAGGTAGCGCTGAGGGTCCAGGAGGTAGCTGCCCGGGGACCCAGCCCCGTTGCCCCCGCCGCCCGCCGCTCCGCCCCCGCCCGCAGCCAGCTTGTACAGAGACGACTGGCCGAAGTCTGTGGTGGCCCACTCGATCCGGTAGATGCGAGGGTCAAAGAAACAGCCGCAGGGCGCCATCTGGAAACCTGGGGCCGCAGGACACAGGGTGTGGGCAGGAGACCGCCGCTCCGGCTCCCGGGAGCCTCCCTCACCCTCTTCTAACACCCCGGGGGTCTCCTCGGCCCCCCGAGGCTGGGGCCCGCTACGGGCGAGGGGAGGCGAAGGCCCCGACCAGCCGCAGCTGTGGGTGAACCCTCGGCCCGCAAACCCTCGAGCTCAGGCTCAGCCCCGGTGGGTGGGAGTCATGGACGGGGCTGACGGTGACCGCACGTGGGGGAGCAAACGGGGCGGGGGCAGAGCCCTCCCCTCGACTCCCTCCAAGCCGCCGGACCCCGGGCACAGAAGTACCTGCCGGCGGAGACGGGAACACTTCTTTCTCTTGATTTTGGGGATGGTATAGGTTGGATGATCCTGAGAGGCGAGAGCAGGAGAGGGAAGCGTCAGGCACAGCTCCGGGGAATTGTGGGGCCCAGAAATGCTGAGGCCGGGAGGCCGGGGGCCGCCGGCTCCACATGCGAAGGCTCTCCCCGGCCCTTTCCTTCAGCAGAGCCCGGTGATCAGCTCCCGGGGCCCACCAAGGGCAGGTCCAGGCCCGAGCCCTCCAAGGGCCGCCCGGAGACCCCCATGCCCTGGCCCTTGTCTGGGACCAGGCCCCCAGGGCGGTGACTGGGAGGAGGAAGGGAAAGAGCATGCGACCCCGGATTCTCCCCATCCTGGAATCCGAATTCCAGGCTCCGGGCTGGGGAGGACCTGCTCTCCCTCTCCATTCCCTCTGGGTTCTCTCGGTCCCCCGGCAGCTCTGGGGTCCGCCTCGGCTCGGAGCGTCTGCGAGCCCGCTGGGCCTCTGCTTGGGGCCGGGCCTGCTGGACCGCGGATGATTGATGGGGATGGGAAAAGGACCCTTACCGACAGAAGGGAGGGGCTCAGGGAAGGCCTGGACAGGCCGGCTAGCTGGGCTCTCTGGCTTGTCCAGGGGCCGGGGGCTGTAGGTCTCATGGGCTGCTGCGTAGAAGGCTTTTGAGTGCTGCATGACTGAGGTGCCTCCTGGGCAGGAGGCCGAGCCCTCGCCCAGCCCGCGGGCGAGGTGGGTGGGGAGAATGGGATCGGAGTGTTACAGGGCGCGGGCAGGTTCTGTTTGCATGGTTACTCCAGAAGGGGTTCCGGGAGGCGCCCCGGAGTTCCGAGATGCTCAGTCCGGCCCTGGGGAGGGTGGGAGCGGAGGTGTCGCATCGGTCCCGGCCCCTGGCCCGGCCAGCTCTCCTCGGCGCCGCAGCCAAGAGGTGCCCCTCCCCCAAGCGTAGGGAGAGCCTGGAGAGCAGCTGAGGGGGACTGAGGACAAAGGCGGTGGTCCCTGCTCCGAGGCTGGAGAGGGAAGCAGGGGAGGCTCCGGGGACGGCCCGCCCGCGTCCGGGAGGAGCGGAGCTGGGAGAGGCGGACAGCTGTGTGTCCCCCGCGGATGTGAGCAGGATAGGAACAAGTGCGGAAAGGAGACCTGGGACTGGGCTCCATCAGTGTCATCTGAGTCTCAGGCTTCTGGCATGTAAAGTGGGACAGTCTTATCTTCATTTTACAGAATCGGAAACTAAAAGGATTTGTTAACTTGCCCCTGGTCACCCAACCAGGAAGAGTTGGAGGCAAGATTTGAATCTCGGGCTCCTGGACTCCAAGTCCGGCCAAGTTATGGTGAGGAAAGAGAGAGGAAAAGATAACCGAGGGGGTTTATAGGCCAGGGACCAAAGGGGCGCCTCCGATGTCCTGGGGTTCTGGCAGGGATGGCAGACACGGACTGTGCGTCTGACTTGGGCTCGGCCTTCTTATGTACGGATGTGTCTGAAAAATGGCAGAATCTCGGGCTTCTCTGGTCCGACCCTCACCCAAGCAGAAGTCACCCAGTCTGACGGAGACGTCACCATCTCCGAAGCGCCTCCTTCTGCTTTGGAACAGCTGGGCCTGTTCCCTCTCACCAGGAGCTAGCTGCGGGGTTAGGCAGGTGAGGGGGGGGTGGGGGTGGGAGCTGGGGAGCGCACTCCCACCCAGGCCAATGTCTTTTGGGTGTGCAAGGGCCAGAGCCCCATCCCCCTCAGTCTCAACCACGAGTCCCAAGAGACAAAGCCCCCAGTCATCGTCCCAGGGCAAATCCTGGACTGCCGCAGGTGGCTGATTCTGATCCTCACTTTGCTGTGGGGCTTAATGGGGTCACTTCCAGTCTGGGTCTGAGTTTCTTCTTCTGTCAAATGGGAAAAAAATCATTCTTACTTGCTGAGGACCAAATGAGAACATCCGAGGGCTTTGGGGAGGATGCGACCTGTCCTCCTTTCCAGAGTCCCAAAATGTCAGGGCTGGGAGGGCCCCGAGAGGCCCTGTGGGCCAGCTCTTCCTTTTGTAGATGGGGAAAAATAGGGCCCACAGGGACAAATGAGTCACTCCCACGCGCGTGGCTAGTAAAGGGCTAGCTGGGGTTCAAAACCAGAATATCCAGAAAACTTAAATTCAGCATGACTATCTTCCCCCAAAGTCCTCCCTTCACACTGGAGGCCACCATCTTCCAAGTCACCCAGGTTCAGCAACTCTCCTCCCCACCCTAACACCCCAAACCCTTCCCTGCCACTCCCCAGTGCGACAGCCTGCTGGTGAGCGTACCCGTCCCGAGGGTCCCTATCCCACTCTGTTGCCCACCGGCTGCCAAGATGACCTTCCTAAATTGAAGGGCTTCCGTGAGCCCAGCCCCCATCCAGACAACTCCAGTTCCTAACTCCACTGCCTGGCATTCAAAGCCCTCCAGGATTGGGCCCCTCCCCGCTTTGCAGGCTTCTTACATTTAACTCCCCTCCCCCTTTCCCGCCAGCATCCTTGTGGCCCAAGCTGGAGGCTCCATCTCCCAAATCTGGGCATCCTCACATGCTGAGCCCCGAGCCCGGAACTCTCCTCCTCCTCATCTCCATTTCCAGTTGGTTTCAAGTCTCAGCTAAAGAAGTCTCCCCTTCTCCGGGAAGCCTGTGGAAGGCTTGGGCCTTCTCCCTGGATGATCCTGAACTCTCTGCACAGACACAGTTGTTTACATGTTGCAAACCTCCCCTTCCCCCACCCCCCAATTAAACGGTAGCTCTCTAGGGCACAGGCACTTGGTCTTTCCTCGCAGCCTAGAGCCAGGGCCCAGGAAACAGCCAGCACTGACCCAGCGCCCTTGGTCCCGCGCCTCCCGCAACGAGAGGACAGGGTCTAGCTGTGTGACGGCCACAGGGGCCGGAGCGAGAAGCCGGGAGGGGACGGCTCCCGGTTACTGAGGGCATTCAGGCAGACACAAGTGCGTGATTTATAAAAGGTGAAAGTTTATTTCTCTGAGAGGGGCCTGCTGGGCCCAGAAGCTGGCGGGCGAGGCGGGCGGGCAGGCGCAGGGCCGCCGCTCTGGCTCCACTGCAGACCGCTACCTGTAGGAGTTGGCTTTGTGCTTGGGCAGGAAGGTGAAGGCCGGGGGGACGGGCCCCAGGAGCATCTCACTGCAAAGAAGCCAGGCAGGAGGATGAGAGGCTCTGGCGCTGCCGGACCCCCAGCCTCGGCCCAGGGACCCACAGCACCCCCACGGGCTGGACTCGCTATCGCTTCATCCACTGCCCTGCCTCACAGGGAAGGAAACTGCGCCCCAGAGAAGCACGGCCGGGATTGCGTCCTGGAGCTGGGCCAAAGGCCGGCGCTCACCAGAGCCTTCCCCCGCTGGGGGCAGGAGGCCGTCCTCAAGGGGCGCCCACCCGAGGGGGCAGCGGGCACTCAATGGACGGTCTCAGTCGGCAATGAGAGCCCAGCACAGGCATCCACAACAGATGCGGCAGGAAGCTGCTCTTCCTCAACGAGCCTCAGAGTGCTCCTCCGCAAGATGGGATGTGAGCCCTGCCTGGGTTCTGAGGGCTCAATGGGCAACACGGCAATTCTCCAAGGCATGGAGGGCCCCAGGCTGACCGCAGGGGAGACAGATTTCCTTCCCTCCTTTCTCCCGGAGGCCCCAGAGAGCCACAAGCAGAACGGGGCTGAGGGGCAGCCTTGGGGACAAACCTGATGGAGATCCAGTCGTCCACATTCTGGCTGGCCATCAGGGTCTCCAGGTGATCCCGCCCCAAGTAATAGGGAGGTCGCTCATTGATTTTCTGAGGCAGATGTTCCAGCAAGCCCACGGGGATGTACCTGTCCGTGCCAGAAACAAAGCGCAGAGGAGGCTGGGAGGGGGAAAGCCCTGCTCAGCACACCTCGGGACGGGTGGGGAAGAGGGGTCAGAACTTAAGGCAGGTGAGCCCTCAGTGCCCCCTGCACGGACCCTCTGCCACCGCAGCCTGCCCCGCCCCGGATTTGTACCTGCACAAGAAGGACAGCCACTCAAGAAGGAACTTGCGGGTTTTCTCCACCCCCTGTGTATCGGAGCCCCAGTGCTCCAGGCCATAGTTCGTGAAGTCCCGTAAGATGTCCAGTCGCTCCCCAGATGAGATGTCCCAGTGCCGCTGCTCCTTGATCTCGGTGAAGAGCCACGGTTTGATGAGAGCACCTCTGCAGGGCACATGCAAGCACGTCAGTCAGCGATCCAGCCGTCACCCAGCGTTTCCCAGCGCCGGGCTGGGTCCTGAACTGGATACGGATAAATGAAGCCGGTCCTGCCCTCCAGGACTCTTATTTACAGCACACACCTGGTAGGGGCCAGTGGCCAGGGAAGGGATCTCTGGTCTAGACAGTCACGTGAAGCGGGAATTAAGCCCCAGAGCCAGAGGGCTAGGCTCTTTGTGGAAGCGATGGAGAGTCAGCTCAGCCCTGGCTTCCACCCCAGCTGCCCGTTCTCTACAACGCTAAAACGCCTAACATCTCACAGACCTGTGGCCAGGAAGTTCCACGGCACTCAACTATCTCACAGGATAAGGAGCATTATACTCATTATCCCTATTTTACAGAGAGGGACACTGAGGCAAAGTGATTTGTCTGGGGTCAGCTAGGAGGTAATCAGGGTGGAAAAGAAGCCCGGATAACCCTCTTTGCCCCATACCATGCTGCTTCTCCCAAGCCACTAATGACAAAATTAGACCCTCACCTTAAACAACAGCCACCTAAAAGCGCCCAAAAGAACAAATTAGGACTCCTAAACCATAAACTAGACTTTCGCCCAAATACTACGGTGGCAGAAACTCCAAAGCAGTGACCTAGAATCCAGAACTGTGGCTCTGGCCTGCCCGCCGAAGCCGAGGGCCAGCTGCCAACCTCTGAGCTGGTCCGGCCTTCTGCGGAGGCACACAAGGACCAATTCTGCTCCCAGGAGCCCCCAGCCAAATGCCCAGTTCTGGAAAAGTGAGCTCCCGGGCTGCTCAGCCTGACTTCTGGGAAGCAGGGTTTTCATCAAGGGGTCCCCCTTTCAGCAGCAAGACCCTCAGGGATCCTGCCATTCTGCCAGGACCTCCAGCACATCCCCCACAAATGACCTCTGATGCAGAGCAGCTCCCACATCCCAGGCAGCCCACCCTAACTGTGGATAGCTCCCCCTCTGAAGAGGATGTCCCCTTAAGCCAAAATCTGCCTGCCTCAATGATGCAGACATTTCGGGGCTTAGGAGCCATCTTCAGTTATTGGGGGTCTGGTGATGGGCTTTTCTGAGCCTGGCTGGCCCAAACCTGAAACCTGCAAAGCCAAGTAAGAAAGGCTCACGCTCCTTTGGCCCGGCGCCCCTTCACATTAAGGTCACAGAGGACGGATGGCCAAGGGTGGTCTGGTCAGACATGGGCAAGACAACGGAGGCCCACGAGGGTGCCAGGGAACAGGGCTCGTCTGGCCCGTGGGTACCAGCTGGGGGAGCTCAAGGTCTGTGCTGCGGCTCTGGGGCGGCAGCCAGAAGGTGCCGGCGCTGAAACACCAAACCCTTTTTCTAACTCTTCTCCCCTTGCTCCCATGAGCTTCCACCAGGCACAGAACAAGTTTCAGAAGCAAAGATGCCACTTACTTACCGCGCAATCATAACCCCAGAAACTCCCGTCTCCAAGGCACGGTTGGCGTCTTCATAAGATAAAATGTCCCCATTTCCTGTAGTGGAGAAAACACGGGACTAAGCACTGTGAGTGCCCCGAGACCGGCCGGCACCGGAGAGAGGAGACTCCAAGGACAATGGCTTTCCTCCGATCACAGAGCCCGAGCCTGCCCTGCAGCCTGAGCACCGCAGCCCGGCTCCCGGGAGCCTGAGCATGGCGGGGGCCTCACCAAGGCTGCTGGAGGGCATCTCCAGGCACGGGGCGGTGCACTTGGGGCTGTTCAGGAAGCCAAGTGTGCATCTGAAACCTTGAGCCCTTCTCCTTGAATTAAAGGTGTCGCTGGGCTCTCTGCCTCCTGACGTGGCCTTCGTTCAGAGGGAAAATGCTCCTTGCTGCCCTCTGCCCTGAGTCACCTGCTTCTTCTAGACATGAAGTGTCTTCTGCAGGCTCACGAGCCGCTTCTGCGGAGGAGCCTTTCAAGGTGGTACAGAGGCTCTTAATCTGGGGCAGGGTAAGGGAGGTGAGGGCTGGGGAAGATGGATGGGAAAAATGATGCCCTTATTAAAAACTGGTTTTCTCTGCAATCCTACATGTTATTTTGCACACTTACTGTTACTGGGCGGGGGTCTACGGGCTGTAGCAGACACTAGGGGAGTCCATAACCCAGAGGTTAGATCCTTTGGTATGGAACCATCCTGGGGTAGGCGTCTGTAACAGGAGAATGGTAGGGGCAGGCGAGGGCTAACGGAAGGATCATTGAACATGAGTCAGAAAAGGTTTGTCATGTACTAACAGCTCAGCTTTGAGAAAATCAATCCACCTCTCTGGACCTCTTTCCTCATCTGCAAAATGAAAGGCTTGGACTAATCATCTCTAAGGTCGTCTAGGTCCAAAAGTAAGAGAGGTCAGTATTCTCCTTGAGGATGTCCTTGGGGCAGCTAGATGGTTCAGTGAGTAGAGCACCAGCCCTGAAGTCAGGGGGACCCGAGTTTAAATCTGACCTCAGACACTTAGCACTTCCTGGCTGTGTGAGCCTGGGCAAGTCACTTAACCCCAATTGCCTCAAAAAAAAGACTGTCCTTGTATCGCTCGCTCTGTGCTCCATGCGAGCACTTGCCATTTGGGGCTCTCCCTTACAGACTTTTAAGCAAGCATGTGTCTGGCATTCAGACCACGTGGCCGCCCAGTGCAGCTGCGCTCCGGAGTCTGAATGCTTGGCAATCCAGCTGGAGAAGGACCCCCGTGTCCGGCGCCTGTCCTGCTCGGTGGGCCCTCCTGAGACAGTGCAGATGGAGGCGGTTCCGTTTGCCGGCGTGGCGCTGGCAGACTGCCTGGGAGCCGCGGGCACACAACGGCTCTGCAGACCTTCGGGTGATGGTTGGCCCAATCCCTCTCCGGCTTTTCCTTGGAGCCTCCCAAATGCCGAGCTCACTCTGGCACAGAGTGCCCCGTCCCCAGAAGATGCCGCGCCGCGGCCTTCTCCCAGCGCTCCCCAGTCTCCGTCTGCTGTGCAGTCCCGCGCAGGGCTGGCGGCGGAGCTGGGTGTTGGGCAGCACAAGCAGCAGAGAATCCGTCCCTGCTTGGCCGTGTTGAACGAATTATCCACCTGCAACAAACCGCCTGCACCCGCTCTCTCTCCACTTGTGCCCTGGCTCAGTCTTCTTGAGCTACGTGATTTGCCCCCACAGCAGAGCAGTGGCCAGCGACGGTTTCTGTCCTCCTGGAGGGCATCCTGACCACGCTGCCGGAAACAGGCTCAAAAGCCCAAGGAGACACACCCAGCACGCTTCCCTCCACTGGTGACCGGGAAAGCCCGGGAGGCGAGCACACGGCTGGGAAAACAGGCTTGTCGGGGAGAGCCCCGGCCCCAAAGTCCGGAGGACCCAAGTTCAGATCCAGCCTCAGACAATAGCTGTGTGACCCCGGGCAAGTCACTTACCCCCAGTGCCTCGGAGGGGAAAAAAAGAAAGGCAATAAAGAAAGAAAACGGGCTTGTCTGCTCACCTGGACAGCAGGCAAACTTCCAGCCCGACTCCAGCTTCATCCAAGGGCTCAAAGGACAAAACCCCCAGAGCTGGGAAAGAGCTCAGAGCTCACCGAGAGACGAGGAGATGAAATCTCGGCCTTCTGGCCCAAGCTTTAAGAGTTATGATCCATTCTGTCCAAGGCCACTAAGTGGCAACTTCCCTCTTCTGACAGTAAGTCTTGGCCCTATGCATTTACACTATATTCCTATAAGAGTTCATAGCTCACACTAGTACTTTTTTGGGAAATGTTTGATATCTTTTTTCCAATTAAATGTAAAAACAATTTTAATTTTTTTTTTAAATATTGAGTTCCAAATTTTTCACTTTTCACTTCCTTGAGAAGGCAAGCACAGTCACACAAAAACAAATCTCCACACCATTACGTAGCACTTCAAGGTTTACAAGGGGCTTTACACCATTATTTCTCACCACCCAGTGAATTAAATGGTGCTACTATTGTCCCCATTTCACAGATAAAACTGAAGAGAGAGATCAATTGACCTGCCCAGGGTCACACAGCTAAGTATCCGAGACAGGATTTGAACTCACTCCTCTGTGCCTCTCCTGTGGGGAGTGGAGATCCACGCACAGAAGCTCCTGAGATTCCAGGTGGTGGTAGGTGATCAGGACTGAAGCCTGAGCCATTTGTACAAGAGAAGGGGGAGAGAGGAGGAAGGAGGAAGAGGCACGGGATCTGGAAGGAGACACTGGCATGGAGTGCATTTGGACTTGGGGACCTGGGTTCAAATCCCATTCTACTAGCGACGTGACCCCTGGCAAGCCAGCTTTGTATCTCCAGCACTTAACAAAGCACCTGGAAGACAGCAGGTGCTTAAGAAATGGCCGCTGAAAGATATGATGATCAATTCTGATGGACTCTTTTCAACAACGAGATGATTCAGTCCAGTTTCAATGGTCTTGTGATGGAGAGAGCCGTCTGCACTCAGAGAGAGACTGTGGGGACTGAGGGTGGATCACAACGTAGCATTTTTATTGCTTTTTGTTGTTTGCTTGCATTTAATTTTCTTATTTTTCTCCCTTTTTGATCTCATTTTTCTTGTGCAGCAAGATAATTGTATAAATAAGTATGCATGTATTGGATTTAACATATTTTTACCACGTTTAACAGAACATTTCTTTAAATGCCTGCTGACTTGACCTGCCCCAGCTGGAAAATGAAGAGTTTGAACTAGTCTCCCAGCTATTTTAAAGTCCTACCACCCCCAGAGAGCCGAGGACAGGGCCGGATCCTGGGCGTACGTACCAAACAGGGGCATGGGGCTGGCCACGTCGACGCAGTGCTGTATGTATGTCCAATCGGCGCCCTTGGTGTAGCGCTGCTCCCGGGAGCGGCCGTGGAGCTAAGACGAGAGGGAAGGGAGAGGAGGAAGAGACCGTCAGCAATCTCCTACGGTCAACAGGAAAGGAGGAAGGGGAGCACCACGGGGGCTCTGCGCGGCAGGCCAGAGCGGAGGGGCCTCCAAGGTGGCAAACAGCCTCGAGCAGGGGGAAGCTTCAGGGAGACCACGCGGCGCGTTCGGTGGTTAGTCCCCGGGGATTCCTTGGCCCCCAACTCCTGATCTGACAACGATCTCTCAGACAGAAGCTGGCAGCTCTTTGTACAGTGGAGCAAACCGCGGGCAGAGGTCCAGGGCCCTGACCCTAAAGCAGCTCAGGGGTCTGAGGTCGGGCAGGGAGTGGCAGGGACTCCCAAGAGCTGCCCTCCACGTCCCCCGCCCGCCTCCACAACGCTGGTGCTTCCCTGTGCAGAGACCCCGGAGTGAGGGGCCCGGCGGGCGGCATCTGCTGCTGAAGAGCTCGGAGCCACGAAAGAAGCCTGGATTCGGGCCCCTCCCACCCCCCAAACCTGCCTCGCCCGCTGCTTCCTCAGTGCGCCACGGGAGACGCTCTCGGAGGCGCTGTCCAGCTCCAAGTTCGGGGCTGCTTTTGGCCCTGCCCCGCCCCCTGCCTCAGGCCGTCTCCCCCTCCACCCCAGGTCAGGGAAGGGATCCATGCCCTTGTCATGGGTCTGTGCTTCAGCCGAGGGGGGCCCTGGGGCATGAGACAAAGGGGTAAAGCCGCCTACTCCTCCTGGGACCTCGGAGTCATTCCCGCCTTTCCCACCGGGCCCAGTGCAGGCCCGCCCGCCCTGCCAGCGCCCCCCGCCCCCTCACCGTCGCGAGCGCCACTCCCCACTCCCGAAGTTCAGGTAGGAGCCGGTGGGCCAAGTTGACCTTCTCTTGCACCCCGGTCCTGATCTTCACAGTCAGAGGCACATCCAGCACCTGGAGGAGAGCAGAGAGGACTGTGGCCGGGCCGGCCGGGCCGCGCTCCCAGGGCCCGGCCCGAGAAAGCGGCCGCACTTACCTGGTCCATCCCGCGGACGATCTGCTCGAACTTGTGGGAGCGGTTCATTAAGGCGCAGCCCCCGCCCTGTGGAGGAAGCGGGGGAATGCTGAGCCCGCCCCGGGCCCACCTCATTCTGGGCACATGAGCGCCCATGGGCGGCTCTGGCCATTTGTGCCCAGGAAGGTCACAAGGCTGACAGGCAGGACGAGGCCGAGATGACCGAGCGGGCCCTGACAGGCCCCGTGGCTGAGGGGAGAGACTTGGCAAAGGTGCCGGAGTGGGGACGGGGGGAGACCGGGGGGGAGGACGGGGCCCAGGGCCAGCCAGGGACCACAGCAGGAGTCTGAGGGAGGAGGTGAGCTGACGGGGGGAGGACAGACACTGGAGGACTGAGCCGACGTGCAGGAGGGGGGAGCACAACACCAGTTCTGAATGGGGCTGCGGGTGCCCAGGATGGCACCGGGGGAGTCCCAAAGAGGGAAAGAGCAGAAAGACAAAACAATGAGGACCGTGTCCCGCTCCTCCTGTGTGACTCCCGGGGAAGCAGGAGAGGAGACGTGGTGGCCCAGGCCTTTAAGTCACTCTGAGGGGCCCACCTCCTGCTCGGGGGTAACAGGTGGGGAGCCTGCCAGGCAGGGCACAGAGGCCGGGAGGAGCTGGGTAGGGAAAGGGCAGGGGGGTGGTCTGGAGACCATCCCAGGGGTGGGGGGATGACCTGGGGCCCGTCTTCCCACCTTCTGGGGGGCTGACCACTCACCCAGAGGCTTCTACGCCTTGAGCCAAAGGTGCAGGCTCCAGCAATGACAGGAACTTCACCTCTCCCCTCGCTGAAGGGGAGCGGCTGGGAGGAGGCAGGGACGCAAGGGGAGGGGCAGCCGGCCCGGGTGACCTCTAAGGGCCCTTCTCTCTCCACACTTCAATGATGCCTCCATTTCCCCCCCCCCCCGAGGCCGTCACTGGCCAGGGACAAGCAGAGGCCACGGGGAGAGGTTGGCCGGGACAGCCCCAGCACGACGGGGAAGGGCCCAGAGCCGTGGGAGCCTCCGCGGCCGAGGGTCCCCTACCTTCTTGTACACAAGGTCGATGGGGCAGCCGACGTTGATGTCCACAAAGTCGACCTCCACAGTCCGATTCAGCAGCTCGGCACACTTGGTCATGGTGTCCGGAAAGGCTCCCTCCAGCTGTGGGAGAGAGGCCGGGGCGGTTCCCTCCCATCACACACGCCCTGGCCAGGAAGGAGCAGAGTCCTCGGGGGAGAAGCCCTGGGCCTGGGGTCAGTGGGCTCGAGTTCAATGCCGGCTCCCCAAGTCCCGTGCCGCCTCTGCCCAGAGAGGGGGCCCAAACGTAGTGGCCCTCGGAAAGCTCTCCCGGAGAGGCCCCTCTCTGACAGCCCGCCCAGCGGGGGTCCCTCGAGCCCAGGGAACGCCAGAGCCAGCGCCCTGCCCAGCACGCCAGGCAGACCTGTGGGGCAGGACCAGCTGCCCACCACTGTGGGGCCCCTGTGTCCTCGGGGAATCCTGCTCCCAGCGGTTCCAGGGCGCACAGAGCAACAGCTGGGCACCTGACTGGGCCCTCGCCCTGCTGCCCGACAGTGGTGAGAAACGGACCCGAGTTTAGCCAAAGACACCGAGGCACCAGGGCCTGGGGGGGCTGAGAACTCCCCGTTTGGCAGAGAGAGGGAGCCAGAGATACTGGCACAGACCCGAGCCCAGGGGGCAGAAGGCAGGGTCCCGGGAGAGCGCAGCCCTGGGAACGGGGGGGGCACGAGAGTGTGACTCCCGAGGTAGGAGCGCCGAGGAGAGGGGGCGTCTGAGTCACCCCAGATTTATAAACAGTGGCTTTGGGTACGTTCAGGCACTTGAGTCGTGTCCTGCCTGACCCCTGCAGAGATCCCGGAGCAGTTTGCCTTTCCTGCTCCAGCTCATTTTACCAAAGAGACTTGCCCAGGGTCCCACAACAGGTAAACGTTCAAGGCCAGAGCTGAACTCAGGAAGAAGAATCATGGCCCCACACCTAACAATCCCAGCCTGGGCTAACGGCAGCGGGGGCCCGGTCGGTCCCACCCTCTGCCCCCACGGGCTCACCGAGTCTGGACCAGGCAGCCCCTTGAGCGCCCCCCGGAGGGAGGGCGGACACTGACCTGGACGCCAAAGAGGTCCTCCGTGTGGTGCCGCTTGAGCAGGGCCCACTCGGACGACTGGCCCTGCAGCAGGTTGGTGCACACGGCCATCTCCCCGCAGGTCACGTCGGCTCCAAACCGCTTGCAGATCCTCCGGAAGGGCAGATTGCCGCACTGAAAGCCCCAACACAGAAACCCGCGGCCACATCAGAGCCCGGCTGCCGGAGCTCCCCCGCAGAGCCCAGGCCCCCCCCCCTTCTCCCAAGGAAAGGGCAGTTGGTCACTCAGCCCTCGCCGAAGTCGGCCCCATTCTCAGGTCCCCGGAGAGGCCACAGAAACACCCGGGTACAAAAAGCAGCCTGGAGAGTACGGGAGAGCCGGGGGCCGAGGCCACCTCAGAACGAAGGCGTCTGAGCAGAGACGGGGGCTGCTGCTCCCAGCCTCCCACAAAAGGCCGGCCCTTCTCCCGGGGAAGGGGCCTGCCCAGGCGCCAGAAAGGGGGGAGCCCCCTCTGCGGGGTCTGGGTCCCCGTCCGATGTGGGGGCCAGGCCGCGCTGTTCAGAAGCCACAATGTGACAGCCCCTCTGTGGGTGCCAGCGACAGACTGGCTAAAAGCCTCCGGTCCGAGGGACTCTTGGTGCAGTATGAAGCGCTCAGAGAAAAGCGGCCAGGTGCCCGGGAACTGCTGCAAAGCAGCAGGAGCAGAATCAGTAGAACAAGTGACCAAAGGAAACACGGAGGGAAGTTTAAAAAGCCCCAAGAGAAAGATGGACTCAGAGTGAGGAAAACCAGTCCCCTCACGCTTCAGAGGAAACCGAGCCCCTCCCCCCGGCAGAGGAGACGAGGACACACATCGGGCACCTGTAGTAAGATAGTTTGGGGACCACTTTCTTATTAACGTTTCCTTGAAAAGGGGTAGTAAATGAACTAGGGTGCAAAGACAAGGGGAGTTGTTAAAACAGATTTTACAGCAAAACCAAATCGTTGGATTCTAAGGTATCATGTGCAGGGGAAGAAAGTTCTCAGAGGAGCCTGGCAAAGCACCAGCTTGAAAAATCCCAAGGAGTGCTCCTCACCGAGCAGCCGTGGGCAGGGAGGGGGGACAAGCTCTCCCACCCTCACCCCCTGCCTGCCTCCAGACCCATTGGGAACCAGCTCCTGAGCCAGAGGCCGCCAGCCTTGGCCTGACTGCTCAGTGAAATAAATCCAGCTTGCTCGGGCTGACAGGCTCCCAGAACAAGCAGCCCCTATATGGCATTACCCTAGAATGGGGCACAGAAGCCCAAACAAATAAGCAAGGAGGAGCAACGACTGCCAGGGGGATAGTCGGGAGAGAAAGAACGAGGGATTCTAAGGACCCACATTCAAAACTAAGTCTGGATGGATCAGAGGGAGCTGACCTTCACACCGCTTCGGGACCAAGGCATTGTGCATTTACAGCTCCCCCACCATGCCAGGGGAGGCTCCTGCCCTGGCACACAGACACACACCACTCCTTTAAAAAGGTTCAAGCATCCTCAGGAAAAGCAGCCCACTCCTCACCCTGCCAGGGCTATCCCCATTTCATAAATGGGTAAACTAAGGCCTGGGAGAGAGACCGAGGGCCCTTTCTTCCAAAGGAATCCTGGGTTGTGGTTGTGTCTAGGGATGATTCTAAATTTATTCTGAGACCAGGAATCAAGACGAGGACCTAAAGGCATAAATTACATCAGCCCAGAGCAGACAAACCTGGTTTCCTAAAGAAGCATCGCAGAAAAACAGCAAAAGCAACAGTTGTGGAAGGAAAAGCCTCAGCTTCTCCGGTTCCACCTCTGGGGCTCCCCTGACCCAGGCTGTAGCATGAGGGGGCTCACAGCAGACCCTGGAGTTCCCAGGAACCCCACTGCCCTTCCGAACCTTTATAAAAATGGGCTTTGGACAGATGGTATTGGAGGGGCCCTCCGATCCGACAGGCTGTGGTCACCTAACAGAGAGCCAGAGGGGACAGGGACTTACCGTGGTGAGCGGGGCCAGATAGAGCTTGTGCTGGATGTTTAGCTAGAAAAGAAGGAGAGGGATCACCAGTGTGAGCAACCACGGCCAAGAACTTGCCAGGAGGAGGGCCAGCCTGCCCTGAGACACAGGCACTGCCCCCCCTCCCACCAGCCCCTTCCTTGGGGGCCGAGGAAAGCTTCATGTTCACCAGCACCAGTGCGCTTCCGCGTCCTGGGGAAAAGGAGACCGCGAGGGTCCAGAGGTCGGCCCCAGCCTTCCAGGTCACCACCTTCTCCCCGCCTTTCCCCTCCCAGAAAGCTCCATTCTTTGAGCTCGGTTAAAGGCCGACACATCCTCTGGACACCTTTCTGACCACGCCAGCACACGCTGAGCCCCCCAAGCCTCTGGGGACAAGCACCCTCAGGACCCCTCATGCACTAGCATTGCTACTTAACCCTTTAACTGCTGTCCCACTCAGGCAGTGGGAGCTGGAGCTAAAACACATTTGGGAAACTGTGCTTGACTTTCAACAATTCCAGCTGCACGCTGTTGTTTAATTCTACTCTTTTAATATTAATTTTTTAAATTAAATTTTGTTTTTAGGTCCAAATTCTCTCCTTTCCCCTTCCCTACCTTGGCCTGCTTTCTCAAATAAGCAAGAAAAACAAAGCCCATCACAAACACACCCAATCAAAACAAACATGACTGCGTTGTTCAAAACCCAAACTATCATCTTCCACCTGCTCCCTGCTGCCTCCTCAGCAAGAGGCCTCCTCCCGAGTCCTCTGGAGCTCCCCAGGATACACGGGGCGGAGGGGAGGCCACGTCAGCCGGCCCGAGCCAGGGAAGCAGCTTCCAGCCTCGTCTCTAACGCTCACCCGCTGTACCACAGCCCCTCCCGGCTCCCGCTGTCACCTGCAGAGCCAAGGCTCGCGGGTCCTGTGCAGCTTGAGAGCCACAATCTCCGGCTGGGAATCTTGGACCACCACTTTCCCAAGCTTCTCCCAACATTCCCAGTGACCCAAGAGGGGCAGAGGCAAGGATGGGAGACCCAGCTCTAAATCCCAGTCTCCCCATCGGATCATGCAAACTCGGCTTTCTCAGTGTGTGTGACTTGCCTTCCCCTAGGGCTGCCAGTCTTCCAGGCACAGGGAACGTCTTCCTTTGGGTACTGGCTAGTGCAGGGCTGAGCCCCCGGGGAGGTCAGCTCAGACTTGCCAAAGGGAAGATACAAAGTCCATCTTAAGTTACGCTGGCCCTTTTGGTGACCACAGGCTCAAGGCACAGCTGGCTCCCATCGCAGGAACAAGGTTTTCTAGGTGGGAAGTAGGGGTCGGGTAGCCAAGGAAGAAAAGACTGAGAAGAAACCCTGGCACCTGTCATACATACCCTTTTCTTCTCACAGGGCCGGAGTCTGATGAGGTCCTCATCAGTCAGGTGCCCCGAGGTACAGACGGTGCTTCTCTGGGGGGTGGCTCCTTGCTCTGGGATCCCTGAGACAGTTTCTGACTGTGGTAACCCTGATTCAACACTTGCCAGAGACTCATGGGCTTCACCACTGGCAGAATTGGGGGCCATGAGTCCCGGGGAGTCAATGGAGGTCTCTGGCCCAGCGGTAGGCATCGGAGTCTGGTCCTTCCCAGTCCCTACCCTTCCTGACTTAGACAGCTGCTTCAGGTACTTCTCTGAGAGATCAAACTGGACTTTCTTCTTTCGAAGCTGATGCTGGAGGTCTTTGCTGAGACCATTGCTTGTGAGTTTCTGGCCCTCCCATTGTTTCACCAGCTCCTCCTTCACCAGGTTCTGGTGCTGGGGACCCAGGTGGGCCCTGGCAAAACGGCACGTCACACCATAGATGCATTTCCCAAAGGTCTCAAACAGGACACACTTGTCCCCAAGGTCTGGGGGTTTGGAGGCCAAGTAAGTGTCCACGTCATGCAGAAAGCGGCAGCGCTCGCCAAAGAAGCATTTTTCAGCTGACTCCTTGACAGAGGAGATAGAGGGGGTAAACTATGGTTATAAATGGCCGCATGAGCAGCCACTGCGTCAGCTCGTTTTGAGAGGATCCTATGGGGGAAGGAAGAAGGGAGTACTGGGAAGTGACAGAAGCGTAAAAAGCCATCAATAAAACGTTATTCTTTGTTCATGAAGCTCTAAAAAGAAGCATGAGAGAGAAGAGGGAGGGGGAGAGAGAGAGAGAGAGAGAGATGCTTTTCAGAAGCAGGAGTTTTGTCAGGCAGTCTGCTGGGTACCCGGGGGTGTGTGCTCTTGCCTAACCCTCTCTGACCTTGGGCCCACTCCAGAAAGCAGCAGGACATCTGGCTGTAGGTTGGCCATAAAGCAAAACACAGAGTCCACAGCTCCAGACACCAGACCTTTCTCTACAATGAACTCCCTGTGCAACTTGAATGGGTTTCTTCACTGGTCTAGCATCCAAGATTCCTCATTTAGTGATAATCTATCTCTAGCCCAGTCTGCATCCCCGGGGTGTGGAGGGGCTCAGAGCAAGAGAACCATGGTGTTGGCATTTAAGGGGCTTTCCAAATGGACTTACACCTGTTATCTCACTTTAAAGGTGGGATGTGACTACAGGACATCTAATCAAATTCAAGGCCTGTAAGAGACTAAAAACAATGGAGCTTCAAGAGCTCTGAGGCCAGGACACTAGACAAGGACATCCCTGGAAAAATCATTGCCACTCCAATTGTACTACTCCACCCACACTGCCCAGCAATACCCACTGAAGGGGGCAAAACTCTAGGCAAAGCCCGAGGCCTGACCTGATGGAGACCTTAGACCAGAGGCTGCAAACCAAGGACTCTGCTCCCCCTCCACAGTAGCTGAGATGGGCTCACCTGGATCAGTGATGGACATAACCTGTGGTCATCATAGCGAGTTGGTTTCATGTGGGGTCTGCTCTTGTTCTGGCCCCGGGCCTTCCTCTTCTGCTGGGTCTCCCCCTCTCCCACTCCCGGAGACTGCCTTTCCAGACCCTCCTCTTGTCCATCATCAAGCTTGAGTCTTTTGGCTCCAGGCTCAGATGAGTCACAAATAGATGATCCAGTCTCGGCTCTCTCACTGTCTGGCTCTCCGACAGCTTGGTCACCTGAGCTTTTCCCTCTGCTTTCGAGGAATGTGTGGAACTGTTCCTTTGTAGCGAGGTACCTACAGTGGGGAAAATGTGGTCTTGTTAGTCAAACCAGAATCTCAGAGACAGAAAAGCCTTCAAAGAGTATCTAGTTTATTCTGGACCTGAACAGGAATAATACCTCTCACAACATTCCCTGTAACTACTCGGACTCCAATTAAAGATCCCCTGTGTGGGCCAATCCACTCCCTCCTATTAGGTGCAAAGCACGGTGCTGGTTCTAGAACCTCTGCTTCAAGAGAGTCTTTTAGATCATAGGATTTAGGATGGAAAGGAACCTTTGGAAATCACCCGGGTGTATCCCCTCCTTTTAGAAGCAGAAAGAAAAGCACAGAGAAGATCCCTTGCAAACAGGCCATAAGTAGCAAACTAGGATTAGCTCTGAGTCCTCTGATTCTAGGGTCAGAGCACTTTTTACTGCACAGGGCTGCAGATATAAGGTCTTACAAAAAATGGTTCTTTTAGAAGTTTAACTTCTAATTTTTAAAACTGTTTTCATATAGCATTCTAGGCATCATACTCCTCTGACTACAATGGCTCTCTTAAAAAGTGGCACCTGGGCCCACACATAGGAATCGAAATTCCAGATGAGATCTGGATCATAAATTACAGAAAATCTTTTTATTACTTTTTTCAAATAGTCAACTCAAATGGCCAGATGCTGTCTTCATAAACTGGGGCAACAAGGATGTCCTAAAGGAGCCCTCAAATCCCTCCTAGTCCTGTGGTTGCAGACTTGGACTGCCAGCAATTTCAGAAGAGCCTGTTTCTTCCAATTTGGTGTCTGGTTGATTTTATGAACTTAAACGCAAGGCTTAATGTTTCTTCTTAAATTCACCAGATAAGAGGCATTTATAAATGCAAGGTCCAGTCATCAAAAAAATAAAGTAAAATACAATGTCTCCATACTATCCCAGGAAAGAAGGCATTAAATTATAGGTAGGAAGCATTTATAAATGCAGGGTTCGGTCATATAAAAAAAAAAATGCGTCTCTGTACTATCCCAGGAAAGGAGACATTAAATTATAGGTAGGAAGCATCTATAGATACAGTATCCAGTCATTAAAAAAAAAAATACAATGTTTCCGTACTATCCCAGGAAAGGAAATGATACAGAGTAAGCTTTGATTTGTATTGGGATGAACAGGGTTTAAATCCTACCTCACGACCTTCATCATCCTTACCCACTGTCACCTCCACCTGGGAAGCCCCTCCCACTCCTCCCCTTCTCTTCGATCCCACGGCCCCCACACAAGCTCAGGCTCCCCGGGACCGCTGGGACAGCCTCCTAACTGCTCGCCCTACTTCCGGTCCTTCCCGCGCCGACCCTAAAGTATAGGTCTGAGAACGCCTTTGCCCGGCACAGTAAGTGCGAGAGTTTCCTCCTGCCTCTAGGCTAAAATACAAATGCCTCTGTTTAACGCTTTCAAAGCTCTTTAACACGGAGCTCACCACGCGTTAGTCTCCTTGGAGGGTTTTCCGCGGCAGAAAACAGGTTTATTTACTGCTCCTTGGGCACCTCCGCGCCTTTGCATGAGCCCTCCCTCCCCCCCCTCCCGGCATCCCCAGCTTTCCTCAAAACTCAAGGGCTACCGAAGCCTAGATTGTACTGGTGCCCACAGTTTACTTTCTCTGCTCCCCACGTCCCCTGATCCCCACCCACCACCTCCCAAGTCCTCTGCCACTTTTTACTTACTTGGGATTAACCAGCGGAAACAGGGATTATGCGTTCTACATTGGGCAGACTACAAATCCCAGCATGCAGCAGTACCTGTCAAAGCACCACGTGCAGCCAGACACTCAGCCCAGCATACAATAGTGGTCCCCGGGGCACTCCAAATCCCGGCATGCATCTCGGCCCGCCAAATGCTAAATCCCAGAATGCAGCGTACTTTAAGTCAGTCACTAAACTCCGGCATGCAACGCGGCCCCGGCCAGAGACCAAGTGTCTTGCAAGCCGTAACTCTGCTCAAGCCCTCACGTTTCCCCTCAGCTTTGCTACTCACTGAGGTTTGATGGGTGCTACGCCTCTCTCCGAAGGGCCGGTTCCCACAATCTCGCTTCTTTGATCAAGTGTCTCCTCCGCCATTGCCGGGCCAAGGACCCAGGCGAGAAAGGTTTTCCCTTGCGGCGCCTGCGTAGAAGGGAGCTGGCACACGTGCGTTGAAGCGCTTGGTCTGCGTGGGCGTCCTGCGACGTAGGGGAGTTTGTCGTGCGTGCGTGTACGTTCTCTCCCTCTGCCGGGATTTTCTATACGCATGGAACCTCAGCCCATTCCCTTTGGATGAAGGCGCCTGCGCAATATCTCCCAGAACCGCCTCCCTCCCCAGATTGGTGCTTTTTTTAAGGAAGGGGCGGAGCTGCGGAGAAGATGGAACTCAGGTGTGGTGATCTGAATGATGGGATTTCTCTGGTAGTCTTGTAAGGGCTCTTGTTAAGAGGAGGTAACGTTCTCCTTTCTCTGGGAGGCGGGCTCTAAAAATAGACCGAAAGAATCCTCACCCCCCCCAAGGGCGGAGCCAAGATGGCAGAGAGGACACATGTTTCATTCTAATCCCCCCTTCTACCCTCACTACTAATTACCAAATTCAGCCTCTGAAATAGTACTTAACTGGTAAAATCCGGGAATATTGGGAGTACAACAAATTACCAGCCAACAATAATCTGGAAGATGGCCAGAAAAGGGCGGGAGGAGGCCAGCGCAGAAAGGGAGGCAGAACACAGCACACTGAGCGGACCAGGGGCAGGGGTGGTCTCCAAAGGTGGAGAGCTTGCAGGGAGGACTCTACTGCAGGGAGGACTCTACCGCAGGTTGGCTGCTCTACTTTGGTTGCAAAGTAGATCAGCAGAGAAGTTACACCTCTGCTAAAGGTAGAGTGTACGCCAAAAACATCAGAATCAGGATATACCCACCCAGCATCAGAAGTGACTCAGCACAGACCACGGCACAGCTGTGCAGCCGCATTCTGCAGCTTTTGCCCAGAGCAGTCTGCACACCAGGGGGGCTCTGCTCAGGGCAGCCACACTTCTGCACACCAGGGGGCACTGGAAAAGGTTGGGTGTGGAGGGCTCTACCCAGGACAGTGGGACTGCCGAAGCACAGCCACTCTTCCCAGGGCAGTGACACTTCTGCTGCAGGGCTCTTCATAGGTCATTTCTGCAGCTTGGATGCTCTTTGCAGCCCATTTGCAGGACAGCTTCTGTCCATCTATCTATCCCTGTTCTGTAGAGGAAGCTGGTAATCTCCTTGCCCTGAAAGCAAGGAGTTTTTTAAAAATGATTAAAAAAACCAAGCAAACTCTAAATATTGATAGCTTCTCTATAGAAAGAGAGCAGGTTTCCAAACCTGAAGAGACTAATAGCAGACAGTCTCCAGACAAAATCCCAAGGGAGGATGTAACCTGATCCCCATCAGACAAGCTCTCCTAGAAGAGATTATAAAAGATCTTTAAAAAGAGCTAGAAGAAAAATGGGGAAAGGAAAGAGAAGCACTGAAATGTGAATTGGAAAAAGTATATAACTCCCATGAAAGTAGGATTTGTGAATTGAAAAAAAAAAAATTCAAATACCTAGGAGCCACACAAGGATCACTCAGGATCTAGCTGCTTCCACATTAAAGGATCGAAGGTCCTGGAATCTGATATTCTGAAAGGCAAAAGAATTTGGAATGTAGCCAAGAATAAACTACCCAGCTAAGCTGAGCATTTTCTTCCAGAGAAGAAGATGGACATTCAATGAAACAGGTGAATTCCATTTATTCCTAATGAAAAAAACAGAACTAAACAAAAAAATTGATCTCCAAATATAGAACTCAAGAGAAGAATAAAAGATAAAAAGAACTCTTGAGAACTGTATTTCTTGTTATGGGCATACATAAAGAGTGGGTATATAATTTGATTTTACTATTATGAAACAAAAAAAAAAAAATTCAAATACCTAGGAGCCACACAAGGATCACTCAGGATCTAGCTGCTTCCACATTAAAGGATCGAAGGTCCTGGAATCTGATATTCTGAAAGGCAAAAGAATTTGGAATGTAGCCAAGAATAAACTACCCAGCTAAGCTGAGCATTTTCTTCCAGAGAAGAAGATGGACATTCAATGAAACAGGTGAATTCCATTTATTCCTAATGAAAAAAACAGAACTAAACAAAAAAATTGATCTCCAAATATAGAACTCAAGAGAAGAATAAAAGATAAAAAGAACTCTTGAGAACTGTATTTCTTGTTATGGGCATACATAAAGAGTGGGTATATAATTTGATTTTACTATTATGAAACAAAAAAAAAAAAATTCAAATACCTAGGAGCCACACAAGGATCACTCAGGATCTAGCTGCTTCCACATTAAAGGATCGAAGGTCCTGGAATCTGATATTCTGAAAGGCAAAAGAATTTGGAATGTAGCCAAGAATAAACTACCCAGCTAAGCTGAGCATTTTCTTCCAGAGAAGAAGATGGACATTCAATGAAACAGGTGAATTCCATTTATTCCTAATGAAAAAAACAGAACTAAACAAAAAAATTGATCTCCAAATATAGAACTCAAGAGAAGAATAAAAGATAAAAAGAACTCTTGAGAACTGTATTTCTTGTTATGGGCATACATAAAGAGTGGGTATATAATTTGATTTTACTATTATGAAACAAAAAAAAAAAAAAAAAAAAAAAAAAAAAAACATAAAAAAAAAAGTTAAATATCTACTTGGAAAAATAACAGACCTGGAAAATAGATCTCGGAGAGAAAATCTGAGGATTATTGAACTTCCTAAAAATTATGATGAAAAAAAGAGCCTGGACACTATTTTTCAGGAAATTTCCAGGAAAATATCAAAGAGAACTGCCCAGATGTTATAGAAACAGAGGGTAAAATAGACATTGGAAGAATTAATCGAACACCTTCCGAAAGAGATCCCAAAATAAAAACTCCAAGGAATATTGTGGCTAAATTTCAGAACTATCAGACTAAGGGAAAAAGCAGCCAAAAAAAAAAAAAAATTCAAATACCTAGGAGCCACACAAGGATCACTCAGGATCTAGCTGCTTCCACATTAAAGGATCGAAGGTCCTGGAATCTGATATTCTGAAAGGCAAAAGAATTTGGAATGTAGCCAAGAATAAACTACCCAGCTAAGCTGAGCATTTTCTTCCAGAGAAGAAGATGGACATTCAATGAAACAGGTGAATTCCATTTATTCCTAATGAAAAAAACAGAACTAAACAAAAAAATTGATCTCCAAATATAGAACTCAAGAGAAGAATAAAAGATAAAAAGAACTCTTGAGAACTGTATTTCTTGTTATGGGCATACATAAAGAGTGGGTATATAATTTGATTTTACTATTATGAAACAAAAAAAAAAAAGGGAAGTAGAAGTGGAAAGGGGATAGTATCAGAAAAGGGAAAAGGGAAAATAAAAAGAGGGAAATTGCATCCCACAAAGAGGCAAAGGAAACCTATATATCTGAGGGAACTTAGGGAGGGGGAGGAACATTATGTGAATCTTATTCTCATCAGATTTGCTTCAAAGAGAAAATATTAGACATATTTGGTTTACAGAGAAACTTCTCTCACCTCATTAAAAAGAGGGAGAGGAAAAGGGAAAAGGAAAAGAATAATAAGGGAAAGATATAAGAAGGGAAGGGCCTCAAGGGAGGTGGGAGGGATTCTAAAGAGGGAGAACTGCAGGAGGTAAGTGTTGCCCATAAGTTTAATACTGGGGAGAAGGGTAAGGGGGAAAAAAAAAGAAAAGCATAATCTGGGGATAATAAGATGGGAGGAAATACAGATTTAGTAGTTTTAACCATATATATGAATGGGATGAACTCTCCCATAAAGCAAAGGCAGATAGCAGACTGGATCAAAAGCCAGAATCCTACAATATGTTGTTTACAGGAAACACATTTAAAGCAGGATGATACATATAGAGTAAAGGTAAAAGGCTGGAGCAGAATCTATTATGCTTCAGGTGAAGTCAAAAAAGCAGGGGTAGCCATCCTTATCTCAGATCAAGTAAAAGCAAAAATTGATCTAATTAAAAGAGATAAGGAAGGAAACTATATCTTACTAAAGGGTAGCATAGACAATGAAGCAATATCAATAGTAAACATGTGTACCAAGTAGTATAGCATCTAACTTCCTAAAGGAGAAGTTAAGAGAGTTGCAAGAAGAAATAGATAGGAAAACTATAATAGTGGGAGATCTCAACCTTGCACTCTCAGAATTAGATAAATCAAACCACAAAACAAATAAGAAAGAAGTTAAAGAGGTAAATAGAATATTAGAAAAGTTAGGTATGATAGATCTTTGGGGAAAACTGAATGGAGACAGAAAGGAGTACACTTTCTTCTCAGCAGGTCATGGAACTTATACAAAATTGACCATATATTAGGACATAAAGACCTCGAAATTAAATGGAGAAAGGAAGAAATAGCAAATGCATTCTTTTCAGATCACGGTGCAATAAAAACTACATTCAACAAAAAGCTAGGGATAAATAGACCAAAAAAGTAATTGGAAATGAAATAATTTCATCCTAAAGAATGAATGGGTAAAACAGCAAATCATAGATACAATTACTAATTTCACCCAAGAGAATGACAACAACGAGACAACATGCCAAAATTTGTGGGATGCAGCCAAAGCTGTAATAAGGGGAAATTTTATACCTTTATAGAGGCTTACTTGAATAAAATAGAGAAAGAGAAGATCAATGAATTGGGCTTGCAATTTAAAAAGCTAGAAAAAGAGCAAATTAAAACCCCCTGATCAAATGTTAAACTTGAAATTCTAAAATTAAAAGTAGAAATTGATAAAATTGAAATTTAAAAAATGAATTAATAAAACTAAGAGTTGGTTTCATGAAAAAACCAACAAAATAGACAAACCTTTGGTAAATCTGATTGGAAAAAGGAAAAAGGAAAATCAAATTGTTAGTCTTAAAAATGAAAAGGGAGAACTTTCCACCAATGAGGAGGAAATTGGAGCAATAATTAGGAGTTACTTTGCCCAACTTTATGCCAATAAATTTGATAATCTAAGTGAAATGGATGGCTACCTTCAAAAATATAGGCTTCCCAAATTAACAGAGGAGAAAATAAATTGTTTAAATAGTCCCATTTCAGAAAAAGAAATAGAACAAGCTATTAATCAGCTCCCTAAGAAAAAATCCCCAGGACCAGATGTATTTACATGTGAATTCTACTAAACATTTAAAGAACAATTAACTCCAATGTTATATAAACTTTGAAAAAATAGGGAATGAAAGACTCCTACCAAATTCCTTTTATGACATGGTACTGATACCTAAACCAGGTAGATTGAAAACAGAGAAAGAAAATTATTAACCAATCTCCCTAATGAATATTGATGCTAAAATCTTAAATAAAGTGTTAGCAAAAACATTACAGAAAATCATCCCCAGGATAATACACCATGACCAAGTAGGATTTATACCAGGAATGCAGGGCTGGTTCAATATTAGGAAAACTATTAACATAATCAACTCTTATCAATAACCAAATTAACAAAAATCATATGATCATCTCAATAGATGTAGAAAAAGCATTTGATAAAATCCAACATCCATTCCTTTTAAAAACACTTGAGAGTATAGGAATAAATGGACTTTTCCTTAAAATAGTCAGTAGTATCTATTTAAAACGATCAGTAAGCATCATATGTAATGGGGATAGATTGGAACCATTCCCAATTAGATCAGGAGTGAAACAAGGTTACCCACTATCGCCATTACTATTCAATATTGTATTAGAAATGCTAGCTTTGGCAATAAGAGTTGAGGAAGAGATTAAAGGAATTAGAGTAGGTAATGAGGAAACCAAATTATCAGTCTTTGCAGATGATATGATGGTATACTTAGAGAACCCCAGAAATTCTACTAAAAAGCTATTAGAAATAATCCACAACTTTAGCAAAGTTGCAGGATACAAAATAAACCCACATAAATCATCAGCAGTCTTATATATCACTAACAAAATCCAACAGCTAGAGATACAAAGAAAAATTCCATTTAAAGTAACTGTCAATAGTATAAAATATTTGGGAATCTATCTGCAAAGGGAAAGTCAAGAACTATATGAGCAAAACTATAAAACACTTTCCACACAAATAAAGTCAAATCTAACCAATTGAAAAAATATTAAGTTCCCTTGGATAGGTTGAGCAAATATAATAAAGATGACAATACTGCCTAACCTAATCTATTTATTTAGTGCTATACTGTGATGTTCTTCTCTAAAATATATTGTTCTCTGGGAGCAGGTTTTTTGGGGGGCTTCTGGAGACAGCCTTAGTTTCCATTCAGAGTAATAATCACCTCAAATGCACCAAAAAAAAATGAGCTAGAAAAATGACCTAGGTCTAATGACCTAGAAAAAAAAATAACAAAATTCATCTGTAAGAACAAAAGGTCAAAACTTTCAAGGGAACTAATGAAAGAAAAATCAAATGAAGGTGGCCTAGCTGTGCCAGATCTAAAACTATATTATAAAGCAGCAGTTACCAAAACCATTTGGTATTGGCTAAGAAATAGACTAGTTGATCAGTGAAATAGGTTAGGTTCACAGGACAAAATAGACAATAACTTTAATAATCTAGTGTTTGACAAGCCCCAAAACCCCACCTTTTGGAATAAGAATTCACTATTTGACAAAAACTGCTGAAAAATTGGAAATTAGTATGGCAGAAACTAGGCATTGACCCACACTTAACACCATACACCAAGATAAGGTCAAAATAGGTTCATGATCAAGGCATAAAGAATAAGATTATAAATAAATTAGAAGAACATAGGATAGTTTACCTCTCAGACCTGTGGAGGAGGAAGTAATTTGTGACCAAAGAAGAACTAGAGATCATTATTGATGACAAAATAAAAAATTTTGATTATAGCAAATTAAATAGCTTTTGTACAAACAAAACTAATGCAGATAAAATTAGAAGGGAAACAATAAACTGGGAAAACAGTTTTACAGTCAAAGGTTCTCTGATAGAGAAAATTGACTGTAAGAAATCAAGCCATTCTCCAATTGATAAATGGTCAAAGGATATGAACAGACAATTTTCATATGAAGAAATTGAAACTATTTCTAGCCATATGAAAAGATGATCCAAGTCATTATTAATCAGAGAAATGCAAATTAAGACAACTCTGAGACATCACTACACACCTCTTAGATTGGCAAGAATGACAGGAAAAAATAATGATGAATGTTAGAGGGGATGTGGGAAAACTGGGACACTGATACATTGTTGGTGGAATTGTGAATACATCCAAGCCATTCTGGAGAGCGATTTGGAACTATGCTCAAAAAGTTATCAACTGTACATACCCTTTGACCCAGCAATGTTACTACTGGGCTTATATCCCAAAGAGATTTTAAAAAAGGTAAAGGGACCTGTATGTGCAAGAATGGTTGTGGCCCTCATTGTAGTAGCCAGAAACTGGAAACTGAGTGGATGCCCATTAATTGGAGAATGGCTGAATAAATTGTGGTATATGAATGTTATGGAATATTATTCTTCTGTAAGAAATGACCAGCAGGAAGATTTCAGAAAGGCCTGGAGAGACTTACATGAACTGATGCTGACTGAAATGAGCAGAGCCAGGAGATCATTATATACTTCAACAACAATACTATGATGATCAATTCTGATGCATGTGGCTCTCTTCAACAATGAGATGGAGGGGGGGGGGAGGCGGGGGGGGGCGGAGGGGGGGGGAGGTGGGGGGGGGGTGGTGGGGGGGGGGTGGAGGGGGGGGGAGGGGTGGGGGGGGAGGGGGTGGGGGGGGTGGGGTGGGGGGGGTGGGGAGGGGGGGGTGGGGTGGGGGGGGAGGGGGGGTGGGGGTGGGGGGGGGGTGGGGAGGGGGGGGGGTGGTGGGGGGGGGGAGGTGGGGGGGGGGTGGAGGGGGGGGGGGAGTGGGGGGGGGGGTGGAGGGGGGGGGGTGGAGGGGGGGGGAGGTGGGGGGGGGGTGGAGGGGGGGGGGGGTGTGGGGGGGGGGGTGGAGGGGGGGGGGTGGAGGGGGGGGGAGGTGGGGGGGGGCGGAGGGGGGGGGAGGCGGGGGGGGGGTGGAGGGGGGGGGGCGGTGGGGGGGGGGGTGAGGGGGGGGGGGAGGTGGGGGGGGGCGGAGGGGGGGGGGTGGAGGGGGGGGGAGGGGTGGGGGGGGAGGGGTGGGGGGGGCGGGGAGGGGGGGGGAGGGGTGGGGGGGGGGTGGGGAGGGGGGGGGTGGGGGAGGGGGGCGGGGGTGGGGGGGTGGGGGAGGGGGGGAGGGGGCGGGGGGGTGGGGGAGGGGGGGTGGGGGAGGGGGGGTGGGGGAGGGGGGGAGGGGGCGGGGGGGTGGGGGCGGGGGGGTGGGGGCGGGGGGGAGGGGGCGGGGGGGTGGGGGAGGGGGGGAGGGGGCGGGGGGGTGGGGGAGGGGGGGTGGGGGTGGGGGGGGTGGGGGGAGGGGGGGAGGGGGTGGGGGGGCGGGGGTGGGGGGTGGGGGGGTGGGGGGTGGGGGGTGGGGGGGGTGGGGTGGGGGGGGTGGGGAGGGGGGGGCGGGGAGGGGGGGGTGGGGGAGGGGGGGAGGGGGTGGGGGGAGGGGGCGGGGGGAGGGGGCGGGGGGAGGGGGGGAGGGGGGCGGGGGCGGGGGGGCGGGGGTGGGGGGGGCGGGGGCGGGGGGGTGGGGGCGGGGGGGAGGGGGCGGGGGGAGGGGGGGTGGGGGGAGGGGGGGAGGGGGCGGGGGGGAGGGGGTGGGGGGGTGGGGGGAGGGGGGGTGGGGGGCGGGGGTGGGGGGTGGGGGGCGGGGGTGGGGGGTGGGGGGGTGGGGGAGGGGGGCGGGGGTGGGGGGAGGGGGTGGGGGGGTGGGGGTGGGGGGGTGGGGGAGGGGGGGTGGGGGTGGGGGGGCGGGGGTGGGGGGAGGGGGCGGGGGGGCGGGGGTGGGGGGAGGGGGCGGGGGGGTGGGGGGAGGGGGGGTGGGGGGGTGGGGGCGGGGGGGTGGGGGAGGGGGGGAGGGGGGGAGGGGGGGTGGGGGGTGGGGGGTGGGGGGTGGGGGGCGGGGGGAGGGGGGGTGGGGGGAGGGGGGGGCGGGGGCGGGGGGGGTGGGGCGGGGGGGGAGGGGTGGGGGGGGTGGGGCGGGGGGGGCGGGGGGAGGGGGGGTGGGGGTGGGGGGGTGGGGGAGGGGGGGAGGGGGGGAGGGGGGGGGTGGGGGCGGGGGGGTGGGGGAGGGGGGGGTGGGGGAGGGGGGGGCGGGGGAGGGGGGGGGTGGGGTGGGGGGGGGGTGGGAGGGGGGGGGAGGGGTGGGGGGGGGCGGGGTGGGGGGGGGGAGGGGGCGGGGGGGGGAGGGGTGGGGGGGGAGGGGGCGGGGGGGGGGCGGGGTGGGGGGGGGCGGGGCGGGGGGGGGAGGGGGCGGGGGGGGGAGGGGGCGGGGGGGGTGGGGAGGGGGGGGGAGGGGTGGGGGGGGGGGGAGGGGGGGGGAGGGGTGGGGGGGGGGGAGGGGTGGGGGGGGGGTGGGGTGGGGGGGGGGAGGGGTGGGGGGGGTGGGGAGGGGGGGGTGGGGCGGGGGGGGTGGGGAGGGGGGGGGAGGGGGGGGGAGGGGGGGGGAGGGGTGGGGGGGGGGAGGGGTGGGGGGGTGGGGGGGTGGGGGGGGTGGGGGGGGAGGGGTGGGGGGGGAGGGGTGGGGGGGGAGGGGTGGGGGGGGAGGGGTGGGGGGGGCGGGGGAGGGGGGGGTGGGGTGGGGGGGGGGTGGGAGGGGGGGGGAGGGGGCGGGGGGGGGCGGGGGTGGGGGGGGAGGGGGCGGGGGGGGGCGGGGGAGGGGGGGGTGGGGGGTGGGGGGGGCGGGGGTGGGGGGGGTGGGGCGGGGGGGGTGGGGGAGGGGGGGGCGGGGGCGGGGGGTGGGGGGGTGGGGGGAGGGGGGTGGGGGGGCGGGGGCGGGGGCGGGGGCGGGGGGGGCGGGGGGTGGGGGGGCGGGGGGTGGGGGGGCGGGGGGTGGGGGGAGGGGGGGGCGGGGGCGGGGGGGGCGGGGGCGGGGGGGGGAGGGGTGGGGGGGGTGGGGCGGGGGGGGTGGGGGTGGGGGGGGAGGGGTGGGGGGGGCGGGGCGGGGGGGGGGAGGCGGGGGGGGGGTGGCGGGGGGGGGGGCGGTGGGGGGGGGGTGGGGTGGGGGGGGGCGGGGTGGGGGGGGGAGGGGTGGGGGGGGCGGGGAGGGGGGGGGTGGGGGTGGGGGGGCGGGGTGGGGGGGTGGGGGAGGGGGGGGTGGGGGGAGGGGGCGGGGGTGGGGGGAGGGGGTGGGGGGAGGGGGGGGGTGGGGGAGGGGGGGGTGGGGGGCGGGGGGGGTGGGGGTGGGGGGGGTGGGGAGGGGGGGGGTGGGGAGGGGGGGGGCGGGGAGGGGGGGGGCGGGGTGGGGGGGGGAGGGCGGGGGGGGGAGGGGTGGGGGGGGGCGGGGTGGGGGGGGGCGGGGTGGGGGGGGAGGGGTGGGGGGGGTGGGGAGGGGGGGGGAGGGGTGGGGGGGGGAGGGGTGGGGGGGGGAGGGGGGGGGTGGGGAGGGGGGGGGGTGGGGAGGGGGGGGGTGGGGGAGGGGGGGGTGGGGGTGGGGGGGGAGGGGTGGGGGGGCGGGGGTGGGGGGAGGGGGCGGGGGAGGGGGTGGGGGGCGGGGGAGGGGGTGGGGGGTGGGGGGCGGGGGGCGGGGGGGGGAGGGGTGGGGGGGTGGGGGAGGGGGGGGGGTGGTGGGGGGGGGAGGGGTGGGGGGGGGAGGGGTGGGGGGGGTGGGGGTGGGGGGGGTGGGGAGGGGGGGGGTGGGGGTGGGGGGGGGTGGGGAGGGGGGGGGCGGGGAGGGGGGGGGCGGGGAGGGGGGGGGTGGGGTGGGGGGGGGCGGGGTGGGGGGGGGTGGGGTGGGGGGGGGGCGGAGGGGGGGGGGTGGCGGGGGGGGGGTGGCGGGGGGGGGGGGTTGGGGGGGGGGGGAGGGGGGGGGGGGTAGGGGGGGGGGGGGATGGGGGTGGACACATACAAATGATGAATCTATGAGTGTATCTTGGGTGTAGGAATGCTGTAAGGGGAGGAAGGCTCCGGGTGAAGCTGCAGCTGAGGCTTATTATTGATATTTAGACCAGAAGCACAACCAGGAAAATGGCTTTGGAGAGGGGAGACATTTGAAGCAAGCAGAACTTAGGACTTAGGAAGCTCTTAATGAAAGGCAAAGGGTGAAGTTTATGCAACTCTCACAATTCAAGCCTGGATCAAGATATCATCAGGGATGTCATTGGTCCTCTGAAAACTGAAGGACAAATAATTACCATGGAGATGGAGAGTGATAGGCAGAAAGGATCTTAGGGTCTAGTGAGAAAAACCATTTGGAACAGTCCATTGGGTGATGGGCTAGAGATAGATAAATAAAGCATTTATTAGATGTCAGACTCTGTGCTATATTCTTGGAATGTAAATGAAAGCATTTATTCCCTCAAGGGAAGATTCAAAGTGGGGAAGACAACATATAAAGGGGATCCAAAAATGCTGGTAGTAGGGGAAAAATACTTATCCAGTGGCAATGTGACAGGGAAAAAAGATGGAAGTGGAATTTAAAGAGAATTAAACTAAGGGTGAAATGAAGCATGAATGGAATCCTTCCTGAATTGGTGGTCCCAGGGACAGTCTCAAATCCTGAGAGGAGAGCCCCAAGAGTGGAAGCAGAAAGAAATTAGATATCTTTTCACTGCTATTGCTAGGAGGAATCCTTAAACAAACAAGGGATAAAGGTGCACTTAATAAATAGAATAAATCGTTTTTATTTCACGGAAATAAAAACAAAATGCAATTAGGGGATCTTAGGAAATTTTTAAAATAATCTCTCTAATAAAGATCTTAGAAGAAGGTAAATAATAAAAACATAAGTCAAAGAGCTATTCTCTGTGAATAAGTGGTTAAAGGATATGAATAGGGACAGCTAGGTGGTGCAATGGATAGAATACTGGTGCTGGGAACTTGAGTTCAAATGTGACATCAGACACTTGACACTTACTAGCTATGTGACTTGAATAAATCCCTTAACCCCATTGCCTTGCCTTCCTGCCCAAAAAAAGGATGTGAACAAATAACTCTCAAAAAAAGAATTATAAACAATTTACCATCATATAAAACATTGCTTTACATCATTATTTTAAGAGAAATGCCAACCAATAAAACTCTAAGGTTCACCATATACCCAGCAAATTGGCAAAGATGAGAAGAGAATGGGAAGTCAGTATTGATGGGGCATAAAAAGTTAGTCATGTTAATGTAATTGGTGTTTTAAATTGTTGGTAGAACTATGAATCCAATGATTCTGGAAATTATTCAAAGTTGCTAAAAATGCCATTTGCCTCAGAGATCACATTGCTACCCATAAACTCCAAAGGAAGTCAGAGAAAAGTCTCATATATGCCAAAGATTTCTAATGACACTTTTATAGTATCCAAGAACAGGAAGCAGATACCCATAAGTCTGGAGATGGCTAAATAAATTTTGGAACATGAATATAATGGAATATCTTTTTGCCATAAGAAACAATAAACATACAAAATATGGTAAGCATATTAAATCTTAGATGAACTAATATATAGCAAAGTAAGGAGAAATAAGAAAAAGCAATATAAATAGATAAAGCATTTATTAAGCACTCACTGTGCTAAACACTGGTGGTATAATGGTTAGAGCACTGGGCTTGGAATCAAGACCTGAGTTCAAATGTGGCTTTAGGCATTTATTCACTAGGGGCCCAGAGCTAATCATTTAACCTCAGTTTTCCTTAGCTTCTTAAACTGTAAAATGGGGATAATAAGACCCCCTAATAATAGGAACCACTTAACACATGTCATGATTTGAAATGGGTGCTAAATATTAGGGATACAAATACAATCAAGCTAGACATACCTTACCCTCAAGGAGGTATCATTGAGATAAGAAAGATTCCACTGTAGGGGAATCTGGAAAGGGGTCTGAGTGGGGTCCACTGAAAGGTACTGCATGGTGAGGAGATAGCCAACAAGTGAGTCACATAGCACTGGCTTCCACCAAGATAAAGTGAAATGAGCTTTCACCCAGAATGAAGTACAAGGTTAGCAGTTGGGGAGAGAAGGGTGCCCTGGGGATAGGGTCAGAGAGTGAAATGAAGTTGATACAGGCAGCATTGTGAGACCACCACAACAACGTAAACTGAAAGAACGACAGAAACACAAAAATCAGAACACCATATCTCAACCAAGCTCGACTAAAGAAAATATAAGAACATTTTCTGCTTCCCCTTGCAAAGGTGGGGAATTATGGGTTGCGGCATTGCAAATAGTGTCAGTCTTGAATATGTTAGTTTCATGGAGCTATGTGGTGATTCTCTTCTTTTAAAATAAGTAGAATAGTTCTCTCTGGGGGAGAGCAGGTCTCTTGAGGGAGGTTTTCTTGGAGGCAGCCTTAGTATCAGTTCAGATCAATAATTACCACGAATGCAGCCAGCTGGTAAAAATACAAATGTTTATTTCTCTTTCCAAGTTGTGTCTCTTTCCTTGGGCCCGGATAGCTAGATTCTTACAGACCTCTCTCTCTGCTTGGTTCCAAGAGCTCCCTCCGAATGTCTCCAAATCCAAAGGTTTGTCCTTCAGCCTCTGCCTCTGCTTTCTTCAGCCTCCAGCCAGCTCCACTCTTCATGTAATTCTGGTGAAATCTGTCCGAGAGCCTCTGTCTGTTTCTTTTATACGAGAGAGAGGAATTGTGGGATACGAGAGAGAGGGATTATGGGTTTTTCCCATAGTGCTCTCTGGTCCCAAGAGCTTCAAGGGAGATTTTTTTTTTTTTGGTTTTTTTTTTTTTTTGTTTTGTTTTGTTTTTTGTGTTTTTTTTTTTTGATTTTTTTTTTTTTTTGTTTGATTTTTTTTTTTTTTTTGTTGTTGTTTTTTTTGTTTTGTTTGTTTTTTTTGTTTGTGTTTTTTTGTTTGTTTTTTGTTTGTTGTTTTTTGTTTGTTTTTGTTTTGTTTGTTTTTTGTGTTTGTTTTTTTTGTTTGTTTTTGTTTTTGTTGTTTTTTTTTTGTTTTTGTTTTTTGTGTTTGTTTTTGTTTGTTGTTTTTTGTTTGTTGTTTTTTTTGTTGTTTGTTTTTTGTTTTTGTTGTTTTTTGTTTTTGTTTGTTTTGTTTTTGTTTTTGTTGTTTGTTTTTTGTGTTTGTTTTTTTTGTTTTTGTTTTGTTTGTTTTTTTTTTTTGATTTTTTTTTTTTTGATTTTTTTTTTTTTTTTTTGTTTGATTTTTTTTTTTTTTTGATTTTTTTTGTTTTTTTTGTTTTTGTTGTTTTTTTTGTGTTTTTTTGTTTGTGTTTTTTTGTTTTGTTTTTTTTGTTTGTTTTGTTTTTGTTTGTTTTTTGTTGTTTGTTTTTGTTGTTTTTTGTTTTTTTTTTTTTTGTTGTTTGTTTTTTTTGTGTTTTTTTGTTTGTTGTTTTTTTTGTTGTTGTTTTTTTTGTTGTTTTTTTTGTTGTTTTTTGTTTTTGTTTTGTTTGTTTTTTGTTTTGTTTTTGTTTTGTTTGTTTTTTTTGTTTTTGTTTTTTTTGTTTTTTTTGTTGTTGTTTTTTTTTTTTGTGTTTGTTTTTTTTGTTTTGTTTGTTTTTTTTGTTTTGTTTTTTTTGTTTTGTTTGTTTTTTGTTGTTTTTTTTGTTTGTTTTTTGTTTTTTGTGTTTGTTTTTTTTGTTTTTGTTTTTGTTTTGTTTTGTTTTTGTTTTGTTTGTTTTTTTTGTTTTTTTTGTTGTTTTTTGTTTTGTTTGTTTTTGTTTGTTTTTTTTTTTTGTGTTTTGTTTTTGTGTTTTGTTTTTGTGTTTTGTTTTTGTGTTTTGTTTTTGTGTTTTTTTGTTTTTTGTGTTTTTTTGTTTGTGTTTTTTTTTTTTGATTTTTTTTGTTTTGTTTGTTTTTTTTGTGTTTTTTTGTTTTTGTGTTTTTTTTTGTGTTTGTTTTTTGTGTTTTTTTGTTTTGTGTTTTTTTGTTTTGTTTTGTTTTTGTTTTTGTGTTTTGTTTTTGTTGTTTTTTTTGTTTGTTTTGTTTTTTTTTTTTTTGATTTTTTTTGTTTGTTTTTTGTTTTGTTTTTTTTGTTTGTTGTTTTTTGTTTTGTGTTTTTTTTTTTTTGATTTTTTTTGTTTTGTGTTTTTTTTTGTGTTTTTTTTTGTTTGTGTTTTTTTTTTTTGATTTTTTTTTGTTTTGTTTTTTTTGTTGTTGTTTTTTTTGTTTGTTTTTTTGTTTTTTGTTGTTTTTTGTTTTTGTTGTTTTTTTTTTTTGATTTTTTTTTGTTTTGTTTGTTTTTTTTTTGTTTTGTGTTTTTTTGTTTTGTTTTTTTTGTTGTTTTTTTTTGATTTTTTTTTGTTTGTGTTTTTTTGTTTTTGTTGTTTTTTTTTTTTTTGGTTTTTTTTTTTTGTGTTGTTTTTTTTTGATTTTTTTTTGTTTTTTTTTGATTTTTTTTTTTTTGTTGTTGTTTTTTTTGTTTTTGTTGTTTTGTTTTGTTTTGTTTTTTTTGTGTTTTTTGTTTTGTGTTTTTTTGTTTGTGTTTTTTTTTGTTTTTTGTGTTTTGTTTTTGTTTGTTGTTTTTTTTGTGTTGTTTTTTT